>NC_139025.1:140566016-140938516 GCF_964662115.1 Mustela nivalis
GTACAGTATTATACATTAGTCAGTGTTATAGTAAATAAGTACTTTGGACAGATATAAATATGCTGTAATAAAAATTTTTTTCTTCTTTCTTTTAGTCCTTTTAACTTGTAAAATTAGCTACAAATACCATGCCTCCCCCAAAATAATTTGCAATCCAAATTTATCTCTAAATAAATTTATTGCACAGAAAAAAATATATATATATAAATACACATTTACAGTAGACATGTTCAAAAATAGTTACACAACAACAGGACCTTAAATGTAAGCAGTATAGTTGTTTTGTTTTTTTCTTTAAAAACAGAGGTTATGTGAAATATTGGAATTTTATTTCCAGGCCTAGTATTTCAAGACAGTTAACTACACTTACGGTGTCAACAGCCTCTTGTTGGCAGTATGATTATATTGGCTCCATGGAATTTACCATTGCTTCTTTCTTTTATGACACACACAGAAAAAAAATTGACACATTTGCTCAAGACCAACCAGAATCATTTTAACCTATCAAAATTGATGGGAGGCCTTCACTGCCAAAGTCACTGCTGGGTTTTCACAATTCATTGCAGACAATCTGCTACTCCCATTATGATAAGGGAGAGAAGAGTCATAATCAGGGAAGAAAGCTAGATTAATACTTGTAATTATCATTGAATTATTTAGCCTGCTATAGGATTATTATTATTAGTGTCATTTGATGATTTTCTCTCATTTTATTAAACACAACTATGAGTAATTATCCTATCTAATATTTCTCTGTATTGGCTGACTAGCTAGCAAACATTCATGAAAATATGCATTAGCCACACATATAAAATGCTGCATTATGATGCTGTTGAATCAGAACATACCACTACCTGATCCGTGAGCACCTGGCACGGAAACCAGTATTTCTCCCAAGGAATCTAAGGCGAATCCGGAAATGTCAGCGTGGTCGGGAACAGCAGGAAAAGGAAGGGAAGGAAGGAAACAGCAAGAAGACCATGGAGAATGTGGATAGCCTGGATAAACTGGAGTGTAGATTCAAGCTGAACTCCTACAAGATGGTGTACGTGATCAAGTCAGAGGACTACATGTACCGGAGAACAGCCTTGCTCCGGGCTCATCAGTCCCATGAGCAGGTGAGGAAGCGGCTACATCAGAGGTTCCAGGCCTGGGTGGACAAATGGACCAAGGAAAACGTGCCCCGTGAGATGGCAGCAGAGACCAGCAAGTGGCTCATGGGTGAGGAGCTGGAGGGCCTGGTGCCCTGTACCACCACCTGTGACACAGAGACCCTGCACTTTGTAAGCATAAACAAGTACCCTGTCAAATACGGCGCAGCCTTCAAAGCCCCGTAACCGCAGAGCCGGAACAGGTAGCTGAGGGAGTGTGTGTGGGGAGCGCGTGCACTCACGCACACTGAAGAACAAGGAAGATGCCTTTCAAGCCTCACTGGGCCTCTCTGGGACATGGCCACCCAATCTGTGTGTGGCTGGTTTAACCTGGCACCAAGTGAGCTGCATAGAAGGAACGTGGATACCATACAAAGCCGGAGCTGGAACTTTTCCCAAGGGGTTTGGGGTGTTAGCCTGCCCTGGAGGGGAAGGAAATCCGTGCAAGAACAGAGACGCGCAGCTCGCTTGCACACACCAGCAGAGCTAAGACTGGAGTCTCCTGGGGCCTGACCTTCGATGAAGGAGCCAGACGCTGTTCACACCTTGACTGGATGGACGTGCACTGACAGACTGGGGAAGGACTCACCGCTCAGATGGATTGTAACTCTGATGGTCACTGCTCCTCTCCTCCCCCCAAAAGGAAAAAAAAAACTGGATTTGATTTTTTTTCTTTTTCTTTTTCTTCCTGGTCACTCGAGCACATCTAGATCACCCATTAGATTTTATCTGGGACCTGCAGTTTGGCTTTGGGATTGATCATCTTGTGGGTTTTTCCTGACGAATCCCTCGCTGCCCACCCTTTACACTCTCCTCTGGTTCTCTACCTCAGCAAGTTCAAATCCGTCGTCCTTTTTAGCTCCCATGGAACTGTTTTGTACCTGCTTCTTTACTAGTCTACCCTAGTGCCATCCACCAGCTTTACTCTCTGACACACACACACACAATTTTAACTTGGTTTTTCTTTTTCTTTATTTTTGTAAATAATGTACATACTGTCGATTTTTTATTAAAAGAAATATGCTTTGATGTGCTAGCAAAAAAAAAAAATCCTCTTTGAGGATTTGCAAATCAACTAATTATATGTTTCTTGGATTCTTCCCATACAATTAGAAAATGTATAATAGAGTCCATGAACATTATTAGTTTTACCATTTTAAACCAGCAATCACACTTTGATTTTTACAACAAAAGCAGAAATATAAACACACACATTTGTATCAGTTTTCTGTTAGTCTGTCCGGACTTCAAAATCCTATTCCTCAAGATAATGCCACCAAATTCTAGAGTAAACAAGAAATTAGATGGCACCTGAACATTCAGTTTAATATTCTAAAAAGGACTCTGCAACTTATTTCTTACATTATGACATTGTTTTACAAAGATCCACACTTTTATAATGTTAGTATTTTTAATAATCAATAAAGTCAATAAATCATGATTAAAAATCAAACATTAAAATGTCTACTTATTGCTTTTTCCCCCTCCATTTGGAACTTATCTATAGCCTGATAATTCAAAGGTCCCTATGTTTATGAAAATCTGGACAGAAATAGCTCTAAGATCCCATTCAGAACTTGATATTAATCTAAGTCTTTTGGCTCCATTTATCCTGAGAGCAAAGAGTAGGACAAAGGATTTGAGTACTGTTAGTTTATCTGGGAGATTATCCAAGGTAGAAAAGAATGGGAAAGTGAGACAGTGAAGAAGCAACTTTGTCAAAAAGGTATATTGTTGATATAATTGTTGTGGATAGAAAATGAAGGCTTGCTTTTACTGAAAGTTCCTGAGAAACTTCTTTAAATTGTCCTCATAAAGACCTGAAAACTGGCAATTTTATCTATGGTTCTTATTTCCACTTCACTTAGAGCTGTCCTCAGAGGACATTAACTCTCCTACACTTTTGGGTTGTGTTGGAGACATTCTAAAATGAGAGATAGAACATGAGATGCTATCAGTGTTAAGTAACTGTAATTTCCCATGGAACTATCCAGCACAGGTGTGGCTATAATCAGGTGTTGGGCCTTGATATCAGAGGTATTTGAGGCAGTATCATTTTAGGTTAATCACTATATCTGAAATTTCCAAAAACTTCAACTGATGAAACTTTGATTACAAATCTATAAATATAACAATAAATCTACTGTATTCAAATTATTTTTCATAGAAATTCACAGACAAAGCATCAATTGATTAATATTTAAATGTTACAAAATACTGAACTGAAAGAATTTGGTCATATAACAACATGTAAAAAGTAGAACTTAGGTTTAGGTTAGAACTCAGGATGCATTTGAGACTCAGTCAAGAAATTGAATGGAGGAACTCCTGGGTGGCTCAGTGGGTTAAGCCGCTGTCTTCGGCTCGGTCATGATCCCAGGGTCCTGGGATCTACCCCAAATCGGGCTCTCTGCTCAGCAGGGAGCCTGCTTCCTCCTCTCTCTTTGCCTGCCTCTCTGCCTGCTTGTCATCTCTCTCTGCCAAATAAATAAAAAAAATCTTAAAAAAAAAGAAACTGAATGGATGTCTGACTATCTTATACGTTTGCTAAAAATCAGTGACTTTGTGTTCACGTGTGGCTATGCAGGAATTTTTAACTTTCTCTAAGAAGTTATTAGATTTGATTATATAATGGCAGTAAAGGATGGGGAAACGCAAAGTACAAACCCCATAAAGACAAAGACACAGAGTATGAGAAAAGAGTAATAGATAAGAAGTATCAATGCATTTGAGGAAAATGGGAATTGAAATACACAATGATTGTTGATTTTTTTTAGATGGAGAAAACAAAACTAGCTTGCAAGAAGGAAATAACAGAAGACATGTTGTATTGTGATACAGAATCCTGGAAAAGGCAGTAACGTGGAATAAAGGAGTAGGGAGAGCATCTCAGGTCATTTGGATAGGAAGGAGTTAGGAGATAATTGCTTGATAAATTTTATATGGCCCACTTAAACGCACAGATTTCTCTTCTTTAATTTATATGGAGAACAGGGTGTCCTTTCTCTTCCCTCTCAGAGCGCCAGAGGTGTACTCTTTCAGACTGAAAACCTGAAAAGCTCAGGAATCAGTTGCTTAAGCACAGCTGAGAGGACATATTTCAATTAAGATTTACATTTTGCTGTATGTAGTAGACTGTCAAAAGTGGTTTAACCATATTTTTTCATTTAACAAGAAGACTACAGAGAGTGTTTTCTGGTGTTGGTTCAGAGTCTTAAGAAAGTCAAGTGCACTATCTTAGAGGTTTTCATGGCTTTTTATTCACGGTTGCAAAAATTGCTGTTGGAGTTCTCACTATTAAGCCCACATTTCTGGCAGAAAGATAGAGGTAAAAGAGAATGATATCTTGTAAGGCTGATACTTTGTCATATGGTTACAATGTAGCTAGAAAAGAGACAATAAAATATTTGATGTTGTTCTAAGTTTCCTTGTTGTCAATCCCTCAGCGCTTTCTGATATGAAAGGAAAAAGTAGATGGATATTGACCTGGCAACTATCAACACCTGTCAGTCTCTCTTGGATCACCAATATCTCTATAATCTCTTCTTCCCAGTAAAAAAAATAAAATATATTCATAACCCACACTGTGCCATCTCAAGTTACTGCACCAAGATAAAATTACAATGATTTTCAGTCGTTCCAAATGGACAGAATACCCTTCCTTATGATATCATGTCTTATAAGATAGATAATTGGCTTGCTACCAATATACCCAGATGTGACTGTGGAAGAGACAGGAAAAAAATAATAATATTTATACATTCCTTGGGTTGACCCTGTTTACACAGATGCATTAGTATTAGAAAAGGTTGGTTTGGGACATTGGAATGAATTTACTTAATGGGTCTGTTTGTAATTGGGTTGGAGGAAATTTTTAATTTCTACAAAAATTATTAGAATTCTATCTTATTCTCTTTTGTTAATTTTCACATGTTAAGAAAGCCAACGTTTTTGTCTAGCAGACAAGATCTTAAATCCTAAAAAAACTCAATTTTTTCCTTTTTTTTTTTAAAGTTTGAGAGCCTCATGTTCTTTCATGCTGCTTTAAATACAACTCAAAAAAAAAGGAGCTAAATGAGGCAGTAAGACCAGAATTTTTATTTTATTTTATTTATCTTATTTTTAATTAAAAAAATAAAGATTGTATTTATTTGAGAGAGAGAGAGAGCATGAGTGGGGCAGGGGGAGGTTGCTGCAGAGAGAGACTGAGAAGTATACTCCCTAATGAGCAGGAAGCCCGATATGGGGCTCAATCCCAGGATCCTGACTGAGATCATGACGAAAGACAAAGGCAGATACATGTGCAGAAGCCCGATATGGGGCTCGATCCCAGGATCCTGACTGAGATCATGACCAGAGACAAAGGCAGATACATGTGCAAAATCCCTTTTTTCGGGGAAACAATACTTTACAAGAGATGTTTGAAAAAGTACTGGGGAATCAACTTTAATCAGAGATACAAAAATTTAATTGACTTTTGTAAAGCTACAGGGATCCAAATGATGGGAATCCAGGCCCGTTTAGGTTGTGGACCACAGAGTATTCTTCTCTGTAATATTTTATTTTCTTCCATGTCTACTAACTCCAGTCCAAGTTCACTGATCTCTTTTTAGATAGTGCAAAACATGGCAAAGAATACCAAACAAGTGCCCAATATTCTACATTTATTATATCATTTCTAACATATAGAAGTGTCTTATCAAGGCTGGTTCTGTGAACGAACATAGTTATGCTAAAGTGTGTTTTGTTCTCCAAGAAATTAAATGCATGATTATCACACAATTATAAAATACTTGTGTCAAGAATTTTTATTCAAAAATTAATAAGAGAAGCAGATATTAAAACTAGTTCACATGGTAATTTGGGATATAAGCAGAGTTGTGCAGCAGAAGTTCTCTGGGCCCATAATTTGGGTTATAGAATTTATGTTTTTCTAATGAAAAATCATTAACTTGCATTATTGTTAACAAGAATCTTGTGCATTACCATCAGTTTTCTACATTATAACCTCTTGCTCTACAGTTTGTAAATAACTTTGTCAATAGCAAGCTAATAAATGGTGTGACTCCAAAGGATTGAGATAATCTCCAGAGTTTCTGCTACATAATGCCCAGGACGCCATTGAAAGGACACCTAAGATTTTATTTTGCCCAAAAATTTGATCATTTTTTCCACTGTCCTTACCTATTTTCCAAACCTAGTCCTTTTGCTTCACCTTTCAGTCTACGGACAACCCTGTATCTGACTGACTTGTTAATTCTGGGAATGTTTTGTAAATTAATTTGCTTGCCAGAGGTGGTTCCTCTAATTGATGTCTAAGAACCCTAATTAGTTAAGAAAACTGTTTTTTAACATTTTCATTGCTATTTATTATTATTATTATTATTATTATTGCTAATATCTCTATTATAAATAATTCACAAGGGCATCTTTCTGACAAAAGACAAAGAGCTGCTACTAGTAGAAAAAGTACATTTGACTCTGTCAGTGAAAATGGTAAAGGGATTTGAGAAAATAAGGCAAAGCACTGGAATTATGTGTTAAAACTTTAAATATTATAGACACATTTACTTAATTTCTAATACTGTTGTTGCTTATAATTAAATAAGACGTTGTCCATGAACCACGCATTACAGCAAATATATTGTTTATACAGATTAAATTTTCATCAAAAGGGACGCCTGGGTGGCTCAGTTGGTTAGCAGCTGCCTTTGGCTCAGGTCATGATCCCAGCGTCCTGGGATCGAGTCCCGCATCGGTCTCCTTGCTCGGCCAGGAGCCTGCTTCTCACTTTGCCTCTGCCTGCCATTCTGTCTGCCTGTGCTTGCTCTCTCGCCCACTCTCTCTGATAGATAAATAAAATCTTAAAATAAATAAATAAATAGATAGATAATAGACAAAGCAAAATAAAAGCAGATTATGAAAATAAATATAAAGATTTTGAAATGAAAACAAGTTCAAGATAAAATAGAGAAGGCCTACACAGCTAAAAGTTCATTCAGAAAATCTACTATTAAAGAAGTCAGTATGACACAATGTTAAGATATCAAAAGATTTGAGCATGTACTTTACAGAAAGGGTAATCCAAATGGCCACTCATATATAAAAACTGTTTATCTTTATTATGAATCTGGAATTAAATTAAATTAAATTAAATTTAAATTAAAACTCTAAGCAATAGAATGGCATACTATTACACACTTGCCATATTGGGCAACAGGAAAAATGTCTTGCAAGAATGTGAAAGAATGACAGTGCCCATAATAAATACATTTGAGGTAAGTTGGACAATATTTAGAAAACTTAAAATAAAAAAATAATTTGGCCCATTCCTAGAAATACAATATGGAACTAAATGAATATTTTCACCAGTATATGCAAACAGATGATTATAGTTATTTCATTCCGAATGGCAGATCAGTAGTGGTATATTTGCACAATGTTACATTAAATAAGAGAGAATATTAACAAACTGGGAGGAGGGGCTAGGTTGTTATCATAAAGAGATCTTCTATGGTGCTGATTTTGTTCTATTTCTCAAAATCTTGAAGTTAAAAAAGTTTTCAAATTTATATCTAGATAGATAGGTAGATAGATAGATAGATGATAGATAGACAGATATCCCAGAAGCTTCAATGCTAGGCTAAGACCAGGCTTTAAACGGCTTTTCTATACTCTACTAAATACTTTAAACCATTCATTATATCATAGCTCAGTGTTCAAATCTCCATTTGTTTCCTCAGTTTCCTAATATTTATCTTAAGGTGACCTGATCTAGACTTTTGATCACCTTTGTCTAAATATTTCTATTTTAACAAAGTCCTTTTTAACACTCAGAGACTAAAACTTAGAAAAATACTCTGTTATCTCACTAGAGTGGAAAATATATAGTTACCCATTAACTAATGATATCCATGTCTACATTAGATCCATGACATTTTTAATTCTTGGGAGCTTTTGGTTAAATGAATTTTTTAAGCTTCCTTTAAATGAAGCTTTAAGCCATCACCACATGAATAAAATTAAAGAACTAAATGAAAACAAGCCATGTATTTACAGAGGAATAGAATGTGCAGTGGAAAGAGTACAATTCTGAAATCATAAAGCCTAAATTAGTGTGATGCATCTTTACTATCCATGTAATCATAAACCAGTTATCTAAATGTGTTAGCCTCAGTTTTTTCACCCATGAAATGGTGATGATAATACTTATTTTGCAGAGTTGTTGTGTGGATGTAATGAAGCATGGAGCATGAGAGTCTCATATTCCATGCTAAAATGATAGCTATTTTTATACTTATAATAATTCTAATAATAGTAGTTAAATTGTTCAAAATGTTAATATTCATTTATATTGAGGCATTGTATTGACTATTCATAGACACATTTACCAAAATAAATTTCATTTTACTTTACCCCATCTGAGGATATATATTCCATAATTCAATATGAATCTCACTATGAATAATAATTATCAGAATAAATATGCTGATTTTTCTTCGATATTTTTAGGGAAGCATCCTTTACTGTTGAACATAAAGAAACTTAAGCAAGTCTGTCTTATTCAAAATTTGCATGCTGCTTTCTTATGAAACTAGATTATAGAGTTCTATGAAATAAATTCATGCAGTTAAGACATTTATGTTTGGAAAACTGGGTGGTCAGTTTAGTATTTCAAAAGAAGATTTTAAATTTAAACCTTAAAACTGAGCTCTTTCAGCCTTATTTATAGACCATCCTGCATGCTTCATAAGTATTCCTTCATTGTAAACTAAGTAATAGTTTTTGTCACAGTGTATATAACTAAAATGGATTTTATATTCTATTATTTCAGTTAGTTGCAGTTTCTACTTCCTTACTTCCTTTTTTGAAAAATAGATTAATTCTACAAAAAGTTTTTTCTAGCTTTATTGAAAAATAATCGACATATTATAATTTGTAAATTTAAGAAATAATTTCTTATAACATTGCAAACTTTTAACATTGTGTAAATTTTGTACAATTTGATAAATTGGTATACATCTGTATTGCAATATAATCTACATAAAAATGTTAATACATCTACTATCTCATATAGTTGCCACTGTTTTTTATGCATGTATCATAAGGAATTTTAAGATCTACTCTCTTAGGAACTTTTATGTATATAGGACAGTAGAGATAAACTTCAGAGGTCTTGTGGGTTTTGTTCCAGACCACCTCAATAAAGCGTTTATCTCAATAAACTAAGTCAAATTATTACTATTATTATTTTTGGTTTCCCCGTGCATATAAAAAATTATGTTTCCCAGTGCATATAAAAAATAAACACTATACTGTACTGTTCAAAAGCATTATGTTTTTAAAGAAAAACAATGTATATACCTTAAGTAAACTAGTTCTGAGTTTTCAGTGGGTCATAATTACTAATCACAGATCACCATAACAAATACAATAATAATGAAAAAACTTGAAATATTGCAAGAATTACCAACATGTGACAGAGAGACACAAAATGAACAAATGTTGTTAGAAAAATGGTGGCATCAGACCTATTTTATACAAGATTGCTATAAACTTTCAACTTGTAAGAATGTGATATATGCAAAGTTTAATAAAGGGAAGCACAATAAAAAAAGTATGTATATATTATTAACTATGATCATCATGCTGTACATTAGATCCCCAGAACTTTTTCATATTATAGTTGCAAGTTTGTACCCTTTGACCACCTTACTCCACCCCAGGTTCACCCCTTGTCAACTCAACTCAACTAAGCTTCCATTAGTTTGCCTTTTCTTCAGATTCTGTATGTAAGGGATATCATAATACACAAATTTTAAAAAATATATAAAATCTTTGAAATATTTCACTTAGTATAATACCTTCAAGATCCATCCATGCTGTTGCAAATGGCAGTATTTCTTAATTTTTCATGGTTAAGTAGTATTCCATAGTATATATTTACCATATTTATTTTATTCATTCATCCATTAATGGATACTGAAGTTATTTCCATCCCTTGCTTAGAGTTAATAATTTTATAATGAACATAAGAGTGCAGATATGACTTCGAATAGTGACTTCGTTTCCTTTAGATATATACCTAGAAGTGGGATTACTGAATCATATGGTAATTTTACTTTTAATAATATGAATAATATCCATACTGTTTTCCATACAAATTTATATCCCTATCACAGTGCATAAGTTCCCCATTTTCCCCAATATTTACCAAAATTTGTTAGTTTTAATTTTTTTGGTAGTATATATTCTAATAGGTAGTAATAGACGTAAATAACAACAACAACATAATGGCTTTGCCCTGAGTTTTTACATTGAGCACTTTTTAATACTCCTTTTGGTCATTTATATACTTTTTGGGAAAAAAAAGCCTATTGAAATCCTTTTGCTATTTTTTAAATTATATATTTTTTCTATTTGTATCTGTTGGTTATTAACCTCTTTTCAGATATAAGATTTGTAAGTATTTTCTTCCATTCTGTGGATTGTGTTTTCATTCTCTCTCTCTCTTTTTTTTTTTTTTTGGCAATGCAGAAACTTTAGTTTGATGTAATACCATTTATTTATTTTTGCTTTTTTTGCTTGTGTTTTTGGTCTAGTATCCAAAAAACTATTGGCAAGACCTATGTCAAGGAGAATTTTTCCTATGTTTTCCTTTAGGAAATTTAGTTTCATGCATCACATTTAAGTCTTTAATCAACTTCAAGTTAAGATTTATAAGTGATATAAGGTTCCAGTTTCATAATCTTTTATGTGACTATTCAGTTTTAAATATCATTTATTGAAAAGACTATCTTTACCCACTACATATGTTGGCCCCTGTCAAATATTAGGTGACTGTATGAAAGGATTTATTTCTGGACACTCAATTGTGTTCTACTTGTTTATTGGTCTGTTTTTATGCCAGTATACTTTATTGTTTTGAGCAAGAGGGCTTTGTAGTATAGTTTCAAATCAAGAAGTGTAATTTCTCTTCTTCATTCTTTCTCAGAACTGCTTTGATTATTTGTTGTCTTTTATGGTCTCATATAAATTTTAGGATTCTTTACTTACTTCTGTAAGAAATAATATTGGATTTTTTAAAAAAAGATTATTTATTTATTTATTTGACAGAGAGAGAGATGACAAGCAGGCAGAGAGCCAGGCAGAGAGAGAAGAGGAAGCAGGATCCCTGCTGAGCAGAGAGCCTGATGCAGAGCTCGATCCCAGGACCTTAGGATCATGACCTGAGCTGAAGGCAGCAGCTTAACCCACTGAGCCACCCAAGCGCCCCTAACATTGGATTTTTGATAGGAATTGAATTTACAGATTGTTTTCAGTAGTATGGACATTTTAACAATGTTAATTCTTGCCTTTCATAAATATGGGCTATCTTTCCATTTGTGTCTCCTTCAATTTCTTTATCAATGTCATAGTTTATGCGGTACAGATCTTTTATCTTTTTAGTTAAATCTTTTCCTAAGTATTTTATTATTTTTGATGCTATTGTGAATTAGATTGTTTTCTTTATTTTTTCAGATAGTTCATCATTAGAGTGTTAAAATGCTCCTGTCTTGTGCTTAATTTGGCAGCACATATACTAAAATTGGAATGATGCAGAGAAGATTAGCGTGATCACTGAACAAGGATGACATGAAAAACTGGGAAGCATTCCATATTAAACAAAACAAAACAAAACAAAATTCTTGTCTTTTATATATTGATCTTGTATTTGGCAGCTTTACTAAATTTGTTTATTCAAATTTTTTTGTGAAGATTTTAGAATTTTTTTACATGTAAGTTCATGTCATCCAAAAAAAGAAAATTTTTCTTATTCCTTTTTTTTTTTTTTTTTGGAGTCTTTTATTTCTTTGTGCTCCTTGTTTCTCTGGCTAGGACCTCCAGTACTATGTCAAATGAGAGTAGTGAAAGTGGACACACTTGTCTTGTTTCTGATCTTTAAGGGGAAAACTTTCAAACTTTTTTGATTGAATATGAGATTAGCTCTGGGCTTGCAATATGTGTTTTTTTAATGGATTTTTAAAATTATTTTTAAAATTTTTTATAAACACATAATGTGTTTTTATCCCTAGGGGTACAGGTCTATTAATCACCAGGTTTACACATTTCACAGCACTCACTATAGCACATACCTTCCCCAATGTCCATACCCCCACCATCCTCTCCCAACACACCTCCCCCCAGCAACCCTCAGTCTGTTTTGTGAGATTCAGTCTTTTATGGTTTGTCTCCCTCTCAATCCCATCTTCTTTTATTTTTCTTTTCGTACCCACCAAACCGCCTATATTGCATCTCCACTTCATCATATCAAAGAGATCATATGATAGTTGTCTTTCTCAGATTGATTTATTTCGCCAAGCATAATACCCTCTAGTTCCATCCACGTCATCACAAATAGCAGGATTTCATTTCTTTTGATGGCTGCATAGTAGTCCATTGTACATATATACCACATCTTATTTATTGATTCATCTGTTGAAGGACATTTAGGTTCTTTCCATAGTTTAACTATTGTGGACATTGCTGCTATAAACATTTGGGTGCATGTGCGACTTCAGAATGCCACGTTTGTATCATTAGGGTATATACCCAGTAATACAATCACTGGGTCATAGGGTAGTTCTATTTTCAGCTTTTTGAGGAACCTCCATGCTGTTTTCCAGAGTGATTGCACCAGCTTGCATTCCCACGTTAGTGTAGGAGGGTTCCCCTTTCTCCACATCCTCGCCAGCATCGGTCATTGACTGACTTGTTCATTTTAGCCATTCTGAAAGGTGTGAGGTGGTATCTCATTCTGGTTTTGATTTGTATTTCCCTGATGTCGAGTGATGTGGAGCATTTTTTCATGTGTCTGTTGGCCATTTGGATGTATTCTTTGCAGAAATGTCTGTTCATGTCCTCTGCCCATTTCTTCATTGGATTATTTGTTCTTAGGGTGTTGAGTTTGATAAGCTCTTTACAGATTTGGACACTGGCCCTTTATCTGGTATGTCATTTGCAAATATCTTCTCCCGTTCTGTCAGTTATCTTTTGGCTTTGTTAACTGTTTCCTTTGATGTGCAAAAGCTTTTTGATCTGATGAAATCCCAATAGTTCATTTTTGCCCTTGCTTCCCTTGCCTTTGGCGATGTTCCTAGGAAGAAGTTACTGCTGCTGAGGTCAAAGAGGTTGCTACCTGTTCTCTCCTCAAGGATTTTGATGGATTCCTTTCTCACATTATGCTTGTTCATCCATTTCCAGTCTATTTTCATGTATGGCATAAGGAAATGGTCCAATTTCATTTTTCTGCATGTGGCTGTTCAATTTCCCCAACACCATTTGTTGAAGAGGCTGTCTTTTTCCATTGGACATTCCTTCCTGCTTTGTTGAAGATTAGTTGACCATAGAGTTGAGGGTGTATTTCTGGGCTCTCTATTCTGTTCCATTGATCTATGTCTGTTTTTGTGACAGTTCCCTACTATCTTGATGATGACAACTTTGTAATAGAGCTTGAAGTCTGGAATTGTGATGCCAACAACTTTGGCTTTCTTTTTCAATATTCCTCTGGCTATTCGAGGTATTTTCTGGTTCCATATAAATTTTAGGATTATTTGTCCCATTTCTTTGAAAAAAAATGGATGGGATTTTGATAGGGATTGCATTAAATGTGTAGATTGCTTTAGGTAGCATAGACATTTTCACAATATTTGTTCTTCCAATACAGGAGCATGGAACATTTTTCCATTTCTTTGTGTCTTCTTCATTTTCCTTCATGAGTACTTTAGAGTTTTCTGCGTATAGATTCTTTGTCTCTTTGGTTAGGTTCATTCCTAGGTATCTTAGGGTTTGGGGTACAATTGTAAATGGGATTCACTCCTTAATTTCTATTTCTTCTGTCTTTTTGGTATTAAAAAATGCAACCAATTTCTGTGCATTGATTTTATATCCTGACACTTTACAGAATTCCTATACAAGTTATAGCAGATTTGGAGTGGAGTCCTTTAAGTTTTCCACATACAGTATCATATCATCTGCAAAGAGTGATAGTTTGACTTCTCTTTTGCCAATTTGGCAAAATTTGGATGCCTTTAATTTCTTTTTGTTGTCTGATTGCTGAGGCTAGGACTTCTAGTACGATGTTGAATAGCAGTGGTGATAACGGACATCCCTGCCGTGTTCCTGACCTCAGCGGGAAAGTATTCAGTTTTTCTCCATTGAGAATGGTATTTGCAGTGCGTTTTTCATAGATGGCTTTGATAATATTGATAATATGTGCCCTCTATCCCTACACTTTGAAGAGTTTTAATCAGGAAGGGATACTGCACTTTGTCAAATGCTTTTTCAGCATCTATGGAGAGTATCATGTGGTTCATGTTCTTTCTTTTATTAATGTGTTGTATCACATTGATTGATTTGCAGATGTTGAACCAACCTTGTATCCCTGGAATAAATCCCACTTGGTCGTGGTGAATAATCCTTTTAATGTACTGTTGAATCCTATTGGCTAGTATTTGGGTGAGAATTTTTGCATCTGTGTTCATCAAGGATATTGGTCTGTAGTTCTCTTTTTTGATGGGATCCTTGTCTGTTTTTGGGATCAAGGTGATGATGGCCGCAGAAAAAGAGTTTGGAAGTTTTCCTTCCATTTCTATTTTTTTGCAACAGTTTCAGGAGAATAGGAATTAATTCTTCTTTAAATGTTTGGTAGAATTCCCCTGGGAAGCCATCTGGCCCAGGGCTTTTGTTTGTTTGGAGATTTTTGATGACTGTTTCAATCTCCGTACCGGTTATGGGTCTGTTCAGGTTTTCTATTTCTTCCTGGTTCAGTTGTGGTAGTTTATATGTCTCTAGGAATGTATCCATTTCTTCCAGATTTTTGAATTGGTTGGCGTAGAGTTGCTCATAGTATGTTCTTATAATTGTTTGTATTTCTTTGGTGTTGGTTGTGATCTTTCCTCTTTCATTCATGATTTTATTTATTTGTGTCCTTTCTCTTTTCTTTTTGATAAGTCGGGCCAGGGGTTTATCAATCTTATTAATTCTTTCAAAGAACCAGCTCCTAGTTTCGTTGATTTGTTCTATTGTTTTTTTTTGTTGTTGTTGTTGGTTTTATGTTTTTTTTTTTTTTTGGTTTCTATTTCATTGATTTCTGCTCTGATTATTATTATTCCTCTTCTCCTTCTGGGTTTAGGCTTTCTTTGTTGTTCTTTCTCCAACTCCTTTAGGTGTAGGGTTATGTTGTGTATTTGAGATCTTTCTTGTTTCTTGAGAAAGGCTCGTACAGCTTTATATTTTCCTCTCAGAACTGCCTTTGCTGTATCCCACAGATTTTGAACACTTTTGTTTTCATTATCATTTGTTTCCATGAATTTTTTCAGTTCTTCTTTAATTTCCTGGTTGACCAATTCATTTTTTAGAAGGATGCTGTTTAGTCTCCATGTATTTGTGTTCTTTCCAAATTTCCTCTTGTGATTGAGTTCTATTTTCAGAGCATTGTGGTCTGAGAATATGCAGGGGATGATCCCAATCTTTTGATAATGGTTGAGATCTGATTTATGACCCAGGATGTGGTCTATTCTGGAGAATGTTCATGTGCACTAGAGAAGAATGTGTATTCTGTTATTTTGGGATGAAATGTGTTGAATATACCTGTGATGTCCATCTTGTCCAGTGTGTCATTTAAGGCCTTTTTCCTTGTGTATCTGTTGCTTGGATGATCTGTCCATTTCAATGAGGGGAGTGTTAAATTCCCCTACTATTATTTTATTATTGTCAATGTGTTTCTTTGATTTTGTTATTAATTGGCTTATATAGTTGGCTGCTCCCATGTTAAGGACATAGATATTTAAAATTGTTGGGTCTTCTTGTTGGACAGACACTTTGAGTATGATATAGTGTCCTTCCTCATCTCTTATTATAGTCTTTGCCTTAAAATCTAATTGATCTGATATAAGGATTGCCACCCCAGCTTTCTTCTGATGTCCATTAGCATGGTAAATTGTTTTCCACCCCCTCTCTTTAAATCTGGGGGTGTCTTCGGGTCTATGATGAGTTTCTTGGGCAGCATATTGACGGGTTTTGCTTTTTATCCATTGTGATACCCTGTGTCTTTTGATTGGTGCATTTAGGCCATTTACATTCAGGGTAACTATTGAGAGATATGAATTTAGTGGCATTGTACTGCTTATAATGTGACTGTTACTGTATATTGTTTCTGTTCCTTTCTGATCTACTACTATTAGGCTCTCTCTTTGCTTAGAGGACCCCTTTCAATATTTCCTGGAGAGTTGGTTTGGTGTTTGCAAATTCTTTCAGCTTTTGTTTGTCCTGGTAGCTTTTTAATCTCTCCTTCTATTTTCAATGATAGCCTAGATTGATATAGTATTCTTGGCTGCATGTTTTTCTCATTTAACACTCTGAATATATCATGCCAGTTCTTTCTGGCCTGCCAGGTCTCTGTGGATAAGTCTGCTGCCAATCAAATGTTTTTACTCTTGTACAATACAGACTTCTTTTCCCAGGGTGCTTTCAGAATTTTCCCTTTGTCGTTAACAGTTGTAAATTTTACTATCAGGTTACGGGGTGTGGACCTATTTTTATTGATTTTGAGGGTCATTCTTTGCATCTCCTGGATTTTGATGTTTGTTCCCTTTGCCATATCAGGGAAATTCTCTGCAAAAATTCTCTCCAATATACCTTCTGCTCCTCTCTCTCTTTCTTCTGCTTCTGGGATCCCAATTATTCTAATGTTGTGTCGTCTTACGGTTTCACTTATCTCTCAAATTCTCTCCTCGTGGTCCAGTATTTGTTTGTCTCTCTTTTGCTCAGCTTCTTTATTCTCCATCATTTGGTCTTCTATATCACTAATTCTTTTGCATCATTTATCCTAGCAGTAAGAACTTCCATTTTTTTATTGCACCTCATTAATAGCTCTTTTGATTTCAACCTGGTTAGATTTTAGTTCTTTTATTTCTCCAGAAAGGGCTTTTATCTCTCTGGACGGGGTTTCTCTAATATCTTCCATGCCTTTTTCAAGCCCAGCTGGAACCTTGAGAGTTGTCATTCTGAACTCTAGTTCTGTCATATTACCAATGTCTGTTCTGATTAGGTCCCTAGCCTTTGGTACTGTTTCTTGTTCTTTTTCTTGTGGTGAGTTTTTCCACCTTGTCATTTTGAGCAGATAAGAATATATAAAGGAGCAAATAAAATGCTAAAAGGGTGTTAAAGACCCCGGGAAAATGTGCTTTAACCAAATCAGAAGAGACCCCAAGTTGTGGGAGAAAAAAAGGGGATAAAAAAGAAGTTCGAGGGGAAAAAAAGTAAACAAGAAAAAAATATTAAAAAAGAAAAATTATATGCATATATATATATATATATATATATATATATGCTAGACTTGTGATTAGAATTGGGTCACTCACTTAATTATGGGGGTATTTCGGTCTCTTAGAAGAAACTAACTCCCAAGATTTTAAAGGATGAAAAACATATAAGGGTAGGCACAATGAAGAGATGGAATAAACCTATAAAAACAAGGAAAAAAATTTAATTTCTAAAAAATAAGTGATAGAGCAAGTTGTTTGGGACAATAAAGAAAAATAAACTGGAGAGAATTTGCTTAGGCTGGACACTAGACCAATCCTGGAGCTAGATTAAGGGTATATTTTGATCTATTCGGAGAAGTTATACCCCAAATTTTTTAGAAAAAAAAAACCCTATGTGTAAAAAATTATATATAGTTAGATACAATGGAGGATAAAATATGACTATAATTTTAGAATTATTTGTTCTATTTCTTTTAAAAAGATTGATGGTACTTTGATAGGAATTGCATTAAATGTGTAGATTGCTTTAGGTAGCATAGACATTTTCACAATATTTATTCTTCCAATCCATGAGCATGGACATTTTTCCATTTCTTTGTGTCTTCCTCAATTTCTTTCATGATTACTTTATAGTTTTCTGCGTATAGATACTATGCCTCTTTGGTTAGGTTTATTCCTAGGTATCTTATGGTTTGGGGTGCAATTGTAAATGGGATTGACTGGTTAATTTCTCTTTCTTCTGTCTCGTCGTTGGTGTAGAGAAATGCAACTGATTTCTGTGCATTGATTTTATATCCTGACACTTTACTGAATTCCTGTACAAGTTCTAGCAGTTTTGGAGTGGAGTCCTTTGGGTTTTCCACATATAGTATCATATCATCTGCCTTTCTATGTCTTCCAACTGGATGATTCCATTCACTTACAGTTAAAGTAATTATTGATAGGTAAGGACTTAACTTGCTGTGTTTTTAAGAGGTAAACAACTTCAGACAATCCCGTCACCACAACATAGCAATGAATAGAAATCATACATGCTCTGTAATGGACATACGGATGAGATAGAAGGGGATGGGTGTTAATATATGCAGAATCTTTATTAATTACATTGTAAAACATAATATGGAAAAACAGAATACAATTTTAGAAATACGCAGGTCACCATCATTGTTTTATTTTTGTATGTGTAGATAAGGAGTTTAGTAAACAATCCATGACTATTCAACTTCTTATATTTTGAAAATTTTAGCAAAAGTAACAAACCTAGCAACTAGAAAATTGTATCTATCTGCAAAATACAGCTTTGACTGCATGGTAGAGGAAAAGCAAAACAAAATAAGTAAGAAAAGTTTAACATTTCACAAGAGATTTATTTTTATTTTTTTATTTATTATTTTTATTTTTCATTTATTATTTACTTTTATTTTCTACTTTATTTTAATGGAAATATCATGACCATAACACAAGAGCAGAATTAAACCAATATGAGAAATTATTTTTTCATAAGTTATAATAAACTAGCTTGGTGATTAATTCAAAAATTATATTATGAACTTCAGTGTTCTTGCAGTAAGTATCACTTCATAAACAAATGAGTCAGAAGTCATAAACTAATGATGATTCTAAATGTTATTTAGAGAGACTTTCTGTTCTTGATATATTTCAAATATTCTACACAGGGCAAAGTGGATCCAAGTAATCTGTAGGCAAAATAAGATTTTAGAGAAGTATATATTTCCAACAGTATTTATAAAATATTACCTTAATGTAAGGCATCATTCTGGACTTTGTGGATAACATACAAAGGAGTAAGAAGTGGCCCTTCCAGAAACATATACAATATCAAGGTTTAACATGAAGCAGCATGTCTTCTCTAAGTAAAAAAACATTGTACCAACTGACTTTACTGAAACTTTATATTTATTGCTCTCATTTTAGTTCATATTGTCCTTCTGCATGCAGGCTGCTATAACAGACATGATATAGACTGAATAGCTTATAAAGAACGGGAATTTATTTCTCACAGTTCTAGAACTGAGAAGTTCAAGATTAAGGAATGGGCAGATCCAGGAAGAGCCCATTTCCTCATAGTTGGCTATCTTCTCACTGTAAACGTACATGATGAATGAAGCAAGAGAACTCTCTGGGGTCTCCTTTAAAAGGACTGTAATCCGACTTATGACCTAATCACCTCCCAAAGGCCCCTATTTTTTAATACTATCACTTCCAGAGTTAGATTTCATAATATGATTTTGGGAGACACAAACATTCACACCATAGTATATATAAACAAAAAAAGATACAAAAACAACAAACAACAAAAATTATTTTAACTACCTATTATTTTCAACTATATAAAATTTTAATTGTTTCTATATAATATTAAATAACTCATTTGAGTGATTCACTTATATCCAATGCATCTGAGTGCAATTAAATTTGCTTACCCAACATATCCAGCAGCATATTTCCTCAGAATATCCCATTCCCCACCTTACAGGATTTACCACAATTAGAAGATAGGGATAGAGGGTAGATAGATAGATGTATACATAAACACACTTGTACATACACATATGCATATTTTTTCCTGTTAATGATACTCATGCAAATAAAATTTAAGCTCAAGGAAACCTGTCTTGTTTTTTACTTAATATCCAGTTTTTAGTCAACATCCAAAAACAAATAATCCAATAAAAACATGGATAGAAGACATGAACGAGTGTTTCCCCAAAGAACACATTCAAATGTTCAGTAGATACATGAAAAGATGTCCACCTCACACCTGTCAGAATGGCTAAAATCAACACTACAAGAAACAAAAGGTGTTGGAGAGGATGTGGAAAAGTAACACTTGTGGGGGCTGTCTGAGTGGATCAGTGGGTTAAGCCTCTTCCTTCAGCTCAGGTCATGATCTCAGGGTCCTGGGATCAAGTCCCACATTGGGCTCTCTGCCAGGCGGGGAGCCTGATCCATCCTCTCTCTCTCTACTTGTTATCTCTCTCTGTCAAATGAATAAAATCTTAAAATAAAAAAAGAAAAGAAAAGAAAAGAAAACAAAAGAAAAGAAAAAAAAAGAAAAGAAAAAGTCACAATTGTGAACTGTTGGTGGTAATGCAAACTGATACAGCCATGCTGGAAAACAGTATGGAATTTCCATAAAATTTAAAAATAGAAGTCCTTTGTGATCCAACAATCCTGTTGGTGTATATTTACCCAATGAATATAAGAAAACTTATTCAAAGTGATACCAGCACCCCTATGTTTATAGCAGCATTATTTATAAAGCGAAGATATGGAAAGACCCCAAGTATTCATCAATTGATGAATGAATAAAGAATAAGTGGTATGTATATACAATGGAATATTATTCAGCATTAAAAAGGACTGAAATCTTGCCATTTGCAATAACATGGATGGAACTAGACAGTATAATGCTAAAACTGAAGTAAGTCAGTCAGAGAAAGACAAATACCTTTAATCATATATGGAATAAAAGAAACAAAACAAACAAGCAAAGGGGAAAATATAAGACATAGAAAGAGAAACAAAGCAAGAAACAGACATTTCATTATGGAGAACAAACTGATCGTTACTTGAGGGGATCTGAAAGGAGTGATGGATTAAATAAGTGATGGGGGTTAATTAGGGCACTTGTCATGATGAGCACTGAATGTTATATATTATATTGTACACATGAAACTAATACAACTGTATATGTTAACTAACTGGATTTCAAATGAAAACTTTTTTAAAATACCCAGGTTTTAGCTCACATTCTGGTTTACAAAAGGGATTTAGTCAGGAATTTGGAGATTAGTTAATGAACAAATAAAGGGGTGAACAGGCAGTTGTTAGATAAAATTACTATCCTTTCTGGCATGATCTTATACCTTTTATCTATAATTATTTTTAGCACTTTAGACTCTTCCTATTTTATTTTGAGTCATTAAACAAAAATTTCCTCAAAGGACCTTAGACTCCATCCAATTTGAGCAATAGTGTGAGAGAGGAAAAGGTATCCAGGAGGAAAAAAAAAAAAGATGAAACTACTTTTGTTTACTAGTGAATGCATAGGTCTTCCACAGAAGAAGCTCTAAATGGTAATGGCTCCAGCTTTATATGTGTTAAGTCATATGTTCAGAAGTAGGTAACACTATCAAAAAATATAAAGCATCTGAGATTATTTTCCCTTATTTGAAAGCTGGTGTATGAGTCTGCCATGGTTTCTTGGGTGTTGATAGAAGACACAGACTCATGGTTCAGAAATAATATAGTTTATTATTCACAGCAATAGAGGTAGCCAGGATATTAACAGTATTTGTGTGTGTGTGTGTGTGTGTGTGTGTGTGTGTGTGTAGGGGTGGGAGTTATATATCAGTTCTGAGCCTCAGTTCCCATAAGAAGAATCTAAAGAGAGGCCGATAATATTTGCAAACACAACAGGTTAAGTTAAAAAAAAAGATACTAATTCTGTCTTCCAAGTCTATTCAATACAACCATCTTCAAAGGATGGTCTAGAACAAATAATAAATGCATAAATGTAAGCAACCAATTGAAAAGTGTCTCCCAAGAAACACACTTTGAGAGTCTTCATTTGACAAAAATACTATAGGATATTACATGGATCAGGTGCATTGAATACTAGAAGGTTAAAATTACAAGGGACCAAATATTTTTGAGCAGTTCTGGCATCCAGTAGAGTTCAAATAGGTTTTATAAGATTGAGGAAAGAAGCCATCAAAACCTGGGCCCAGGGGTGCCTGGGTGGCTCAGTGGGTTAAGCCTCTGCCTTTGTCGGCTCAGGCCATGATCTCAGGGTCCTGGGATTGAGCTCTGCATCAGGCTCTCTGTTCAGCAGGGAGCCTGCTTCCCCCCTCTCTCTGCCTCTCTGCCTACTTGTGGTCTCTGTCTGTCAAATAAATAAATAAAATCTTAAAACAAAACAAAACCTGGGCCCAATTTTCCCAAAAGTATGATTCTGATTCTAGTCTCTATGATGTTATCCCTTGAAGACAATGTCTCTAATTGAGTTGAATTAGTCCCCCACTTCATTTTTCCTTTCCTTCTCCTAATGTCCTCCATGCTATTTCTTAGGTTCCACAAAAAAGTGAAACCATATGATGATTGACTTTCTCTGCTTGACTTATTTCACTTAGCATAATCTCCTCCAGTCCCATCCATGTTGATGCAAAAGTTGGGTATTCATCCTTTCTGATGGCTGAGTGATATTCCATTGTATACATAGATCACATCTTCTTTATCCGTTTGTTTCTTGAAGGGATCTTGGCTCTTTCAACAGAATGGCTATTGTGGACATTGCTGCTATAAACACTGGGGTGCATATGGCCCTTCTTTTCAGTAAAATAGAGCTAGCCTATGACCCAGCAATTGCACTACTGAGTATTGAGCTCAAAGATACATATGTAGTGAAAAGAATTAGGTATTGTTAAAGCACAAATGCAGGGGATAGAAGTTATGGTACAGAAGAAGGAAGGGCAACCGTATGGCAGAGTAGAATAAAGCAGCTCAGGAAGAAATTAGTCATGTCCAGATATTGTAAGGCATGTGGGGTTGGCAGGGAGAGCATGAGAAATCATGAGAGCAGAGAGAGAAAATGGACCAGGCAGGAGAGGTTTATAACATTTTAACATCTAAGGTAAGCATATGCAAAGCAGAATAGGGAAAGAAATAAAAGTTTTTATAAGACTCAATACATAAGGAATAACGTGGAGGACACTGGGAGATGGAGAGAAGTGTGCTGGGGGAAATCGGAGGGAGAGACAAACCATGAGAGACTGTGGACTCTGAGAAGCAAACTGAGGGTTTTGAAGAGGAGGGTGGCAGGTGGTTGGGTGAGCCCAGTGGTGGGTATTAAGGAGGGAATTTATTGCATGAAGCACTGGGTGTGGTGCATAAACAATGAATTTTGGATCACTGAAAATAAATTAAAAGAAAAAAAAAGACTGACTACAGACATGGACCTCAGTGTAACACAGATATAGAACTCACTGTAATACCAGCCACTTCCCACTGACACACACACACTATGATAATAATAAATAATAATGCAATTAAGAACATTGCCTGCCAAATAATTTTCCTCTTTATTATTATTATTATTATTTTATTTTTAAAGTGTTTATTTAAATTCCAGTTAGGTAAAATAAGGTTAATATTAGTTTCAGGTGTACAATAGAGTGATCAACACTGCCATACAATGGCTTAAATAAAAAAATGAAAAAAAATTTTTAAAGATTTTATTTTTAAACACCCTCTACACCCAAAGTGGATTTCAAACGTACAACCTCAAGATCAAGAGTTACATGTTTTACTGACTGATCCAGACAGGCACCCCAACAAATAAAAATTTTATAAAATTGTTGAATTTGTGGGAGTCTCATTTGCTCAGTCAGTTAAGTGTCTGCCTTTGGCTCAGATCATGATTTCAAGAGTCCTGGAATCGAGCCCCATATTGCTCATGCTCTCTCTCTCTCTCTCTCTCTCTCACTTTTGCTCTCAAATAAATAAATAAAATATTTTTTAAAAAAATTGTTGAGTTTGTTTAACTAGTTTTAAACTAGTAGACAGTGATGAAGATAAAGTATGATGTCATGGCAGGGAAAAATACGACTTACACGTTTTAAAAATAAAATGTGCAATGCAAGTTACATCACTTCATTTATCTCCACACTGGGACTTTCCCTACTGAGTTGTTGTAATGTAAGGACCTATTTTATATTTTTATATTTTAGCAGGAGGCTTTCATTGAGGTTAAACAAAAACGTTGTTTAACCTTTAAAGTGTCCTTGCTCCCCTTCCCCCAGGGGATTTACTTAAAAACAAGTCCTGGAAATCAGCTCCAGGTAACAAAGCCCATATACAAGGGTGGGTCAGGCCAGGTGGAGACATCAATCAGCGGGATGGGGGGGGAGGTGTTGCATACTGTCTCCCTAGATACTAAGGAGTATGCCCCACTCCTTCGCCCTTTGGGAACCTTTTTGGCACCAATCCTAATCAAGGTGTAATAGGCTGGGTCAAATGTCTATACTAGGGTAAATTGTACCTCAATTGGTCACCTAGCATCACTATGGAGTTTCCTGTGTGTGTTAAAATCTCATTGGTCACCTGAGCGTGGCCAGGTCTGACCGCATGGCCTTTGCCCTTAAAAGCTAGACTGTGAAACAGAGAAGGGTTGCCTTCTCTCGTAAGTGGTGTGGCCCTAAACGTTTGGTTAGATTCTTGATGCTTGGTGTCAAATAAAGCTTTGCTTGACCTTCACTTTATATCAGTCTTGCTCCTTTAATCATAGACCCATTATTGGGGCATAACAGTATTAATCTTATAGTTATAAGTCCACAATGCATTCATCATCCACCCTAGCCCTTAACATTCCCTTTTGGACAGACCCACGATCTAGAACAAGCCTTATTTTATAGTGCCTTGTAGGAGATTTTTGCTGCTGCCTAAATTGCCTACTTTCCTCTCACCATTACCACGGAAATTGGGTCCACTGAAACAAAGGGTTAACAACTTCCATAAATCTCTTTAAATAATAAAGTATAAGTAGTGATACCTTTTTTATTCTGCCACATAACCAATTCTTGCAAGAATAAGGTCATATAAGAGAATTTACCACACATACTAGCATTATCCTACTGGACCCAGATTATTTGTATGTTTCTCTGTCTCTGAGAAATGTAGTTATTTACATGACTGAAACCTACAAATTGTTTGATATGACTAGAATATCACCTACATTATTTTAAAGCCTGTTTAAGGCTTCTGAAATACATAGGTTTTGTAAACACTTATTAAGCATCTTGTATACATCAAACACTTTAAAAATCTTTGCTTTAAAAAAAAACTCTACCTCAATGGAACTTTGAGTCTGAAAAAGATACAGGCAATATACAAGGCAACAGATAGAATAATTACATATTTGATTATATACTCCGAGGATGTCACATTAAATTGATGTGAAAATGATGAGAAGGATCTGAATTTCTTGTCAAAATTTTTTGCCTTAAAAAGAAATTGATATTTATGGAAAGTTGTTACTGAAAGTGGTCCTGTGTCAACCAAAAATGTTAAACCATGATCTGACTAAATTTTCCAGTTGTGATCATTGCTTTGTTTAGCTGTCTTATATTAAGACTGAATTTAGTAATTCAGTCTCAGATTTCAGTAAGGTTTTTTTTAAGATTTTATTTATTTATTAGAGAGAGAGAGAGTGGGTGGGGAGGGGCAGAGGGAGAGGAAGAACCAGACTCCTTGTTGAGCAGGCAGCTGATGCAGGACTGGATCCTATTACCCTGGCATCATGACCTAAGCTGAAGGAAGACACTTAACCAACTGAGCCACCCAGGCACTCTAGACTGTAAACTTCTTAAAGGTAAAAAAGTTTATTCTTCTAGTAGTTCCACAGACATTTCTAACATCCATAAGAAAGCATGTATTGATGTAAAATGCCAGCAAATCAGATTATTAAAAAAAGAAAGAAAGAAAGAAAAGATATGTCTGGATAAAGAGAAAAACAGAAAATCTAAGAATACATTGAATTATTAGAGCAAAGAGTGGAGGAAGAGAAAATAAATATGAAATAGAGATTTCCACTAAAAGAAAAAAATTGAATAAGGCAGGAGATTTAGAAAATTATTATGACCGATTTGAGAAAAAAATAAAATAGGAATTTTTAGAAAATAGCAATCAATGAAAAGGTAAATTGTTCCTACCTCTATAATATTAGCTGTTTGTTGTTGTTGTTAATTTACCTATTTAAGCTAATAAACAAAGAAAGAATTTAGGGATAAGGTTTCATTTAGGGATAAGGTATATATATATATATATATATATATATATATATATATATATATTTCCATTTAGGTATAAGGTTTCAATATATATATATAGATATCTATATCTATATATATATATATTTTAATTGTTAGAAAATGTGTCACAGAAAGTTTTTAAACTTTAATATACAGATGCAGCATGTAACGAACTACATTGTTTGAACGTCTAATTTGGAAATGCTGTTAGAGGAAACTTGGTGGAAATATCCTTATGTGGTTGTGTTTCTGGAACTAAGTATATTTATTAATAAGGAATAGTTTAAAATTATGAAATGACCAGGAGTGGACAATTTTCCTAGTCCTATCAGCTCTTTGCTGCTCTCTTATTAGCCCCCTTTAGGAATATCAGCTTTATTTATCTAATTAAATTTTATATTAATGTGCTTTTGACTTTTGGCCTTTCTCTTCCTTCTGTTCTTTTTTTCCTCCCTAAATTACATGTTTCTGTTTATCAGCTACTATCAATTCTTTGATATGAATTCTCAACATCAATTTACTAACTCCAGAGATGAAGCAGCACCAATATTTAGAAGCTAAGAATACAAAGCCTTGGGCATCTGGATGGCTCAGTCAGTTAAGCATCTGCCTTTGACTCAGGTGGTGATCCCAGGGTCGTGGGATGGAACCCCAGGTTGAACTTTCTGCTCAGCTGGGAGCCTACTTCTCCCTCTCCCTCTGCCTGCAGCTCCCTTTGCTTGCGTTCTCCCTCTCTTTGTCAACTAAATAAAATAAAATAAAATAATGTAAATAATACATTTATTTATTTATTAAAATGCAATTATTACACAGTAATGTATATCATAATTATAATGATGATTAAATAATTTATTGAATATTTATATTAAATATATCAATTTAATTAAATAAATATATTTTAGAATTTAAAATATTTCAAATTTAGATTATTATATATTAAATCATTAATTTAATAAATAAATATCTAAAAGTAATTAAATAAAATAATTTATTTATTAAAATGAATAAAATAATGTTGTCATTATCTGAGCATGTATTTTTAAATAGTCTAATTAAAAAAACCATCTAATAAAGTCTAAATACATTGAGTTCAGATATTTATACAAGTTAACCCAGACTCTCAACCCACAGACAGTTTCAAAACATTTGTTTTTATCTACTACTCAAAATACGATTGTATTGTATTTATTTATAACTTTGACATAGCAAGAAAACTTGGAGGAAAAGGAGACATTTGCTTTTAATATTTGAAAATTATTTTGTTGATTTAAACAAAATAAAAACCTTAACACAGGAACATTTCTTCTTAAATAACACTGTGAAGTTTCTGAGTTGCATTCTTTTAAAAGTGCTGATAAAATGGCTTCAGTTACTAATTTAAATTATCAGCTGAATGGGTAACAAATGAAGTAGAGAGCTTTTTAATTATTTATGAATGTATTGCTTGTGGATGGAGTGCCACATAGAGTCACCTCTCTTTTTGGCTTTGTTTTGTGAGCAGCTGTGGAATCCATGAATGAGATTAAACATAAGGACATTCACAGAAATTCTTAATGAACTTCTGGGGAAGGGCAGTAAGTGCAGGGAAAAACTGCAGCAAGACTAATTACAAATTTCAAGTGTTCATTGCTTAAGTATAGAAGCTTTTAAGTTCAAGTAATATATCTTTTTTATGAGCCTATCATATTGTATTAATTACCACAAACTACACTCTTGAACACTTATCTTTTCACATATTTCTTATTCTTAGTACTTAAAATTACCCTTATGATTGATAAGTAAATGGATTTTACTGACAATGCATTTATTTACATAAATAAATAATGCTGTTTATATATATAAAAACAATTGAACATGTGTATGTCTTCAATGAAATATTTTTTCAAATTAACATCTTAATTCTATCACATTGGTTACAAATAGATACAGACTTTATAGATTCATCAAATATTTTGTTCTCAAATTTATATCTCCTTTGTGAAGTAAATGAAACTGTATATATTAAATATAATCCTATCACATGTAACAGTTACTACTGCATCCCAGGACATACATAGGTCAGGTCCTACTCAAGGCATCACGGATAACTGGACTTAACTTTCTATCCTAGGAGTCTTCTATATATTTCTGTGGCTTCTATACTACAATCAGGAGGAAGAATTCTTTTGCTAAAAGCTTCCAAATGACTATGCGAGTAGATTATTTGTAGACCAGTGATATAATATTATAGTTTAATATGTAAAGCATGATAAAATAAAATGATATTGCCATATTTAATTTGTTCAGTAAAGCATTCATTTAGTTATCAAGCATGCATTTTCTTTTTTTTTTTTAAGATTTTATTTATTTATTTGACAGACAGAGATAACAAGTAGACAGAGAGGCAGGCAGAGAGAAAGGAAGGGAAGCAGGCTCCCTGCTGAGTAGAGAGCCTGATGTGGGGCTCTATCCCAGGACTCTGGGATCATGACCTGAGCAGAAGGCAGAGGCTTTAATGCACCGAGCCACCCAAGAGCCCCAAGCATTTATTTTCTTTATACAGAAGAGATAGAACAATATTATATAGTATAAAATACAGTAAATAATCTAGAAACCTTGATCATTTTGTTTTGGCAATTTTAGAATATAAAATTAGCTAAAGCGCAAGTGCAAGTTATATTTGTATCATAGGAGGAAAAAAGTTAATTAAAAGTTTGTTTATTACCGTAGTTTAACACTTCAACAAAATGATAACGAGCCAAAAATTAATGAATATATGAAGTATACAATAAAAACAATAATCTTGAGTGTATGTAACTCACTGTAGGTATTGATAGGTTAGAAGTCAAAGGGAAAGTATCTATAGGGTTTGTTCAGTTCCATGCTCATCAGATTAATAGGCTTTCTCATATTACTTCCTTCACCACATTAATTTGTCTAATAAAGTTTTCAAGAGTTAAAGACAGTGATAGGTTCATGGCTGGAGAGAAGGTACAGAATCTAAGATAGTTTAGCAGTGCTTATTATTTAAGAGAAAGACAGTGTGGGAGGTGAGGGGTGGAAGGAAAGGGATAAGAAGAGAGAATCTTAAGCAACCTCCTTGCCCAGCACAGAGCCTATAGGGGCTTGATCTCATCACCCTGAGATAACAACCTGAGCTGAAATCAAGAGTCAGATGCTTATCTAATTGAGTCACCCAAGTGCACCATTTTTTTCCTGTATCTTTATTTTCATCTCCTTCTGTAACTGAGTTTCCCTTCAAAATCAGGACTTGCATACACAACCTAAATAATTATTTTGTGATTTGATCACATGGAAGAGGAGAGAATGAGAAGAGCTAAGTGGTCCAGGAGAAACATATATGTGTTCAGACTGAGTGGATTATGATTGTGGACAACTGAGCATCAATCCTAATGCACAGAATACATCTCGGAATTATTTTCCTGAAACAAGAAAGAATCTGTTTAACCCACTGGCTTCTGCATCCTATCCACAGTGGTTAAAATTCATCCCAGAAGTAATTAATGTCCCTGACTTTACTATTACTGGGCATGAGAGAGGAGCTGAGTGGGCTTGGTCAGTGTCCCACCTAATAAAAGGCAGAGCAGATTCAGGCAAAAAAAAAAAAAAATTATTAGTTCTTTCCAAATTAGATTAGAATCCAAATGGGATTCTATTTTTCGTTTATGAATTCATTTTACATTTTATATTTTATAAATTTTTCTAAGTTTTGGCCAATATTCACTGCATTTTTGAATAGCTTTTATCTATTATTGTAAATCATTTTTTTGCTACATTTGTTTAGTCATGGTTATCCATTTCTTCTTCCAAGTTTTTCAGATATGTGATATCAATTTCCAAATAAATTATTTAAAATGTTTATTTTTTATACTAAACTTCTATGAAAAACATTGATATATGTATTATGGCATATTGTTCCCCTTTTAAGTTATTTTTTTTTACAATCTCTAAAAATACAATATTTATTAAGAGAAGGTATTTGGTAGAAAAATTATTCCACAGAAAATAAAATGTTTTCAATTTTACAGGGAATTTTTGCTAAATTATCAAAGGGCAAGTACTCTAAAAGCTCTTTTTTTAAAATTAAATTTATTTATTTTCAGCATAACAGTATTCAGTATTTTTGCACCACACCCAGTGCTCCATGCAATCTGTGCCCTCTATAATACCCACCACCTGGGACCCCAACCTCCCACCCATCCACCACTTCATTCCCCTCAGATTGTTTTTCATAGTCCATAGTCTCCCATGGTTCACCTCCCCTTCCAATTCCCCCCAACTCCCTTCTCCTCTCCAACTCCCCATGTCCTCCATGATATTTGTTATGCTCCACAAGTAAGTGAAACCATAAGATAATTGACTCTCTCTGCTTGACTTATTTCACTCAGCATAATCTTTTCCAGTCCCATCCATGTTGTTACAAAAGTTGGATATTCATCCTTTCTGATGGAGGCATAATACTCCATAGTGTATATGGATCACATTTTCCTTATCCATTTGTCTGTTGAAGGGCAGAAAGATTCCCTTCTTTTTTTTTTTAATAAACATATATTTTTATCCCCAGGGATACAGGTCTGTGAATCACCAGGTTTACACACTTCACAGCACTCACTAAAGCACATACCCTCCCCAATGTCCATAATCCCACCCCCTTCTCCCAAACCCCCTCCCCCCAGCAACCCTCAGTTTGTTTTGTGAGATTAAGAGTCACTTATGGTTTGTCTCCCTCCCATCCCATCTTGTTTCATTTATTCTTCTCCTACCCACTTAAGCCCCCTTTTAATTTATTTTTAAAAATGTGAATGTGCCTTGGCAAATACATATTGTTTCTTTTTATGTTTATGTAGATTCTTCATAATTTTCCCAAGTTCATTGGCTTATGGTTTATATTTTTTTAATAATTTTCCTACTGCCAATTAATAGATTTTTTTCCATTACATTGTCTAAGTTGCTATTGCCATTATAAGTAAAAAGCATCTGGAAATCTATATCCCTGTCCAGTTTCCTCAAATCACTCATTATTTTCAGGATCTAGTTGGATTTTCTTACGGGTTCCAGGTGGACAAGCTTTTGAACTGGTGCTAATTATTATTTCTGTTTCTGGCTTCCTGCATTTACCAGCTTCAGGGATTATTTTTAACAATTATGATGAAATGAGGCTCATATTCTTATTCTCAACTTCATTAATAATGATATTAGTGTAACATGTTCTACAAGATAATAATAGATACATGTAAAATAATTTCATTGACCAAAAAAGTGGTGGCAACCAACTAGTCATTTCAAGTTGAGCTATTTTTTCCCCCCTTTATCTCCCTGTCTCTTTAATTTCCTGTAGCACATTCCTACAAAGTATTTTAAGGTGTTTTATATGCACATACATAGAGATCATCATGGAGTCTAAATCTAATAATTCCTTGTCAGTTTTAAATATTTTAAGTATTGTTCATTCCTATGTCAGTTGTCTATTAACTTTTTCTCCACACTGTACTTAATTGCAAGGAAATATTTAATTTTAATATAAATTAATTAATCAAGTTAATAAATATTTTTACCTTATGGATTTATCTTTGATGCTTATTTCTTAATTTTTTAACTTTTAAAATTTTATTTATTGAGAGAGAGATAGAGAGAGAACAAGCACAAGCAGGGGAAGCTGCAGAGGGAGAGGGAAAAGAAGAAGCAGGTTCCCCACCAAGCAGGGAGTCAAGCTCAGTCTCAGGGCCTTGGGATCATGATCTGAGGTGAAGGCAGAGGCTTAGCTGACTGAGCCCTGAGTCTAATTGTTATCTTTGATATTTAAGGAAATACTTTATCATCTCTAATTGATCCCCTATGTCACAAATACAGTTTTCTCTATGGTGCTATTAATTTTATTGTCTTAAAATTAGACTCTTTTTCTAGAAGCATTTTTAATCAGTTTCTTAGGTCTATAATTTAGTTTTTATACATTTCATTTAGTATTTTATTTTATCTTCATCATCTCTGAGTATTCCTGACCAGTACTCATTGGTCAAATATTTTTTATTAACCTATTCCACAAACTTGTTTGTTTCTATAATATTTTGTTATTACTGCTGTCGTTCTTAGGTTATGCCTTTATATTCTTTTTGTTTTGTTTTGTTTTGTTTTTGTTTTATGCTTTGGTGTTTTTGTTGTATTGTTTTGTTTTTCTTTTGAATTAATAAAATTAAACCTTTAGAGTTCCTTAATACCTTTAATTATTGTCACTTATTTTCACAAATGATATTACCATAGTACAGTAATTCTAAATATTTCTGAATTAGCTGTATTATTTCTTTTTAGGTATAAAGTTAACTTCCAGTTACATGGACTTAATATTTTGGTCATTATATTCTAGTTTTATTGCCTTATCATTGGAAAATATAGCCTGATGCTTAACTCTAGGGAATGATGTGGGAGAGCTAGTTTCTTCTCTTTGAGTCAAAGAAGGAATCTCGTGGGCAATGGAGAGTGAGTACGTGATAGAAGTTTATCAAGTGAATATATAGAAAAAGCTCTCACAACTAAGAGGGGTCCCCACACAGTTAACAATGAGTGCCTTCAGGGTTTATTTTTTTATAAAAAGGTAACCAGGCAACTTTAATCCTTTTAACGTCTCTATCAATATCTCCTTCAATGGCTTACCTCCTTTTTAGGGTCTGATTATTCTTTTTTGGTTACAGGTGATTATCATAGAGACACCCACCCCACATGACCCACCCCATACACCTAGGGCAGGGTGGTCCTCCATCCCACATGCCTAGATCAGGGTGCTCTTCCCTGGGGTAGGGTGGTCCAATTTATCTCTTTACTCTGGTTTTCCCACACCACATTTTGGGGATTTCTGAGAGCCTGTTCACAAAGTTCCCTATGGATCTCTTCCTCCCTAGCCCCACCTGTCCGTTACTCATTTTGAGAGTTGATATTACCATTGTACTGTAATTCTAAAAATTTCTGAATTAGCTGTATTATTTCTTTATAGGTATGAAGTTAACTTCCAATTATATGAATTTAATATTTTGGTCATTGTTTTCTAATTTTATTGCCTTATTCTTGGAAAATATAGCCTGATATTTAACTCTAGGAATTTATTGGCATATACTTCTGGCCTAAATAATGGCCTGTTTGTGTAAATGTTCAACTTATGCTTATATACTTACTGAAGACTATTGTTTTGGGGTCAGGATGGCTACATTTATTAATAGATCAGGACTATTAAATTCTCTAAATTTTGATGTCTCTTATTTAATCTAATTAAATTATCAGTTAATGAAAGAGGTTAAATTTTTTTACATACTACTGCATCTAAACTTATCAAAGTCTTTTGCCATAATTAGACAAGTATGTCATCCTGTTTTTATACCAAGTCTTACATTAAAAAGAAATCATACTATCTGAAATATTATATCTTTATTATTATTATTATTATTATTATTTTAAAGATTGTATTCATTGGGGTACCTGAGTGGCTCAGTCACTTAAGTGTCTACCTATAGCTCAGGTCATAATACCCGGGTCCTGGGATAGAGCCCCGCAGGGGGTTCCCTGCTCAATGGGGTGCTTCTCCCTCTCCCTCTGTTATTCCCCGTGCAGTGTGCATGTTTTTCTTTTCTCTCTCTCAAATAAATAAGTAAAATTTAAAGATTATCTCTCTCAAATAAATAAGTAAAAATTTTTTTCTCAATGGGAGGGAGAAGCAGACTCTCCAATGAGCAGGAAGTCTGATGCAGGGCTCAATACCAGGACCCTGGGATCATGACCTGAGCTAAAGGCAGATACTTGAACCGACTAAGTCACCCAGGCACTCCAGTTGTTTATTTATTTATTTATTTTTCTTATGCATATGTTTTATCTCTCTTTTCTTCAAGTCTTTTTTTCTATCTTTTTACTTTTTTCATAAGACTGAATTATTTCAAGATGACTTGGTCGTCCTCTTTCTCCCCACCCCATAGGTCATAGAGTACATTTTAATTGTTAAAATAATATTAGTATTTAAGTGCTGCCTACACAAATTAAGGCAAATTATCTGTGGTCTGTATTCCTGAAAATATTTTTTTTATTATGCCTTCCTATTCCAATGACATTTTATAAGGATCTAAAAGTTTACATTTGTGATTATTTTTTTCAAGATAATAAAGCTATTACTTCATTCTTTTTTATATCTGATGTTATTTAAAAATTTTCTGTCAGTCTGATTCTTGTTTCTTTATTAATGAATTATTTTTTTTCTCTCTAACACTTATGATTTTTTTTTTTTTGTCTTTGGTATGTATGCCCTAGTTTGGTATTCATAGAGTCAACTATAGTTATGAATATTCTTTTCTTTTCTTGTATGTAAGTTTTAATCCAGTGTCTTGACTATTTTATGCTTGAGAAATAGATGTACATTAATATTCAAATATTTCTTTCCTTTTTTCTTCTTTCATTTAAAAAAAGTCATTTATTTTATTTTATTTAAAATATTTATTTATATATTTATTTGGAGTAGAGAGAGAGAGAGAGAGAGGTCATGAAGAGTGGCTGATTACATACTTTCAATTTTGGAGGAGGTTAGGGATAGCATAAGCCTCCAAGGTACTTTATAAACAAGGTTTCCAGGACCTTGAGGGGGCTAGCTATTGTTAGGGAAAGGTCATTTATTACTATTTAGTAAAAACTCAGGGAAGAGACTCTTCTGATGTGTATCAGTGGGTATATGCTTGGGAGATGATTGCCAATGTATATCTTGAGGGCAGGGGTGGGGAGTAGAGATAAAGAAGTTTCCAAAGTAATTTTTACATGTGAAAGTAGATTTTCAGTATCTTGGGGGGTGGACTAAGAATGCTTTTTGCCCTGAGTGGACTTGTACACATTGAAGCAGCTGAGTCCCCAGAGGAACTTCAAGGACTTGTCAACAGGCTATGAGTAGTAAGGAAATCTAATTTTTTCTCTAGCTTTTGTTCCACACACATCACCTACATCTTACATCTCTTTTATATTGATAATTTTAATGCTTTGCTGGTATCCAGATGACTATATCCTTAAGTGACTTCTTATCTCTATCGAACCCATTACGTATTCTATCCATTGTATTCTTAATTCAACTAGATTACATATATTTAATCTATTAGTACCACTAGGTTCTTATTTTTGTTTTTATTTCAAAATCTTTCCTTATTTCCTTACACTATTTATTGGGTATATTTTAAATCCCTGATATACTCACTTATTATATATAAGCTGTCAACCTTATTCTTATTTTGAGGTAGTTATATCTTTTTGGGTTTTAGGACATCATACCAACAATGCCAAATAATTTTCAGACAACAGCAGGGTCTCCAAGAATTCAACTAAATTCTGACACTATCTACCTGAACATAGCGTAAGATTTTATCAGTTAAGGGATCAGTTCTCCAAGACTATCTCCGACCCCACCTCAGATGCCAGTCTCACTGTAAGCCCCAGGTTATTACCTGTGCTTGTGACTGAGCAACTATAGGTTGGAGGTCCAAGTGGCCTATTTCTTCCGATCTTTTAATTTGCTACAGGGACTCACAAAACTCAGAAAAATACTTAATTTATATTTGCCAGCTTATTAAAAGATATAATAGAGGATTTAAACCAATAGCTAGATAAAGAAGTACACAGGGCAAGGTATGGAGAATGGGCACAGAGCTTCTATTACCTTCTGTAAGACTGCTACCCTTCCTGCCTTTTCATACATTTAACAAACTAAAAGCTTTCTGAACCCAGTCCTTTCAGGTTTTCTGTGGAGGCTTCATGACATAGTCATGACTGACTAAATCATTGTCATTTGCTGATCTAATCTCCAGCTCCTCTTCCCTCCTCAGATAATCCTGAATTGGGGGAAGGGGAGGCATGTTGGGCAAAAAGTTATAAAGGCTTTCACCAAGTGGTTGGTCCTTCAGGCAAACAGCCCTTGCCCTTGAGTGAGGTCTGAAGGTCACTTCATTAACATAACAAAACACACCTCTCTCACCCTTATCACAGGAAACTCCAAGAGTTTTAGGAGCTGTGAGTCAGTAGCCATGGTTGAAAACCAAATATTCAGATGACCAAAATATATTTCTTGTAAACCACAATATTACACTACATGCTTGAGTATTTAATCATGTGATCTTTAAACTAATACTTTTCTAAGAGTATAAACTGTTCTGTCAGTAATCTGGATTGGGGAGTGATGTATTGCCAAATTTCTGTCCTTTTAGTCCAGGAAGTCAAAGAAAAACAACAGGAGAGCCCCTTAGGGCAGGAAGTTCCAAGTAACAATGTTGACTACTATTCCCTTTTCTTGATTTTTTTTTTTAACAAGCAAATCATCTCTTCAGAGTTGCAGTTTAAGCCAAGAACAAGCGGAATTGGGAGAAAAAAATAGTTAAATTTGGAGACTTGCAGAGGTAGAATCAGAGTAGTGAAAGCCATTACAGTAACTGAACTAACTGAGGTCAGTCTTTGGTGAATCACAGAAACAGGTGGAGTTGTCAAACAAAGGAATCTTTGTTTACAACATACAAGGAGATCACAGGGAATAAGTTCCAAAGCCTTGACTGTTTGAACAGGAGAGGGATTTTTATTTAGTATTTAAGATGAATATTCAGAAGGGAGAGTTTTATTATCCCATGTATGGTTGGTCATAAGGTTGTGGATGCATGCACATCCACATATTTATTTGTTCAATATGTATTGCATGTTCACCTGAATGAAGCTTGTATTCCACCGAGGGCAGAAACTTCAACGTTAGAATAAAGCAGAGGTAACTGTTGGACAAGGGAAAGGGACTCTGCAGGCTTCAAGAGCAGATATAAACTAGATGGGGTCTTGGGCTCATTTTCTGGGACAAGGAATGCAAGGCCTTGATTACTTTTGAAATAGCACTAGGAGTTTTTCCACTGATTTATTGTCTCAATAGCTTAGGCTATTTCCTGGTCTGGTGGTGACTGTTAGTTTTCCCATTGCCTTATTCCCTCAAAATCCTTAACTAGTGAGATTTTTGCATTTCTTTGTAATAACCTCCCAGGAAGTTTTGGAAGAAGTGTGCTTGGGCAAGTACACAGGTGGGGTATAGATCATTAAAAATAGCTGAGGACAAAACATGACTTTTCTTATGTCAGGAAAACTATATCTCATCTTTAATTTTCTGGGAACCTCTAACTTTTCTGCTGATGTTGCCAGCAGGCATCTGAGATATTACCGATTGTTCTCTTGAACCTAAGGAAAAGGAAATGTAGAAAGCAAAAGACAAAACTTTAAAATCTATCCTGCAACTCATCAATTCACTGTAGCCACCTCTCTGTCTTTCCCTTTCTCTTTTTTCTCTTTCTCTTTCTCTCTCATATACGCAAAACACACGCAAATCAACTTAAAACAATTTTTAATTTACCCTATTCCATTTTAATATACATGAGGCATGATAATTTTTCTTAGTAAATACAAGAAAAAAAATCTAGGATTCCATCATTCTGTGTGATTAAAGTATTGAGGAATTTACTTCCAATAGCACTTATAAAAACATATTTTATTTAAGTAATATTATATAATCAGGTGCCTGCATTTTTCTTATTCTCCAACTACTGTTATTTGGCAATTAATATTTTGTCAATCAATATTCCCCTATATCTGAATGTGTGGGCAGTGAGAGATGAGTTAGAGGCAAGGATGGTGAAAAATGGGTTACACATTAGAAGACTGAGGGCACAACCTCCCGACTTTGTGACTTCTGAGATCCTGGGCCTAACAAACCAGGAGACACTGGTACTGAAAATATTATCTCCCCTTATACCTCTACCCCAGAGTAACCCCTAGATCTATCATAATGCATTTGCATTGCCATCCCCATGGAAAAGAGTTGCCATGATGGTTCCAGAACAAACCTTTTAAGGTAAAAAACAACTCTTCCCACCAGGCTCCCTCAAAAAAACTGAAAACTCCAGAATAAACCAGCTCTCTTTACACCTTAAGGACCTGGAGAATAAACAACAAATTAAGCCAAACCCACATGCAAGAAGGGAAATAATCAAGATTAAAGCAGAGATCAATGAGATAGAAATTAGAGATACAGTAGAACACATCAATGAAACTAGAAGCTGAATTTTGAAAGAATCAATAAGATTGATAAACTACTGGCCAAACTAATCCAAAAGAAAAGAGAGAATACCCAAGTTAATAAAATTATGAATGAAAAGGGAAAGATCATGACTAATAGCAAGGAAATAGAAACAATCATCATAAATGATTATCAACAGTTGTAACAGTTATATGACAGTAAGTTAAGCAACCTAGACAAAATAGATGCATTCCTAGGAACCTATAAACTTCCAAAACTGAATCAGGAAGAAATTGACAGCCTGAATAGACCAATATCTAGTTAGGAGATCGAAGCAGTCATCAAAGACCTCCCAAAAAACAAGAGCCCAGGACCTGGTGAATTCCCTGGAGAATTCTACTAAACTTTCAAAGAAGAAATAACACCTATTCTTCTGAAGCTGCTTCCAAAAATAGAAACAGAAGAAAAACTTCCAGACTCTTTCTATGAATCCAGCATTACTCTGATCCCCAAACCAGGCAAAGACACCATCCAAAAGGAGAATTTCAGACCAATACCCCTGATGAATATGGATGCCAGATTCTCAACAAGATCCTAGCTAATAGGATCCAACAGTACACTGAAAAGATTATCCACCATGACCAGGTGGGATTTATGCATGGGATGCAAGGGTAGTTCAACACTCACAAATCAGTCAATGTGATAGAACAAATCAATAAAAGAAGAGAGAATAACCACATGGTCCTCTCAATTGATGCAGAAAAAGCATTTGGTAAGATACAGCATCCACTCCTGATTAAAACACTTCAAAGTACAGGGATAGAGGGAACATTCCTCAACTTCATAAAATCTATCTATGAAAAACCCACAGCGAATATCATCCTCAAACGGGAATAGCTGACAGCCTACCAATTGAAATCAGGAACACGACAAGGATGTCCAAAACCCTGTTATTCAACACAGTACTAAAAGTCCTAGAAACAACAATCAGACAACACAAAGAAATAAAAGGTATTCTAATTGGCAAAAAATAAGTCAAATTCTCTCTCTTTGCTGATGACATGATACTTTATATAGAAAACCCAAAAGATTCCACCCCCCCCAACTACTAGAAGTCATAACAGCAATTCACTAATGTGGCAGGATACAAAATTAATGTACAGAAATCAGTTGATTTCTGTAGAAAGGGAAATTAGAGAATTGATTCCACTTCCTATAGCACCAACAACCATAAAATACCTTGGAATAAATGTAACCAAAGAGGTAAAGGATCTGTACTTGAGGAACTACAGAACAATCATGAAAGAAACTGAAGAAGACACAAAAAGAATGAAGATCATTCCACGTGCATGGATTGGAAGAATAAACATTGTGAAAATGTCTATACTGCCTAGAGCCATCTATACTTTCAGTGCTATCCTGATCAAAATTCCACTGGAACTTTTCAAAGAGCTGGAACAAACAACAACAAACAATTCCAAACAATTTGTATAGAACCAGAAGAGACCCTGAAATGCTAAGGGAATGTTGAAAAAGAAAAAGCAAAACTGGGGGCATCATGTTGCCTAATTTCAAGCTTTACTACAAAGCTTTGTTCACCAAGACAGCATGCTACTGGCATAAAAACAGACATGTAGACCAGTGGAACAGAGTAGAGTGCCCAGATATGGACCATCAACTCTATGGTCAAAAAATCTTTGACAAAGCAGAGAAAATTATATAGTGGAAAAAAGACAGCCTCTTCAATCAATGGTGCTGGAAAAATTGGACAGCTATGTATGGAAGAATGACACTCAACCATTCTCTTATACCATACATAAAGATAAATTCGAAATGGACAAAAGACCTCAACGTGAGGCAGGAATCTATCAAAATCCTAGAGGAGAACATAGGCAGTAACCTCTTGGACACTGGCCACAGCAAATTCTTTCAAGACATGTCCCCAAAGGCAAAGGAAACTAAAGCAAAAATGAACTTTTGGGACTTCATCAAGATCAAAAGTTTCTGCACAGCAAAGGAAACAGTCAACAAAATGAAGAGACAACCCACGGAATGGGAGAAGATTTTCACAAATGACATTACAGATAAAGGGCTGATATCCAAGATCTATAAAGAACTCCTCAAACTCAACACACACAAAACAGATAATCATGTCAAAAAATGGGCAGAAGACATGAACAGACACTTCTCCAAAGAAGACATACAAATGGCAAACAGATGCATGAAAAAATGTTCATCATCATTAGCCATCAGGGAGATTCAAATCAAAAGCACATTGGGATACCACCTTACACAGTTACAATGGCCAAAATTAACAAGGCAATAAACAACAAGGTTTGGAGAGGATGTGGAGAATGGGGAACCCTCTTACACTATTGGTGAGAATGCCAGTTGGTGCAGCTACTTTGGGATACAGTGTAGAGACTCCTTAAGAAATTAAAATTGGAGCTATCCTACGACCCTGCAATTGCACTACTGAGTATTTACCCCTAAGATACAGATGCAGTGAAAAGAAAGGACATCTGTACCCTAATGTTTATAGCAGCAATGGTCACAGTCATTAAACTTTGGAAAGAACCAAGATGACCTTCAATGGATGAACGGATAAAGAAGATATGATCAATTTTTACAATGGAGTACTATGCTTCCTTCTGAAAGGAAGGATACCCAACTTTTGTATCAACATGGACGGGACTGGAGGAGATTATCCTGAGTGAAATAAGTCAAGCAGAGATTGTCAATTTTCATATGGTTTCACTTAATTGTGGAGCATAAAGAATAACACGGAAGACACTGGGTGATCAAGAGGAGAAGTGAGTGGGGGGAAATTGGAGGGGGAAACAAACCATGAGAGACTGTGGACTCTGAGAAACAGACTGAGAGTTTTGAGGGGAGGGGGCAGAGGTTTGGGTAAGCCTGTTAATGGGAGTTGTGGAGGGCACATATTGCATGGAGCACTGGGTGTGGTGCATAAACAATGAATTTTGGAACCCTGAAAAAAATAAAATAAAAGTGACAACAACAACTCCTCTTCCCAACCTGTGGTAGGAGTCCCCCAAATGATTGGAAGCAGCCCCCATTAGAGATCACTCCACTGCATGTTGAAGCTCCTCCCACTTCAAAAAGACCAAGAAATATCCAATCCCAAAACAAAGTAAGGGCCAGCTCCACCTCATGGAATACCACCTGCTCTCCCTTAGATAGTGTGCTGTTGCTTTAATAAACCTGCCTTCTGCTTTCACTTTGGGCATTGATCTCTAATTCTTTATTGTGTGGTTGTCAAGAGCCAAGATACAATGCTTTTAGCACTGACACATACCTCATTTTATTAAAACTACAAAGTTATTTAAATTTCCAGATGTAAATCCAGTTAATTTTTGAGCAATGTGGGGGTTAAGAGAACCCATATCCCACATAGTCGAAAATTTACATACAGCTTTTGACTCCCACCAAATCTTAACTACTAATAGTCTACTGCTGGTCAGAAGCTTTACCAATAACATAGTGTATTAACACATATTTTCTATATGTGTTATATACTGTATTCCTATAATAAAATAAGCTAGAAAATATTATTATTAAATTGTAAGAAAAAAAACATTTGCAGTACTGTATTTGTAACAAAAAAAAAATCCACCTATTAGAGGACCCATGCAGTTCATATCCAAATTGTTCAAAGGTCAACTGTAATTTCTTCAAGGGTCTTCACAAAGCCTCTGTAGATGTCCTTGTTCCTGTATATTTTCATTCTGATCAGTCAGTGTTTAAAGATTGCAACTTACTGGTAGCAAAGGCTTAACTGTAATAAACAAAGAAACAAACAAAAAATAAGAGAAATATGTTTTCTCTCCTAATAGGATTTTTAAAAAGTGAAATTGATGGGTTGTTTAATATAAAGAATGCTGAAAATATTATGGAAGCTGCAAGATCAAATTTGGACCCTGTTAGATAACACTAGACCATCATTTTAGTTTTTTCAAAGGAAGTTTTGTCAATGATTTATATTTATTATTAATTTATTATTAAGTAAATATTAGTAAATATTAAGTAAGTAAATGTATGTGTTTAATAAGAAGAATAATGTGTTTTATAAGTTGGAACAAACAGGCAACTTCTGCCATTGATTATTACATAATTAATACATAATTTGATAAGTTTATGCTAATATAAGCAAACAATATTGATATATATTAAGATTGAATAACAAGCATAAGAACAGTGAATTAATTTGGAGTATATTATAAAAATAAACCATTTCCATGTCACAAAAATATCCTAACAAGTTTAGGCTTTCTTTTTATTAATTCATATGAATTGGTATTATTCTTCAAGTGTTATTTTTTTCTAAGCTCTTTCAGAAAACTTTTAAATAAAATGTTATCACCTAAAAATATATATGCTGCAATTGATCTGAATGCTGAATCTATTTGAATCTGTTTCTAGTCCAGAGTCCATGAATAATAAGCTATATCTCTAAAACAATTTTTTAAAAGAAAACTGGATCTCACTATAGATTTTCTTCAACATCAAAGAGAATAAAATTGCACATATCTTAGCAGGAAAATAGAAGTTGCTAGACAGCTATATAATATCAAATTTAGTACATTTACACATAAATCATTTAGCTTAGATGTAATAATAAACTAAATCAGAATGCTAGTAGTCTGTGGTTGAGTATCAAATATAATAAATGTATGTCTAGTAAAGAATGAAAAATAAATTCATTAATTAATAAAGTATCTCTCTCCTCACACATTTTACCATTGACCTTTCTGAAGTGTTGTTTATGTAGCTTCTTTTTGAATTTTAAAATATTAATTACTTTCTATGGGGCACCTGTGTGGCTCAGTTGGTTAAGCCGCTGCCTTCGGCTCAGGTCATGATCTCAGGGTCCTGGGATCGAGTCCCGCATCGGACTCTCTGCTCAGCAGGGAGCCTGCTTCCCTCTCTCTCTCTCTTTCTGCCTGCCTCTCTATCTGCTTGTGATATTTCTCTGTCAAATAAATAAATAAAATCTTTAAAAAGTAGATTAATTTCTTTCTAAATGTATAATATGCTGATAAATCTCTATCAAAATTCATTTGGAAGATTAAAATACAATTGAATCACTTGTGTGGTTGATTTTTTAAATAATTTTAGATCATTTTGCTGAGGACAATAAAATATTTTAAAGATTTCATATTGTTTATGTACCAAGTTAACCCAAACCTAAAGGCTTGAAACAGCACATACTTATTACCATACAGTTCTGCAGATCAGAAGCCACAGTGCATCTCACCAGCTACATTTATCTTTGAAACCTCTAAGGGAGAATCCATTTTCTTGTCTTTTCCAGCTTCAGAAAGAATTTCTAGGTTTGTGGCCTTTTTCTTGAAAATTGAACCCAGCAAAGGTCAGTGGGTTCTTATGATGCCAGCTCTATTACCCACTCTTCCTCTCTTGTCTTCTGGGTTTAGGTGTATTCAGATAATCCATATAACCTCTTTACTTTGAAATTGTTTGTTTAACATCCCTGGTTCAAAGAGTTACCTTAATTTCCCTTTTCTTTTTTCTATTCACTTATTGTTGGGTTTTATTTTATTTTATTCTATTTTATTTCATTTTTTAAAATTTATTTAAACTTAACAACAACAACAACAAAAATTCATTCTTCCTCTACATCTCCCTTCCTCTAACTCCTTCTCTGGCAACCACCAGTCTGTTCTCTGTATACACAGCTTGAGCTTGGTTGCCTGCCTGCCTGCCTGCCTTCGTTCCTACTTTCCTTCCTTCCTGCCTGCCTTGTCTCCCTCCTTCTTTCTTACCTCCCTTCCTCTGTACTTCCTTCCTTCCTTCCTTCCTTCCTTTTATTCTAATTCCACATACAAGCATTACTCAGAGGTGTTGCAGGTTTAGTTTCAAACCACCACAATAAAGTGAACATTAGAGTAATGAGAGTCAAATATTTTTTTAATTTTCCAGTGCATATAAAAGTTATATTTATACTATACTGTACTAAGTGTGAAATAATGTTATATCTAAAAGTGTAGGTATCTTAATTAAAATACTTTTTTGGGTAAAAAACTGCTGTCATCTGAGCTTTCAGTGACTCAGTCTTTTGCTGGTGGAGGTCTTGCTTCCTCATTGATGTTTGCTAACTAATTAGAGTGGTGGCTACTAAAGGCTTGGATGGTTAGGGCTATTTCTCAAATGAAGAAAATAATGAACTTTGCATCATGGATTGACTCTTCCTTTTGTAAATGATTTTTCTGTAGAACATCTTTCAAAACTGGGTTTAATTTTCTCAAACCCTGCAACTGCTTTATCACCTGTTTATGCAATATTCAAAATGCTTTGTTGATATTTCAACAATCTGCACAGCATCTTCATAAAGAGTCGATTCTATCTCAAGAAGCGACTTTCTTTGTCCACCCATAAGAAGCAACCGTTACCCATTCAAGTTATATCATGAGATTACAATGATTCAGTCTCATTTTCAGGCCCTAATTCTCTTGCTGTTTCCACCAAATCTGAAGTTACTGAAATCTTGAATAAATCAAAGTCATCCATGAGGGTTGGAATCAACTTCTTTTTTGTTGTTGTTGTTTGTTTGTTTGTTTTTAGATTTTTAATTTATTTATTTGACACACAGCGGGAGATCACAAGTAGGCAGAGAGACAGGCAGAGAGAGGGGGGGAGGCAGGCTCCCTGCTGAGCAGAGTCCTATGCAGGGCTCGATCCCAGGACCCTGAGACCATGACCTGAGCTGAAGGCAGAAGCTTAACTCACTGAGGCACCCAGGTAACCCTGGAATCAACTTCTTCCAGATTCTTGTTATTAATTCCTGTTGTCCATCTCTATTAGAACTCTAAGGTGACCCAGTGCATTGTCATTGAACAGTCATATTTTGAAAGGAATCTTCCCCCCCATGCCCCCAAGCAGTAACTTCCAATGGTTGGCTAAAATATTCAGGAAATTATGTTGTAAACAGATGTGCTGTCATACAGGCTTTGTTGTTCCATTTAAACGTCACAGGAAGAGTAGATTTAGCATCATTCTTAAGGCCCCTGGGATTTTTGGAATGGTAAATGAGCATTGAATTCAACTGAAAGTCATCAACTACATTAGCCTCTAGCAAAAGAGTCAGCCTGTTTTTTGAAGCTTTGGAGCTAAGTATTAACTTCTTTTCTATAGCTCTGAAAATCTTAGATGGCATCTTCTTCTAATACAAAGCTGCTTTATCTTCATTGAAAATATTTTGTTTAGTGTAGCCACCTATGTTAATTATCTTAGCTAGATCTTCTAAAAAACCTGTTGCTTCACCTTGTACTTTTATGCTATAGAGACAACTTCTTTCCTTAAAACCTTATAAGCCAACATCTGCTGGCTTCAGACTTTTCTTCTGCAACTTCCTCATCTCTTCAGTCTTCTCAGAATTGATGAAAACCAGGGCCTTGCTTTGGATTGGGCTTGTTTTGGGAATGCTTTGGTTTGTTTGATCTTCTGTCCCAAACCACTGAAACTTTCTTCATATAAACAATAAGGCTGTTTAACTTTTCATTTATGTGTTTACTAGAGTAGTACTTTAATTTCCTTCAAAAACTTTAATCTTTCACAATTGGACTATTTGGCCCAAGATGCCTACTTTTGACCTGTCTCAGCTTTTAACATGCCCATTTCACTAAGCTTAATTGTTTCTAGCTTTTGATCTAAGGTAAGAGATGCTTGACTCTGCTTTTCACTTGAACACTTAGAGCCTGTTATAGGATTATTAACTGACCTAATTTCAATATTGTTCTGTGTCAGGGAATAGGAATAGCTGAGGAGAGGGAGAGAGTTGGGGGCATGACTGGTCTGTGGTATAGTCAGAAATACTCAGCATTTATCAGTTAAGTTTACCATCTTATATGGGCATAGTTTGTGGTCCCCAAAACAATTACAATAGTAAAAAAAATACCAATCTCTTATCATCATAGCAAATATAATAACAATGAAAAAGTTTGAAATATTGTGAGAATTACCCAAATGTGACACAGAGACATAAAGTGAGCCAAGGTTGTCAGAAAAATAATACCCCTAGACTTGCTTGATGAAAAGTTGACACAATTCTTCAATTTGTAAAACAAAACAAAACAAAGCTATAATATCTTGAATGTGCAATAAAATGAGGTACAGCTACATATAGTCTTCTGGGACTGCAAGCATAAACCCTGTTGGCTACTAAAGCTAGGTGATCTGGAAGTATACTTCTGGGCAGCAGTCACAAAGATATGGCTTCCAGGTAAGTGTATAAGTTCTTTCCTGGGTTATGGAGGCAAGTTAAAACCAGGCAGAGGAATAGCACCAAAATGGCATTTCCAGCCTAAGTTTTTGAGAGAAGCTCTGTAAGCCACTAAATGTGTGCCAAACCTGAAGCCTGCCCCTCATGTTGAAGCTCTAAAGTAAGCAAAGGAACCCCCTTCACAGAAAGTCTTAGGAGTATTCCACAGTCCATTGTGTGTGCAGTGTCCTGGTGGTAGCCAGCCAAGAACGATCCTTCTAATTGCTACAGTCTCATTGGACACAAGAATACAGTCTTACCCCATCATCAGAGCCAGGCAATCAAGAGGTGTTCCCTGGATTGTGGCAGCTGCAAAAAAAACTGGGGCACCAGACAAAAACCTGGACAATGGCTGCTTGTAAATCTTCCTCCAGGAGACAGTGATTCTCTGGAGCAAGCCAGAGGGTGAGCATGAAGACAGTGCCCACCCCCCAAGGTTTCTGGAAAGATTATAGTTTGTCCCTAGTTTCATGTTTAATTATAAGCCTACCACTCAGGTCACAATCATTACAGATATGTAATAAATCTCATTTACAGAAAGACTTTAATTCTGTTGCATCTTGCCAGGCCCTGGGGCTAGTAGTCATCTAAGAACTCTTCCTCTGTTGGTTATAGTCCTGTGGGATCCAGGGCATAAACCCCACTAGCTATCAGAACCAGGTGATGTAGAGGTGTTCCCTGGTGGCAGTCATAAAACATTAAGGCACAAGATGGGGATCTGAGCTCCTTTCTGAGTGACATCAACTATTACAGTTTCGTGTGACTTCTTTAGATTCAGGTAAATGGAAATATTTGTGCAATTATCCTGAGGTAGAATGGCAAGAAGGGGGGAATTCTAGGAAATTAAATATGCAATGTCTCTATATTAGCATGTGGGAAATAGATGATAGTATAGTCAATGGTAAACATGGGAATTAAGTAAAAAATCAAATAAAAAGGAATCTTTCTGTAAGAAGATGCTGAGATTATCTTAAATTCTGAAAGTTTTTGATAGATAATTAATTTAATCAGACCTATATTTAAGAAGATTGTTCTAGTAATTATTGGAAAATTAAATGGAGTTTGGGGTGGAATTATGAATCAATAATGATAAGTTTAGAGTTTGCAGCAGTAACAGAGAAGAGAATGAAATTATCCAGATGGGTGGAGAAAAACACATTTTGTGAAACAAGCAGGTCATAATCTATGAGCTCTCCACTCTAAAAGTATCTATCACCAAAGGTTTGCTCACTTGAACAGAGGTTTCACCTGTTCATGGTAGGACTAAGTTCACAAAAAATAAGTTCTACATGAACTAGCAGTGTTATGCTATTTCTATTAGTTCTCTTTCACTACATGTTAAACATTCTTGACTGCCATAGAAGTGTGGATTGTAGTAGTCACAAGTGTGTCTTTTCAAGGAATGGATACCATAGGAAAGGGACTTTAACTATTATTTTTATCATCCCTTTGACTAATAGGGTATAGTAATTTGAACTGTGTGCAGGGTAGGTGTCCTCTTCCTTCTTTTTTATATAAAATTTATTGCCTGGTTGAAAATGAAAATTTTCCTGGAAATAATTGATTTCAGAAGAAACATGCTCTCCTTGCTTAACATTCTTCATGATATTTTTATATACATTTACATACAAACAAAAGAATATTTGAGATTGGTTACTGCGGGAGGAAGTTAAAGGTAATGAGAAGGGAGAGGCTTTTGGTTTGTGATAATAAGGTGCTATTTCTTAATCTGGGTGGTAGTTACATGGATGTGACCAATTTGTGATAAATGTGATAAATGACCTATATACTTAATGATTTATGCATATTTCTGTGCATATATTATAATTCAAAAATATATTTGATTTTAAGAATATAAGTAATATATATTTAAGATATAAAGCATACAAAAAAACCTTTAAGGATTTCTTTAAATACTTAGAAGTACCAGTAAGCATTATCCAAATAAAGAACTTAAAAATGATCAATACCATTGAATTTATTATCTATATGCTTCCACTTTTATCCATTTCTATCTCCTCATCTTAGAGGTAACTGATATACTGATTTGCATTTTTTATTTATTTTCCTTTTCTTGAAAAAAAAAAGTTGCATCCCAAACCTATGTAACCCTAAACAAGATTTGTTTTCTTTTGCTTGTTTTAGAGCTTTACCAAAAATGCTTATACACTGTGTGTAGTCTTCTGTGATTTGTTTTTTCCATGTTGTTACATGGATTTTTCTTTCTATCAATTTAATGGAAAAACACCCTTATTGGCTAAATGTGTTGTAGTATCTTCTCCTGTTTTGTGGCTTATTGTTTTACTCTTTGAATGATGTCATTTGATGAATGGGGTTTTGAAATTATAATGTGGTTATATTTATTATCTTTTCCTTTCCAGTTAATAGTTTTGGTGTCTTATTTAGGAAATCATTCCTTATTCTAAAGTCATATAGATAATCTTCTATATTATCTTTTGAGTTTTGAAAGAGGTGTACTTTCACATGTAAATCTTAATCTCTCTGGAATTGAAGTAGGAGTACAATAGACTTGTTTTCCATATGGGCAATTAATTATATCAGCACCATTCATTAAACAGTTCTTCATTTTCTCACTGCTTTGCAATGCAACCTCTGTCATATAACAAATTTACATACATAGGCATGTTTCCAGGCTCTCTGTTGGATATTTATCTATCCCTATGCCAATATCATACTGTACTGTTACTGTAAATTCCTAATGTCTTGATAATTTGTAGGGCGAGGTTCTTCCACTTTTTCTTCTTCTTTAGAACTCCATATGCATTTTAGTATTAATTTATTGATCTCCATATAAGATCCAGCCATGCCTATGATTTTAAAATTATTACATCTTTGGCTCAATGTGGGCAGGTTTGACCTCTTTATATTGAGTAGTCTTAACCATTAAGATTAGATGACTCTCTTTTACTTAGGTCTCTTTAATGTTGTTCTATAGAGTTTTATAATTTTCTCCATATAGGTCTTTGCCTTCTTTACATTTTTTAAGACTTGTTTGAAGGTACCTTACATATTTTGTTGCTATTGCAAATTTTTTGAATTGCATTTTTGTACTGCTTGGTTTTTGTGGCACAGACATGAAATTGAATATTTATTTGTATTTTCTCTAGCTCTCTTTAAACTTTTATTAATTTTAATAATTTATAAGCAAATATCTTGTGTTTTCTATGTAAAAAGTCATACATTTGTGAGTAATGACCATTTATTTTTTCCTTTTCAATCTTTGTGACAGTTTTTCTTATTCCTTACTATGTACCAGGATCTGCAGTAAAACTTTAAATAGCAGTGGTTATAGATTGTTACTGATTTTAATTTAAATACTTGGAGGGCCTTCTTTTATAAACGTGGTTTCATGACACCATCTCTCTTTGGAAATTGCTCAAAATTAACAGCAATTTTTTTAAATGGAAAAAAAAAAGACCCACATTCTCTATCTTCATTAAAATTAGGGGACACATATAATTCATAAACATGAAAATACACATAAAATCTTCTCAAAATTACTGAGCAAAGAGGACCAAAGACATTCTAGAAGGCAAGAAATAGATATCTAAATGATGCATAGCTGCAGTATCTGAAAAATAAAGTCAAAACAAAGGAACAGAAATTAAGTTCAAGATATTATTCAAAAAAGCTTTCTTGAGATTTAAAAAACAAAATGAAACAACACTGGAATCTGTACATTGCAAAGGCACATTTTATGGGGAAAAAAAACCCTGGCCAGAAAACTCAATATTAGGACATGGCTAAGTAAATTACTTGGACTCTAAAGATAAGGAAGGAATCTTTTGGGTAGTGGTATAAAAAGAACAAGAGACTTGTAAGGGAGGAAAGAATCTAGCCATCCATAGATTTCTCCACAGCAACAGACAGAGGGGAAGAGCTACAAAATACTCAGGGGAAGTAATCGTGAGCCAAGGATTTTTTTTTATTCAACCAAGATGTTCTTCAAGTATAAAGACCTCAGATAAACAAGTTTGAATATGTAAAAAACCAAGGAATATTTTCCCATGAACCTTTCTTGAGAACAACCACTGGAAAATTAATTTAAACCAAGAGATGAGCTGGGGAAATTGTGGCAAAGGAATTCATGACATTATTTTGTTGAATATTGAACATATGTAACTATAAAACCAGGACTCAAACAAATGTGGGGCTTATGGTGACAGAACAGAATGTGAAAGTTATATGCCTATATATGTAGAAATGTGAAAGTTATATGCCTATATATGTAGAAATGAGACAGCTAACTAAAATTGGAAAGGAGGAGGAAACAACATGAAAGATAAGATTACTGATTACAAAGGTGCTCTGTTAGGGGTGCCTGGGTGGCTCAGTGGGTTAAAGCCTCTGCCTTCGGCTCAGGTCATAATCCCAGGGTCCTGGGATCGAGCCCCACATGAGGAGCCTGCTTCCTCCTCTCTCTCTGCCTACCTGTGATCTCTGTCTGTTAAATAAATAAAATCTTTAAAACAAAACAAAACAAAAAACAAAGGTGCTCTGTTAGATAGGAGTTAAATCCTTCAGAGCTGAAAAACCAGTAATGTAATTATAGACGTATTTAAAAATATAAACATAAATATTGTTACAGTTAATATTATCAACTTAAATTAGGAAGTAGAGAAGAAGAAATAAAATGGAACACTTTTATCATTATTCAAAGTAGGGATAATTATGTCAAAAGACATAAATAAGTAATGACATGATATAAAGTCATAATTATGAAACAATGATTAAAACGAAAGGGCAAACCTCCTTTACTACCAGAAGAACTACACATAAAAAATAAGAAAGGGGACCAGGATATTAAGTGTCTTTAAAAATCTATAAAAGATCAACAACATTAAATTATATAATAGAAATAAGATCAGAACTATCAATAAATATAAATGAATATAATTTCAGAAAAATTTTTCAAGAAAGCAGAATACTTTATACAAATATATATAAACACACACTCTCTATACATTAAAGATTCTGGTCACCAATTCCAACATGTGTGTTTGTATAGGGGTGTGTGTGTGTATGGACTTTCCCCACACGAACAAGCAATTTTCCAATGCCAGCTGAGTGTCATACTATTTAACTCAATTTCAACACTATCTACTCAAAGATAGCATTAGATCCCAAAGGTTAAGGGGTCTTCCTACAAGGCTGCCCCATCCACCCCTGCCAGATGCCAATTGCAAGTCCAGGTTGCCACCTGTGTTTCTGACCAATTAGCTACAGATTGAAGGTTTTAAAGACCCCTTCCTTGGGTTTGATTACTTTGCTGGAGCAACTCACAAAACAAAGAGAAACATTTTGCTTACTAGATCACTGGTTTATTATAAAAGGATATAACCCAGGAATAGGCAGATGAAAGAGTTGCAAAGGCAAGATATGGAAAAAGGATTCAAAGTTTCTATGCCCTCTCCAGGTGTGCCACTCTTCCCAGATCTCCATGTGTTTACCATCCTAGAAGCTCTCTGGATGCTCTCCTTCTGGTTTTTTACTGAGGCTTCATTACATAGGCATGATTGATTAAGTCATTGGCCATTGGTGAATGAACTCAATCTCCAGCCCCTCTCCTCCCCAGAGATGGGGGGGGGGCGGTGGTACTGAAAGTTCCAACCCTCTGATCACAAGAATGATTTTCCTGGCAACCAGCTCCCCATCCTTAAATTACCTAAGGGCTTTCCATTATTGCTCTTATCACAGGAGATTCTAGGCGTTTTAAGAGCTTTGAGTCGGAAACCGTGGACAAAGACCAAATATATATTTTTTATAAATCACAGTATCATAGTATACATGATAAATAACTAAAAGAAGTAATTTAGAAGGACTGAAAATAAAAGGAAAGCAAATTATACAAGACAAAAGCAAAGCTGGAATCATAAGATATTAGTCAAGGCAGAAATCTGGCCAAAAAGCATTAACTATGACAAAACTCTGTAATGTTAAAAAGAGTCATTCACAATAAAAATATAATAGTGTCGAATATCTATGAGCCAAATGTCTCAACTTCATAAAACAAAAACTATAAGATAGAGAAATAAACATGTAATAGATGGCTAAACTTACCTCTTAGCCCATGCTAGTGGTTAAAAAAGAAAAAGATACAAATGAATGAAATAATAATTTTATAAGAAAGTATAATTTACAAAAAGTAACCAGTAAAGAGATATAAAAAATTAGATTAATTTTCATGGAGGAAATAGTGAATGTTGTCAGTTTATTACCTTGTGTAGCTTTTCTTTCTACCATACCTTTGAAGAATAGATTATGAATGCTATTTCAACAGCTCCAAAGAATACAATATATGTGCAATTTCATTTTAAAAGTTAGTCAGAGGTTCACCTGGGTGGCTCAGTTGTTTAAGCTCCAGATTCAGGTCATGATCTCAGGATCCTGGGATCTAGCCCCACATCAGGCTCTGAGCTCAGCACAGAGTCTGTCTGTCATTCTCCCTGCCCCTTTGCTTCCCCCAGCCTCGCTCCTGCATGCACACATGCTCTCTCTCAAATAAATAAATAAAATCTTTAAAGAAATTAAAAAATAAAAGTTATTTATATATCATTTAGTTCACTAATATATCTGTGGGATGTCAAGATGATCAACGTCTTTGAAGACTAGCTTACAAAGAGCAAGAGAGTCGATATAATCCCAAAATGAAGGTATATTGCTGACCCTTCCTGGTAAAAGAAAATTGCTCTGGTTCTTTATATTCCAATTCTTTATAATTGGTACAGAGGAAATAGCACAGTTAATTTCTGAATTGATTTGCTTCACATCTAGACCATATCTGAAGATCCTACATATAGATCATCAGATGCACTTAGAACCAGCACATAATCAAATCTATCATAATCTATAGTTATTCTTCAACATCCACCTGTCCCTTGTACATATGTGAATACTGCGAGTTGGTAGATATCATCACTGTAATATTTCTTTTTTTAAAGATTTTATTTATTTATTTATTTATTTATTTATTTATTTATTTATTTGTCAGAGAGAGAGAGAGAGAGAGCGCGCACGAGCACTGACAGGTGGAGGCAGAGAAAGAAGCGGGCTCCCCGCCGAGCAAGGAGTCCAATGTGAGACTCGACCCCAGGATGCTGGGATCATGACCCGAGCTGAAGGCAGCTGCTTAATCAACTGAGCCACCCAGGCGTCCTTCACTGTAATATTTTTCAAGGTTTTTTATTTGTTCCTTTTGTTTGTTTGTTTTTTTAGGACTAAAAGTTCTCAAATTTAATACCAAACCAAAATATTGGTGCAAAGGCATAGTAGCAGAAAAATCATTTCCCTGATAAAACATGTCTGTTGGCCAGGTAGGAAGGATATTTACAGAGTGATAGGATAGAACACATGATCTTCACACAGTTTAATTAAATACGTGATGCCAGTTAGGTATGTCATTTCATGACATGTGATGCCTTATAGGCCCTGCTTTGTTCTTCTCCAGTGCCTCCTCTTGGAGTTGTACCTGATTCTACTACCAGTTTTCAACAAATCCACTGGGGAATGGGATGATTCTGCTTTTGTTTCTTGGCCAGGAATCACTTGACTCTGAAAGTCTTGTGAGAAGACATGGCCAGAAACAGTCAGCCACACACAGCAGGACGGAGGAAAAAAAGAAAAAAAAGTTTTTAAGGTTTCAATGATAACAATAATTTTGTCAATTTCCATGAAAATAAAGTATTGCTTTTGTTTTAATATTCTGGGGTGTCTCGCTCCAGGGGTCAGGGAGTCAATGTGAAAATTCTACTGATCTATTTCAGTTATATATTCTAGAGCTGAAGAAATAACCATGAGTATCTGAACATATTATAAGGCAAATCTAGGTCCAAATTCTGTATATTATCTAGCTTCATAAATTCCTACTTTGACAAATGGTACCACAGTGGCATTTTGGATTCCTAGAGTTGTTTTGAGATATATAGATTAGTTAATAAATCTACTTATTTCATTCCTAAGAACACCATAGTTCTTTAACTACCACCAAATATTTCTATCCATATAGGGATTTCTGTCTGATTGTCATTGTTTCCTTCTGCCCGTTTCATTAAAGTAAACTCATCTTTTCTCTGTTATTTGGCCTCTGTCTCTTTAGTTCTTGTTTCCCATTGAAATCAGGAAACTTGGGTCAGTGGGGTATCTCTCGACATTATCATCTTTAGTCTTCAGAGGACAGACACACAGAGCTTTTACATGATTTGGTTCTCTCCAAAATAAAGCATTTTTTTAATGCTTAAGAAAATGAATGTCTTTTGGGACCCCTTGAGAAATAGGGAGGAAATGTGATGGATCATATATGAGTAAATCCATGCTAACATTTCCATCTGTCTAGGTTTATGGATTCTTTTCTCTATGCTAGGGAAATTTTTTCATCTAAATATTGAATACAGGTTACCCACTGAGTCCTGGTTTAGTAAACTAACAAAGCCAACTATCAGAACATTTCTAGTTGTTCAAGTTAACCCATTAATTTCAGTATCTCAGATTAGTGTATCCAGAGTAAAAAATCTGGTTCCATGCATTATTATATTCTATTCTCCTTGGCTTACCACCCTTGGAATTTATTTCCTCCATATTATCCAGGTATCTGCTGATAAGAATTAGAGAAATGTTGTAACTATTTTGGTGTTTCTTTTTTCCTGGGTTAGGTTTTGTATTTGCTCCCATTGGGGTATATGCAAAAAGATTCCAGTTAGGGATATAGAGATAATGATGGGTGTTCTCCTTATTTTAAGGAGAACAGTTACCCTCTTACAAGGCAACTGCCTGGGGAAATTTGTTACCCTATCTTCAGCAAGAGATTAGTGGTTTTAATAATAATAATAATAATAATAATAATAATAAATAATCCAATATCTGCCTGGCACTGAAAAAAAAAAGTGATTTTTTTCAGGGATACTTTTTGATGATGTCTTGTTCTAGGAGTTTAAAGCCCTGTGATTATGATTTTATTTCTGTAAACTCTCCAAAAGCAGACACTTCACCCCATAGTACGTAAAATCATTTCTACCATAAGAACTCAATGTAACACCGAACTGTTCTCCCAAATTATTGCCTTCTATAGGCAATTGATCTCAAATAATCTCAGTCGTTAATTTAAGAAATCATGAATCCAAAGCATGCCATAGATTATAAGTATCCTGTTTTCCTGTGGGATTTATGACATCTCTGCATTTAAAGTCGCATAGCTCAGGAACTCACTCTAAGAATTTAATCTTGGTGAATCTGTTTTGTGGGCTGACTGTTGCTAACAAGGATTGAATAATTTAGGGTCTAGTTAGTAAAGTGCTTTGTTTTTCAAACAGAGGTGATTTAGGTGACTGGTTACAAATGTGTTGAGGAGTTAAGAGAAAAAAAACAGGAGCTGATGTAATCCAGAGATGAATGCAGAATGAAGCTTATGTCCTTAAGTCTGGGAAACAAAGGAGAAGAGGGGGTGTGTTCTTAGAGGTCAGGGACACTTCTCTACCTTATGATTTGGTGTACGAAACAGGCCTGGCACCCAAGGAAGTGCTTGAACCTAGTCAGTGCTTGAACCATGGAGCAATTGTTGAGAAGCCAGGACCAGTGATGCTAAGGGTGTTCTGGGCAGAGCCAGGTTTTAGGACTGCTGAGAGCATGTGAACACTGGAACCAGGACCGAGGAAGAGACTCTACTCTGTGAGTGCCAGAAGTGCTGAAAGGTGCTCTTGAAAGGAAGGCTTGAAAGAAAAAAAAGATTTATTTCCCCTCTTTTTCATCTTCCAATATCCACCAGTACCTCAGAGTGGCAGAATCTAACAAGAAGCCAGCCAGAGAGAGGTTGTCATGTCCCAACAGAGTCAAACACAGAAGGGTGGCGAAGGAGGTGAGGACTGCTCATGCAAACGACTGTCTCACTTTGTCTTAGCTTGCCCAGTCGCAGGAGGGAGTTCTGTTCTCCCAGAATTTGTAGTGTAGGGCATCTACTTCGCTTTATACTAATTTTGATTCTTACTTTAAAGCACCGTTTTGAGTCATCTCTTTTTCTCCATTTTCAGCATTTTTTAAAAGATTTATTTATTTATTTATTATTAGAGAGAGAGAGAGTGTGTGAGTGAGCAGGGAGAGGGACAAAAAGAGAGAGAGCAGAGCATGGAGCCAGGCATGGGGCTACATCCCAGGACACGGAGATCTTGACGTGATCTGAAATCAAGTCAGCAGCTCAACCACCTGAACCACCCAGGCACCCCTCACTATTGTTCTCTTACTCTAAGTCCCTTCCACCTAACACTTGCCTTGTTTTAACCTTCCAGATAGAAATACACCGCAAAGGTCCTTGAACTTTTATCTTCAAATTCTTACTATCTTTTTAAACATATAATTACTGAACTCTATGTTAAAGAATTATTGATGCATTGGTCAGGATGAGTAGCTATGAATTTATCCTTTATGGTTTGTTTTATTGTGAAATGGATATAAACATGGAGGTATTTAGTAAAACAAGGACTCTAAATAAAACCAAGAGCTCTGTCATTGTCAAATTTAAAAACATAAAGTTCAGAAGATAGATTTATTACATCACTGAAACCTATTAGGTCAAAGATTATTTAGCTACTTTATGCTCTAATTGCAATTCTTTATTTACTTCCCACTTCCCCATCCCTATTATATATCCCCAGCTGTTGTTCACAATGGGCTATCTTTCTTCAGATGTGACATACTCTCAAATCTCCATAGATCATGCTGACCCAATCTCCCCTTTCCTTCTTTCCTTCTTAGCCGAGTAAGTGCTCTTCACTGACTGAGGCCCTGCTCAGTTGTTCTGACCTTGGTGAAACCTTTCCATGTCATTTGGAACATTTCCAGAGTATTTGGTTCATACTGTTTTGTTTATAACTCATCACATGATGTTTTTAACACTTTAGTACCAAAGTGGCCTAATAAGGAAGATGGGTTTTCCATAGTAGGGTCAAGTGAGCCCAACCGAACAGGAATTTCATCTTTGTATTCAATCTTCAATGAGTTCTATCTCCTCCATTAAATTATGAGCTCCACTTTGAAAGCAAAAAATAAATGTCACTTGTATTTCTATTTCTAGCATCTATTTCAATGCTGGGTACATAGTGGGCTTCAATAAATGCCTAATGTAATTTAATTATACATTAGGTGGAAGAATGCCAGAGTCACATAATATAGTGCTTTTGGGTGGTGTGCATATTTCTGATTTTCCTACCTGTTCTGGTATGACAAGTACCAATTTTCTAACCTTTGAAAACATCTGACATATATTATTTTTAAAAGTTAATATTCCTTCCCGAGATCATTTAACCATTTCTTGCAGACATTTGAAATCATAAAGAAGCATATTTATTTTTCCAATTTTTATGACCATGTATTAGTTTTACCTGATTAGTATTGGTTAGATTTGACCCAATTTTAATCTTATACTCATTGTGTCACTAATTTATGCAGAAAATATTGCAAAGCCTCTTTTAGAACACTGGCCTTTTGAGACCGGGGACTTAGGTAGTCCTTATCATGTTCTTGGTTGCCTTACACTATCATTCTGGATGGTGGTTAATAACGCTTTATATTTATCTTTGAGGAAAGGCTTTGAGATGACTCTAAGCTTAGGAGGCACAGTCAAGAACTGCACCAGGGTTTTCAAATAGCAGCTATGATCATGAGACCAAAGGCAATCTTTGTCCAAATGCTGTGGAATCACGATGCAGGGCATTTTTCTCCAAGCTCTGCTTACTCATGTGGACCTCTGTTGTCAACTGTGCTCTCATCTTAGGGTATGGAATGCCATATAAGCTCCGTGTTGGTTAGGCTCTTTTGTTGCCCTTGATTTCTGAGTATTTCCATTCTTAAGATCAAAAGCCCACAAAGAAAAAAGTACTAATAAAAGAGAATTGCACTCTATACTTAAACATGAATGGGGCTTAGAGCATTAGGGTATCTCGTCTTCAGAAGCTTGTATGTTATCATAGTGAACAAATGGACTTTCTGTCTGGGCAAATGCCTGTTTGCCCTTCCAGCTGAATCTACCCTGCACCCTAATGGATATGAGGCTAATAGAGACCAGTTTTCTCTTTCTTTCTTTTTTTTAAAGATTTTATTCATTTATTTGACAGACAGAGATCACAAGTAGGCAGAGAGGCAGGCAGAGAGAGAGAGAAGAGGAAGCAGGCTCTCTGCTGAGCAGAGAGTCTGATATGGGGCTCGATCCCAGGACCCTGGGATCATGACCTGAGCCGAAGGCAGAGGCTTTAACCCACTGAGCCACCCAGGCGCCCCCAGTTTTCTCTTTCTTAAACTCATTTCTTTTCTCTGCATTTTGACACCATATCCGTTTGAGGCAAGCTGTGGCAGGCACATTTACTAAAAGGATACCCATGTTGGGAAGCAGCAGCCAAAGGCTCAGTGCCAGGATTAGCCATTAGCAGTAGGGGGAAAACATTCTTGTTGTAGTCTTGTTTGCTGGAAGGCTACCCACTGGCATTTGAAATAGTTCTCTCTTGTCAATCAAACAAATTGTCTTGCAGATCTACTGGGTGTTTAGAGGATACAGAGAGAGAATTTTCAGATCTTTCTGTGCTTTTTCAGAAGGTGATCTGTGTTCTGTAGCAATATCTGAATTTTTTTTTTTAAGGATGGTTCTTCCTTCAGCAGTGTTGTTGATGTACCCCTCATGCCTAGAGATTATAGGAAATAATAGTTTTTAGACATATCATTAAAATTGCCCCCCATTTTGGAGAGTATTAATGAAAATCTGGCTGTGGGAATATCTTTATCTTGATGTCCCAGGATATTAAGGTAGCCTGAGTTATCAGACCAAAGGATAATATTAGGGTTAAGAATAACTATGGGGGCACCTGGCAGACTCATTTGGAAGAGTGTGTGGCTCTTGATCTCAGGGTCATGAGTTTGAGCTTCACATATACAAGTATACAGCCAGTATACAGGATAGGCTGAGAGGAGTGCTCATAATAACACATAGATGTACCTTAATGTATTAAAATTCTACTTATATAAAAAAGAAAATCGGTAAGACCTGTAGTGAATAGCCACCTTTGTAATGCAAATACTCCCCCATCTCTAGCATGGTTTCAACTGGTGGTGTTCAACTTTAATCTCTTTATTTCCTTACAGTTCCCCATAGAAGCCCCCCTTTATGTTTTATTAATTCCCACCTCTGATTAAGATTTTATCTGAAGAAAGTGTTGTGCTACTAAAAAATTATTTTTTAAAAACACTGAACTATACACATTATATGGGGCAGAATGAGGTAAAATATCATTCTCCAAAAACCTTTGAATTAAGGATTCCCATTTGAATTGTTTATCCCAATGGGAATTATCCTGTGAAAGGCAGAGTCCTTTGAAGAGTTCATCACTCTTATGACATTCCTTATAAAAAGCTCCGTGATGCTGCCAGGCACATGCTCTCTCCTTTGCATTTACCAAACTCCCCTGGGCCATAAAGACATGAATAGTGTCTATCTATATACCACAGGTATATTTTTATAGTGTTTATGAGTTATTGGTCCCCCCTCCCCAATTATAGGAGTAACTCAGGATAATTGCAGTCTGAGAACATGGGTTGGTGATTTTGTACTGTCAACATACCTAATGTGGAGCTCCATATCCTAGACATCTTTTCTCTGTATGTTTTAAGTTTAGTGTTGACCACTAGACGAATCTGTGTGGGATTTGGAATATGAATGTAAAATAGTTATGATTATACTCCAAAGCATGGTTGGCATATTGTGTCCCACAGGCCAGATTCAGTATGCCAACTGTTTTGGTAAATAAAGTTGTATTAGAAGCCAGACACACTTGTTTATATATTGTCTTCTGCTATTTTCATGCTACAATGACAGAGCTAGGTGACTACAAACCACATGACCTGCAAAGTCTAAAACGTTTTTACCTTATGGCCTATCAATTCTGTACCTATTAATAGATATTTCATAAATTAAAAAAAAATTGGCTGATCATGTCTCTCCAGGTTGGTGCAAGGCTCCACGTGCTACTGAAACTCACAAAGGCTGGTTCATCTCTTTGACAAAAATGTGCTGGAGCTCCTCCTTCAGCTTGGGATTAGATATGGTGAGAGATAGTTACAGTATGCAGTTTGTCTTTGTCAGTTTTAATTGTCTTCATGCGTTCCAGGTGTACTAAATTTTCTAAGCTATGTGTCCAGTTTTCTTTCTAACTATCATCCTTGTTGAACTGAAATGACTTCAGGCCTACCATCAGATGCCCTCCACTTTTTTTTTTTTCAACCAGGAAATGGGTCTACTAGCATAGTAAAAATGATCTCAGGATGGGATATCCCAAAGTAGTTTGGAAAATACTGCTATTTTTATAACAGATATGTAGTTTGTGAATATATAATGGGTTTATTATGGTTATTATAAGTAAAGTAATAAACACATTTTAAAAAAGAAATTTAAATAAAATTAAAAATTCAGTTACTTATCCAAAAGTCACATTTCAAGTGTGCCATAGCCACAAATGCCCACTGACTACCATATTGTACAGTGTAAGTAGACCATACAGTAGGCTCTCAAAAGTGCTTTGCATTGATATCGAGGAATCTATCTATGCTGTTGATTACATTTCTCATGACACACAGTCTCACAAACATGTGCACTAACTGCACTAACAGTTCACTAACTCCTCTTATCTAAAAGTAATTTTCTTCCTTTCAGTTCTCCCACATCCAACCTGAGAAATAATTATTTATTTTTCAAGTATCATCTATCAATGAAATACTTTGACTCTTTCTTCTGAAAAGAATCAATTATTTCATCCTCTTTGTTCCACTGTACATCTATGGATTTTCCTTCTAGGATAATTTTTCATACTTTATTGAATTTCATACTTTATTGGAGGCCTCTGGATGGCAGGAACTGGGGCTTATTTGTCTTTGTATTTTCCATATCTGGCACAATTCTGGCATACAGAAGTCACTCAGCAGATGATGGTTTAAGTGAAAGAAGCAAAAGGATCTCTCTATTTTTATTTTTCATTTTCTTATGACATCTATTACTTCTACCCCTTGAATTTTGAATCTCAATTTCTCTTCTTTTGCATGTAAACATGCTAAAGTCTTTTCTGTTTGTTAAAAAATCACATTTATGAAGCTTTCTCAGGTCATATTTAGAGGTTACATGATTGGATAGACCAATTTCCAGACATGTAGATATCTTGTTTGACAGTAATAATAAATACAACTCTTTATTTATAACTCCAAAACCTGACATGTTCTAAAAATCAAAAGATTCCTTAAAATTCATCTGGTACTACATGGTAATAAACCCTGATTTGGTATGCATAGACATGAGACTATTCGTAGTCTACTGACGTTAGTTAATGTGAATTTTCAAATGGTACTTGAGTATCTGTGCCATACTACTTTTTTTTTAATTGGAAAACTTCTGAGTTCTGAAACACGTGTAGCCTCAAAGGCTTGGCATTGTCTGTGAACTTGTCCATCACTCTGGCTATTTATGTACAGCAAATACATTTTTTTACAGAAACATAAAAACAATTCATCAAAAACAGTTCACTTTTTATATATAAAAGGAATTCTAAGGCTAGTTATTGAAGTTGCAATACCAGAACAAAATTCTGTTCGATACTTAATAAAATAAACTTTTCTCAAGATTTTGAGGGCATGCCTTATTTTTTAGTCGGATAATGACCAGATGGCTATAAGATTTAGTTTCATCATTTTTAAAAGAGAACACACTTTTATAGAGCCAAAAATAGTTATATAGCCAACAATTACAGAATCGTTCTGGAATTTTCTGTACTTACACTGTCTATATTCAAAGTTGCAGGATACTCTGTCTTTTTGATAGACATAATTCTACCAGGCAGAATAAAATCATCTTGAAATGAAATGGCAGATACTTGACTATTCAGTCACACACAGAGGTTCACACTCTAGAAGCAATCATGGAAACTTAAAACATGATTCATGCTCAAAGACTGTGAATCTTCCCCAAATTTTGACTGCATTTCCAGTAAATAACTCTGCATTTCTTCAGTAACCGTGGTTCCATTGACTACAGGGAAGTTTAGCAGTAGAAGTGAATGGAGTCTCCAGTGGACATTGGCCCAATCCACATGAACAATTTGAGTGTGAATGCACTCACTTCCTGGAACAAATCAGCAATGTTCTTACATTTTCCCCTGCAGTTTCAAGTTCAGTGTTGAATTACTCTATCATATCAGTAGAAAAATACAAGTTGTGAACCTCTGGCAGACGAACAAGTTAGAGATCTAAGACATGTCTGATTTCAAAAAAGTACCTGATTTGGGGAATCAGTTCAGCGAATCTCTATCAAGTTACAGTGACTAGGTCAGTTACTAAGCTATGCTCTGGCAGCGTTAGGCCCACATGGCCACTGGGAGCTTTGGGAACCTGGGGTTGGTATTCTGTAAACTGCGTTCTTGTAAACTGCATTTGACTCCTGCACTTGGCCTGCAGGAGGCACTAGAGAGAGACCAGGAGCCTGGGTGGAACAGAAGGGACAGGCTCCTTCCCATATATCCCCCCCCCCCATATATTTTCTATTCCTGATTTTATGTTTTGCACCTGTCATTGTTATCCTAACAATGCTTCCTCACTCTAGAAGCAATGTATTTTTTTCCTAATAGCAACAGGTGTTTCAGTCTGCTATTTTTCTGACACTTCCCCAAATCAGCCTCATTGAACCTTGTCAGAGATACCATCACCAGCTGACAGGTTCCTCCTTCCCAAAGTCTGGGTTCTGGCTGCAGAGTCTCTTCTTTGACCTGATACCAGCTGGCCAGAGACCCAGCATCCCCAAGGACTCAGCAAGCCCACCCTCTCTGGTGCCTCTCAATCTCCAAGTTTCTTTCTTTCTTTCATTTTAATTTAAAAATTTTAAAAAATTTTTTATAAACATATAATACATTTTTATCCCCAGGGGCATAGGTCTGTGAATCACCAGGTTTACACACTTCACAGCACTCACCATAGCACATACCCTCCCCAATGTCCATAACCCCATCCCCCTCTCCTGACACCCCTCCCCCGAGCAACCCTCACTTTGTTTTGTGAGATTAAGAGTCACTTATGGTTTGTCTCTCTCCCGAACCCATCTTGTTTCATTTATTCTTCTCCTACCCCCTTAACCCCTCATGTTGCATCACACTTCCTAATATTAGGGAGATCATATGATAGTTGTCTTTCTCCCTCAATCTCCAGGTTTCTAACTTTTAACACAAATGTTAACCCCATTTCTTCCCTCCCTAGCCTAGGGGTAGTAGCTGCTCCTGCTGTTATTATCTCCTTGATGCCTTCATATTCCCTCTTTGACTTTGCAGTTTTCCAATACCTGAACTAAACATTCTTTTTTTTAAGATTTTATTGATTTCTTTGACAGAGATCACAAGTAGGCAGAGAAGCAGGCAGAGAGAGAGAGAGAGAGAGAGGAGGAAGCAGGCTCAGTGCCAAGCAGAGAGCCCGATGTGGGACTCGATCCTAGGACCCTGGAATCATGACCTGAGCTGAAGGCAGAGGCTTTAACCCACTGAGCCACCCAGGCGCCCTGAGCTAAATATTCTTTATGGTAAATCTCGCAGTTCAAATAACAAGTCTGACTTTTGTCTTCTGAGTGGATGTTGGCTCATAAAGCTGATAGCCACAGGATTGCATCAAAAGAAACTCAGACATAAGATTTCAATCCATCTTCTCCTAAATACTCTTTATTTGTTAAGACCTCAAACTGAAGGCACCTCCCTGATTACTTTTCCATCAAAGTGAGTAGTGAGCCTCATGTGCTGGCCCAGAATACTAATTCTTGTGGTGAAGTTCTTCTTGTAAATGTTAATTATCTGTTAAGTCATCTCAACCCTTCATTTGTAAATGCTTGGTGTAGCAAGTAAACTCATTTTTCTCATATTTAGGCTAAACTCAAATTTGTTACTGAAAAAACACTATTCCTTATTAGCTAATGTTATGCTGATATGATTAAGAACAATTTCCCCTAAAATCCCAGGTGATTCTCCTCCCCCACCCTACCATGAGGTCACATGCTGGGAACTCCTTATATAGGAAGATACCCAAAACAAAAGTTTGCATTGTGATGTTTTTGTTTGTTGTTTTGTTTTACTGTTTCAAAATCAGATTGCACCTGGACCTTTGCTCTCAAATAGGTTAACTGGGAGCTTGCTTTAGCGTTTCCAGTTTTCCTGAGGCCTAAGTTCAAATTAATACCAATATCTGTTTCTGTATATCACAATTACACTTTTAAAGATTTTATTTATTTATTTGACAGACAGAGATCACAAGTAGGCAGAGAGGCAGGCAGAGAGAGAGGGAGAGGGGGAGAAGCAGGCTCCCCGCTGAGCAGAGAGCCTGATGCTGGACTCTGGGATCATGACCTGAGCTGAAGGCAATGGCTTGACCCGCTGAGTCACCTAGGCGCCCCACAATTATACTTTTAAATCAGTTCTTAGAATTGCTTAGTGAAGATTTAAGTGTGTGGAGAAGAACAGAGATAGCAAAGAAAACAACTCCAAAGTCTTTTGGCTTTGTGGAAGTCACATTCTCTAAAGCTTTTTGTTTTTTATTTTTATCTATTTATTTAATTTATTTTATTTTTCTTATTTTTTATTCATTTTTAATTTAGTCTTACTTTATATAAGCTATTCCTAAATGCCCTGAATTGTGAAGTAAATCAAAACAAATCTCTTGGATAATTCTTACTTGTATCACATTGTATATGTAAACACTGTTTTCCACTTGGTAAGCATAAGTAAGACGGATCTTGCCCACACAGTTTACCGGCTTACAGGGATGCTGCATAGGAGGAAAACAGAGAAGAGGCTATTTTGCTTTTGTTTGAGATTCACAACAGCTCTTATATTCTTCTTGACTGCTTCAAAATTTAATAAGGCCCAATAAATCTCTAAGAAAACAGCACTGAGACACTGCTATTGTTTTTATTTTGCTGTTGAGCTCATAGTACAAGTCTCTCTCTCTGCAGCACTCTTTCTGGCTCATTTACGAGTGACTCATGCCAGATATAACCCCCAAAACACGAGCCCGGAAAAGCACACAGGAAAAGCACATCTCTGGCAATGGATGTCCACTAACAGAAATCTTCACTTAAAACCCAATTCAGACTAGTAACTTGTGCAAGTCAGGTGTCTGAGATTGCTAGTCTGCCTGTCCTCAGAGCCTTAAATGCCCTTTCCAAACCATTGCTTCAAATTCCTGGCTATTGTTCTCTTATAAACCATTTGCAGGAAAAATATCATCAGAAGCTCATGTAATTTCCTGGTCGGCAAAATGCACCCGAGCCTCCTTCTTTGGGATCACTGTCATGGAGATTACACACCCAGTGTAGGAAGCCGAAAGGAGCATACTACTGATGCGAGTAATATATTTTCAATTTTTAATGAAGTGTTACTTGTCTGCAACATTATCTGTGTTAGGTTCCAGGCTGTGTGCCAGTGATAAACTGCATAGCTCAACATCTTATCTATTTTTAAGAGACCAGTCTTTAAAGGTAAATTCCCTGTTTTCCTCAGTGAACCGATCCAGTGTTTGGCTACCATTATACGCTTTAAAAGTGTACGCGATGTGATTTTCTTGATATGTGTGAGGACGGGGGACTTAAATATATTTCTGTTCCATCTTTCATGCAAAAATTGAAGTGATATGCACAACTGATTGTACACAACTGAGGCCAGTCTTCTAATGAGCTAGAGGCTCGTGGGATTTCTGCCTCAGGTGGGCGACAATTAAACACGTTATAAAGGTAAGTCTGGCTGCTGGGTAAGCGGGTCGAAGGAAGGAGAGTCATCTTCTTTGCTGTAAGTTACTTGTGAGTAAGCGCTAGCTACCTTCAGATAAGCCAGAGTAAGTCATCCAACTAAAGCTAGGCCTAAAAGAAACCCACATCCTCTGCAAGGGTGGTAGAGAATGAAGACCAGTGTCTTCACTGGCTTTTGGATGGAAGAATAAGGCTGAGGGGAAGGAGGAAGACTCTGAGCCAGTCTGTTCTTAAGAATCAGACTAATAAGGAACTTTCACAGGCGCCTGCAAATGTAACGAACAGGGACAGACCTCAGCAGATCTCTTTCCTGTGGAGGCACACAAGGTCGCTGCATCCAGTTTTGAAACGACTTGTTGAAAGGTGAGTGGGGTATTTCTTGAGTAGATATCGGAGATTTGCTGGAGAGCCCAGTGAAATTTATAAAACTCACAGGCTACTGGCCAGTTTGACTGACTAAATGATACTGTGAGAACTTTTCTCATTGATTCCTTTGGCAAGTCAAAAGTCCTGTTACAAAGCTAAAGGTTAGGAGGAGGCAGGCTGTACCATAATTTCTCTTTTTGTTGATTTTTATGCTGTGACTTTGGAAAATAAACAAGAGGGTTTAAGACGTGAGAATGTGGTAGATCTGCCCGCTCACGTAGGGTACCAAACAATAGAATTAGAAATAGATTTAGTTCTAAGTGAAATAATTTTATAAACTGGAATTTGAGGGGATGGCATTAATAAAGAAAGAGAAGTAGGTAAATTTGTGAAACTTGCTGTGTGGTCGACATTGGTTATATCATGAATTAATAAAGGACTGAGTAGTGTTTCACAGAAGAATAAAAAAAAAGAATGAAAAAAGAGCTGCACCAAGAGGTTCAAATAGGTGTTATGTCAATATACAATAGAAGATACAAGATGTGCTTTATTTTTTTAATTTTAAGATTTTAATTATTTATTTGACAGAGAGAGACACAGCTAGAGAGGGAACAGAAGGAGGTAGAGTGGGAGAGAGAGAAGCAGGCTTCCCTCAGAGGAGGGAGCCTGATGCGGGGGCTCAATCCCAGGACACTGAGATCATGACCCGAGCTGAAGGCAGATGGTTAATGACTGAGCCACCCAGGCGCCCCTCAAAGTTTGCTTTAAGTTTGACAGGTAAATATTCTCATAAGGGGGTTCCACTGATTCTTGAAGTTGGGACAGATAACCTATAAGCATTTAAATAAAACTTTGCCTAAGAAGTAAATGAAATAAACAGGAAAAGGAGATGTAAAAAAATAAAATACAAAATTTTCTGGAATAAATCTGAAGATAGAGCCCTCCTAGACATATTTGAATAATAATAAAAATAGAGAAAGCCATAAGGTTGAAAAAAATCCTATACATTTTAGGTGTAATGTGATTCTGTTCTAATGTAAAATCTCAACTGTATTATCAGTGGAAAGATGCCAACATTCAGACATGTGTTGAAGCCCCATTCTGCCTCAAACAAAATATCTGACAAATTATTTCCTTGCTTATTTGGTGATTTGTTTTTTACTCAGAGAGATGAAAACAACCAGTACAACTGATGTTCTAGATCAGTGGTGGGAGAGGATTTGCCTTTGCAAAATCCCCCCCCCACCAACGTCCCCCACCAAACACTTCTTGTTGAGGGAGGGGAGCAGATTCAGATACATTTTCACATCTGCCTTAGATTTGCTTCTAATTGATACGGAGCCATAGATCATTAAAGCATTGCTAACAGTTAAAGAACATGTAGTTACAGAATTAAACCTAGTTTTAGGGGAAGTAGTACTAGATATTAGGAAAATAGATTTTGAAAAGTTAAGAAGAAGGGTGGATACTCAATGATTTTTGAGCAATTGTTTTGGTCTTGGCACTGGGCTAGACACATGATTAAACAAAAACTATCTACTATTAAGTCACAAGGATTACATTGCAACATATTACTATCAAGTTACAAAGTGGGGGTAGGGGATGAAAATTCAGAGATTAGATCACTTGCTCCAGCTCCTAAAGGCAGCCAAAGCAGTGCTATAATCTGAACTCATCAGTCTAGCTCCAAAGCCCAGGCTTTATGGGTGTGACCTGTTGACCTGAAAACCTTGCAAGTCTAACCACCGTTTGAAAAGCCTCTACAATAAATAAATCCTTGTAGTGGTACAGGACCTCTCAGAGGAGTTCATATTTAAAAGGTCCACCTGCAAAAGATGCAAGGTGGGCATTTGCAAGGGTGAAATAATCCATAGATTTTCCAAATTAAGAGGACTTTATTGACAATGTTTTAAACATGAGAGAGAGAATGAAAGAGCAATTCATTACTGTTGAGGAAAGATAATATCAAATCACAAGGCGGCAACAGCCTTCTCCTCCTCTGCCTTCTGTATTCTTCCCCATATTTCCAGGTATAAACAATAGGAATCTAGTATGCAAATATCCAAGAACTGTAAAAAGTTTGCATTCCATTACCCCCTCCTACTGCTCAATCTTTAATAGCATTTGTAATCTCTTCTGTCATCAGAGGTTTTTTCAATCTTAATTTACTTTTTCACGTTTCCATTGTGCTCAGTCAGACACTGTCTCTAATTAACTACCTAAGAAAAGTCACTGTGCACCCACAAAGAGATCCACAATTGGTTAGAACCCCCAAAAGCCCCCACTATTAAAATTAAAGTTTCATCCTGTGCCTCTGTGCATATATAAGCCTTTTATGTATGGAAAATGCTTGCATTTCATCCTTTTACACACTGGCTGTAAATTATGAGTTTTATCATTCTCAGCATGAGGTCAGTTGAAATGTTCAGTGTATTATTTCTACTAATTACCTTGGCTGTTCCTTATTTCTGACAGTCTTAGCATCCAGTAATCAGTGGTTGTTGACAAGTAAAAACTAGAAGTTCTCGTTAGCAGCGTTAGAATCGTAGCTGAGATCGGTACTGCTATTATCGAGGGAGAATGTCTCTTCTTGGTATAGCTCTTTCTATTTGTTTATTTGTTTAAATCATTTCCTATTTCCAATGTCCTATTTCCATAATTAGAAAATTATGGGAAAAGCTGTAAGATTACCCCTCAGCTTGAGCCTAAACCCATTCTTCAACTGTTCTTGAGTGTGCCAGAATGCAGTGTCTTTCCCAAGCCAAGCCCTAGTGTGTTTCCCTGGATAACTCTATGGGCTCCCAAGAGTCTTGTTTCACCTGCTACATTACAGAGCTGAATCCCTCCACTGGCCATCTGTACCCTTTCCAGTGGAGCTTTACTTCTCTAGGCATCTTTCTGGACCAAGCATGCGCTGACTGGTGAGAACCGAGTGTTAAATTTTCAGGAATTTTGTGCACTGTTGATGTCCTTCAGGAGCTTGAAATGGACTATGGTTAGAATATTTATACCACTGAAATCAGTGAATGCTAGAAATCAGCAAACGTTACAAATCAGGGCTCCAAGAGCCCGTTGTTAAAACACTGACCAGCACACCAGTGGTGGTAGGCAATAGTTCCTTACAATTGTACTCAGGGCTAATTGGAAGGATCATTTGACAACCCAGAGAACAAATTTTCTTGTTTCTTATTTCTGAAAATAGCAAGTAGCTGCACTAATGCAGCTGAAAATCTTTTAGGAAAAAATTTCCTTTCCCCCACTATTAATCTCTCTCTGTTCCCAACCCTCATTTCCAGTCTTTTTTTGTATTTGCACCAGGTCAGAAATGCTCCAAGTTGGATTGTGTGTGTGTGTGTGTGTGTGTGTGTGTGTCTGTGTGTGTGTGTGATATCTTACTAGATGGTCTTTGTGTTCTCTGTGTGGTTTCTATCACGTGCCAAATGTGGAGCTTTGTATATAATAAGTCTTTAAAAACTTCACTGCTACACTAACATAAAATCCAAACAGTCACCATTCAAATCTAGAGAGACCTCTGAACTCAGGTTGACTCTTTTTCTCAAATCTGCGGAATCATTTTACAAAGGCAAATATAGTAAGAGAAGTCTTGGTGTTAGAAGAGGAGTCTGAGTGCCATACATTCCGTGCTGATTGGTAAGGTGCCGGCTGGGCAACACTTGCTCCTTGCATTTCCTTCCCTGTAGAGGGAGCTCCACTAGGGCAACTCTTCTGACTTTTCTTAACTGCCAGGCATACTACTGTCTAGGAGAATGCAGTGGCTTATCTTGTTCTTGAGTGTCAAAATGCCAGTTATTTCTTCCTCTGTGTACAATCCAGTTGCCAAGGAATAAGTCATTTTGGTTTCTCTTCCAGGTCTCTTCCATCATATTTTACATGATGTGCACTCCAATTCCGTTGTCTGAGAATGATAGGAACATCTACTTTTAGAGTTCTATATTAGGAAACCCTTGGTTCTTACAAACCTAGACTGTGTTCCTTAACTCAATCTTAATAATAAAAATAACATTTTGGCTTCTATTTTTAGACTCCTTTGTCTTCATTAATGGTTCAGAACTAAGGAAATGAGGAGTGCAATTTGTTGGGTCCCTTCAAAACAAAACTGATGTGATTTTGGAAAAGTCACTTAAGTTTTGTTTCTCAATTAGTTAAAAAAAAAAAAAAGAGGAACGTTAATGATGTGGTCGGGTTCCCTGATTTGGCAAACATTGAATACCTGTTACATTTAGTAAGTGCCTGATGTGTGTCAAGCATTACCTAAGGTACTAGGAATATCCTGTCCCAGGCAATATAAGGGCAGTTATAGATGTGCAAAAAATCTACTTGCAGAGAGTTCATAATCTAGGAATGAGCTATAATATACTCTAAGTGCCATAGGCAGAGCATGAAGAGAGAGGGCCTAACTCTAATTTGAATTCAAGAAGAGGAAAGAGATGTTTTTTCTTAAGTAAACTCCCAGCAACAAATGTTTACCAAATTGATTTTTCTTTTAATTCCTATTCAGTTTATGGGAAATATGTTAATGAACTAGAAAGGGAGGAAAATTAGCTGGAGAACCTATGTACTGATTATTGAAAAAAAAAATCAAGTTGACCATAGTAACATTTTCCAAACTATTAGTTTGTAAGTCCTGCCATTTAGCATAATATCTCAGTCTTACAAGTAGCTGAAAAACAGAAATGTGTTTCTCATGATTTTGTAGGCTGGAAGTTCAAGATCAAGGTACTGGCAGGTGGGTTTCTTCTGAAGTCTCTCTCCTTGTTTGTAGATGGTCATCATCTCCCTGTATCTTCAGATGGTCTCCCCTCTGGATGATTGTGTCCTAATCTTCTCTTATCTTCTTATAAGAATGCCAGTCATACTGAATTAGAACTTTCCCTAATGACCTTATTTACTTGTTTTATTCTTCAGAGACCCTATCTCCAAGAGTCACATTCTGAGTTCTGGGGGTAAGGACTTCAATGTAAGAATACCAGTGGGAGACAGTTTAGTCTGTAACAGCAACCTTGCATGGAAACTTCTCTAGCAGTAGCAAGAAACTTAGTCATAATATTGAGAATCAAACATCCTCTAGCACCCTTTTCCAGATGTTAGTGATTTGCCCAATTGTCCTTAGTAAGTACATCTTTTTCCTCACCTAAAATTCTGTCTTTTCTGTATGACGTACTGGTTATACTGGCCTCTTTCAGATGATTATTATGTGTGGAACTGTATAATTAAGAAATGGTTAAAATTTGCTGACTTATTAAAATTCTCCTGTTACTTTTAATTGGAAGAATTATGTCTAAGAGACCTTAGGATAGCATGTATTTCTTTATCTCTTGTTTACTTTTTTATTTTCATTCTAATACTTAGAATTACCTTGGGGACAAAATGAGGGAATTGGAGATCAGTCAAGAAGAGTTGAATTCGGAGGAGTCAAGATGGCGGAGAAATAGCAGGCTGAGACTACTTCAGCTAGCCAGAGATCAGCTAGATAGCTTATCTAAAGATTGCAAACACCTGAAAATCCATCAGCAGATTGAAGAGAAGAAGAACAGCAATTCTGGAAACAGAAAAACAACCACTTTCTGAAAGGTAGGACCAGCGGAGAAGTGAATCCAAAGCGACGGGAAGATAGACCCCGGGGGGAGGGGCTGGCTTCCGGCAAGTGGCGGAGCAATGGCGCACAAAATCAGGACTTTTAAAAGTCTGTTCCGCTGAGGGACATTGCTCCTGAGGCTAAGCCAGGGCGAAGCCCACGCGGGGTCAGTGTGGCCTCAGGTCACGCAGGGTCACAGAAGGATCGGGAGTGTCTGAGTGTCGCAGAGCTTGTGGGTGTTGGAACGGGAAAGCCAGCTACAGAGACAGAGCCGACAGTAACATCACAGCTCGGTGTTACCTTGAACCGGTCCCAAGCTTGGGGAGCTCGGAGCGTGGCCGGAGGTCAGTCAGACGGGAGTAACTGGGCGTTGTTCTCTGAGGGCGAACTGAGGAGTGGGACCCTGGGCTCTCGGCTCCTCTGGGCCGGAGACCAGGAGGCGGCCATTTGTATTCCCATCCTCCGGAACTCTACGGAAAGCGCTCAGGGAACAAAAGCTCCTGAAAGCAAACCCGAGCGGATTACTCTCCCCGGGCCCTGATAAGGGCGGTGCAATTCTGCCTGGGGCAAAGACACTTGAGAATCACTACAACAGGCCCCTCCCCCAGAAGATCAACAAGAAATCCTGCTGAAACCAAGTTCACCTACCAAGGAGTGCGGTTTCAATACCAAGGAGAGCAGCAGAATTCCAGAGGAGGAGAAAGCAAAGCACGGAACTCCTGGCTTTTTTCCTGTGATTTTTTTTTTTTTTTTTTTTGTCTTGCAGTTAATTTAATTTTTTTTCATTTTTTGTTTTTTTTCTCAACTTCTGGTTAAATTTTTTTTAACTTTTAACTTTTTCTTTTTTAACGTTTTTTAACTAGTTTATCTAATATATATATATATATATATATATATATATATTCTTTTTTATATTTTTCTTATTTGTTTTCTTTTTTTAATTCTTTTTTTTTTCTTTTTTCTTTTTTTTTTCTTTCTTCCTTTTTGAACCTCTTTTTATCCCCTTTCTCCCAACTCACGATTTTGGATCTCTTCTAATTTGGATAAAGCATATTTTCCTGGGGTTGTTGCCACCCTTTTAATATTTTACTTGCTCCTTCATATACTCTTATCTGGACAAAATGACAAGATGGAAAAATTCAACTCAGAAAAAGACCAAGAGGCAGTACCAAAGGCTAAGGACCTAATCAATACAGACATCGGTAATATGTCAGATCTAGAGCTCGAATGACAATTCTCAAGGTTCTAGCCGGGCTCGAAAAAGGCATGGAGGATATTAGAGAAACCATCTCGAAAGATATAAAAGCCCTTTCTGGAGAAATAAAAGAACTAAAATCTAACCAAGTTGAAATCAAAAAAGCTATTAATGAGGTGCAATCAAATGGAGGCTCTCACTGCTAGGACAAAAGAGGCAGAAGAAATAATTACTGATATAGAAGACCAAATGACAGAGAATAAAGAAGCTGAGCAAAAGAGGGACAAACAGCTACTGGACCACGAGAAGAGAATTCGAGAGATAAGTGACACCATAAGACAAAACAACATTAGAATAATTGGGATTCCAGAAGAAAAAAGAGAGAGGGGAGCAGAAGGTATACTGGAGAAAAATTGGGGAGAATTTCCCCAATATGGCAAAGGGAACGAGCATCAAAATTCAGGAGGTTCAGAGAACGCCCCTCAAAATCAATAAGAATAGGCCCACACCCTGTCACCTAATAGTAAAATTTACAAGTCTCAGTGACAAAGAGAAAATTCTGAAAGCAGCCCGGGAAAAGAAGTCTGTAACATACAATGGTAAAAATATTAGATTGGCAGCTGACTTATCCACAGAGACCTGGCAGGCCAGAAAGAGCTGGCATGATATTTTCAGAGCACTAAACGAGAAAAACAGGCAGCCAAGAATACTATATTCAGCTAGGCTATCATTGAAAATAGAAAGAGAGATTAAAAGCTTCCAGGACAAACAAAAGCTGAAAGAATTTGCAAACACCAAACCAGCTCTACAGGAAATATTGAAAGGGGTCCTCTAAGCAAAGAGAGCCTACAAGTGGTAGATCAGAAAGGAACAGAGACCATATACAGTAACAGTCACCTTACAGGCAATACAATGGCACTAAATTTATATCTCTCAATAGTTACCCTGAATGTGAATGGGCTAAATGCCCCTGTCAAAAGACACAGGGTATCAGAATGGATAAAAAAAACAAAACCCATCTATATGTTGCCTCCAAGAAACTCATTTTAAGCCCGAAGACACCTCCAGATCTAAAGTGAGGAGGTGGAAAAGAATATACCATGATAATGGACATCAGAAGAAAGCAGGAGTGGCAATCCTTATATCAGATCAATTAGATTTTAAGCCAAAGACTATGATAGATGAGGAAGGACACTATATCATACTCAAAGGGTCTGTCCAACAAGAAGATTTAACAATTTTAAATATCTATGCCCCCAACGTGGGAGCAGCCAACTATATAAACCAATTAATAACAAAATCAAAGAAACACATAAACAATAATAGTAGGGGACTTTAACACTCCCCTCACTGAAATGGATAGATCATCCAAACAAAAGATCAACAAGGAAATAAAGGCCTTAAACGACACACTGGAGTAGATGGACATCACAGATATATTCAGAATATTTCATCCCAAAGCAACAGAATACACATTCTTCTCTAGTGCACATGGAACATTCTCCAGAATAGATCACATCCTCGGTCCTAAATCAGGACTCAACCAGTATTAAAAGATTGGGATCATTCCCTGCATATATTTAGACCACAATGCTCTAAAGCTAGACCTCAACCACAACAGGAAGTTTGAAAAGAACCCAAATATATGGAGACTAAATAGCATCCTTCTAAAGAATGAATGGGTCAACCGGGAAATTAAAGAAGAATTGAAAAAAATCATGGAAACAAATGATAATGAAAATACAATGGTTCAAAATCTGTGGGACACAACAAAGGCAGTCCTGAGAGGAAAATATATAACGGTACAAGTTTTTCTCAAGAAACAAGAAAGGTCTCAGGTACACAAGCTAACCCTACATCTAACTAAAGGAGCTGGAGAAAGAAGAAGAAAGAAACCCTAAGCCCAGCAGGAGAAGAGAAATCATAAAGATCAGAGCAGAAATCAATGAAATAGAAACCAAAAAAACAATAGAACAAATCAATGAAACTAGGAGCTGGTTCTTTGAAAGAATTAATAAAATTGATAAACCCCTGCCCAACTTATCAAAAAGAAAAGAGAAAGGACCCAAATAAATAAAATCATGAATGAAAGAGGAGAGATCACAACTAACACCAAAGAAATACAAACTATTATAAGAACATACTATGAGCAACTCTACACCAATAAATTTGACAATCTGGAAGAAATGGATGCATTCCTAGAAACATATAAACTACCACAACTGAACCAGGAAGAAATAGAAAGCCTGAACAGACTCATAACCAGTAAGGAGATTGAAACAGTCATTAAAAATCTCCAAACAAACAAAAGCCCAGGGCAAGACGGCTTCCCGGGGGAATTCTACCAAACATTTAAAGAAGAACTATTTCCTATTCTCCTGAAACTATTCCAAAGAATAGAAATGGAAGGAAAACTTCCAAACTCATTTTATGAGGCCAGCATCACCTTGATCCCCAAACCAGACAAGGATCCCATCAAAAAAGAGAGCTATAGACTAATATCCTTGATGAACACAGATGCGAAAATACTCAACAAAATACTAACCAATAGGATTCAACAGTACATTAAAAGGTTTATTCACCATGACCAAGTGGGATTTATTCCAGGGCTGCAAGGTTGGTTCAACATCCGCAATCAGTCAATGTGATACAACACATCAATAAAAGAAAGAACAAGAACCATATGATACTCTCAATAGATGCTGAAAAAGCATTTGACAAAGTACAGCATCCCTTCCTGATCAAAACTCTTCAAAGTGTAGGGATAGAGGGCACATACCTCAATATCATCAAAGCCATCTATGAAAAACTGACCACAAATATCATTCTCAATGGAGAAAAACTGAAAGCTTTTCCGCTAAGGTCAGGAACACGGCAGGGATGTCCATTATCACCACTGCTATACAACATGGTACTAGAGGTCCTAGCCTCAGCAATCAGACAACAAAAGGAAATTAAAGGCATCCAAATTGGCAAAGAAGAATTCAAATTATCACTCTTCGCAGATGATATGATACTATATGTGGAAAACCCAAAAGACTCCACTCCAAAACTGCTAGAACTTGTACAGGAATTCAGTAAAGTGTCAGGATATAAAATCAATGCACAGAAATCAGTTGCATTTCTCTACACCAACAGCAAGACAGAAGAAAGAGATATTAAGGAGTCAATCCTATTTACAATTGCAACCAAAACCATAAGATACCTAGGAATAAACCTAACCAAAGAGACACAGAATCTATACTCAGAAAACTATAAAGTACTCATGAAAGAAATTGAGGAAGACACAAAGAAATGGAAAAATGTTCCATGCTCCTGGATTGGAAGAATAAATATTGTGAAAATGTCTAAGCTACCTAAAGCAATCTACACATTTAATGCAATTCCTATCAAAGTACCATCCATCTTTTTCAAAGAAATGGAACAAATAATTCTAAAAAATATGGAACCAGAAAAGACCTCGAATAGCCAAAAGGATATTGAAAAAGAAAGCCAACGTTGGTGGCATCACAATTCCGGTTGTAAGCTCTATTACAAAGCTGTCATCATCAAGAGAGCATGGTACTGGCACAAAAACAGACACATAGATCAATGGAACAGAATTGAGAGCCTAGAAATAGACCCTCAACTCTACAGTCAACTAATCTTTGACAAAGCAGGAAAGAATGTCCAATGGAAAAAAGACAGCCTCTTCAATAAATGGTGCTGGGAAAATTGGACAGCCACATGCAGAAAAATGAAATTGGACCGTTTCCTTACATCACACACAAAAATAGACTCAAAATGGATGAAAGACCTCAATGTGTGAAAGGAATCCATCAAAATCCTTGAGGAGAACACAGGCAGCAACCTCTTCGACCTCAGCCGCAGCAACATCTTCCTAGGAACAACGCCAAAGGCAAGGGAAGCAAGGGCAAAAATGAACTATTGGGATTTCCTCAAGATCAAAAGCTTTTGCACAGCAAAGGAAACAGTTAACAAAATCAAAAGACAACTGACAGAATGGGAGAAGATATTTGCAAACGACATATCAGATAAAGGACTAGTGTCTAGAATCTATAAAGAACTTAGCAAACTCAACACCCAAAGAACAAATAATCCAATCAAGAAATGGGCAGAGGACATGAACAGACATTTCTGTAAAGAAGACATCCAGATGGCCAACAGACACATGAAAAAGTGCTCCATATCACTCGGCATCAGGGAAATACAAATCAAAACCACAATGAGATATCACCTCACACCAGTCAGAATGGCTATAATCAACAAGTCAGGAAATGACAGATGCTGGCGAGGAGAAAGGGGAACCCTCCTACACTGTTGGTGGGAATGCAAGCTGGTGCAGCCACTCTGGAAAACAGCATGGAGGTTCCTCAAAATGTTGAAAATAGAACTGCTCTATGACCCAGCAATTGCACTATTGGGTATTTACCGTAAAGATACAAATGTAGTGATCCAAAGGGGCTCGTGCACCCAAATGTTTATAGCAGCAATGTCCACAATAGCCAAACTATGGAAGGAACCTAGATGTCCATCAACAGATGAATGGATCAAGAAGATGTGGTATATATACACAATGGAATACTATGCAGCCATCAAAAGAAATGAAATCTTGCCATTTGTGACAACATGGATGGAACTAGTGCGTATCATGCTTAGCGAAATAAGTCAAGCAGAGAAAGACAACTATCATATGATCTCCCTGATATGAGGAAGTGGTGATGCAACATGGGGGCTTAAGTGGGTAGAAGAATAAATGAAACAAGATGGGATTGAGAGGGAGACAAACCATAAATGACTCTTAATCTCACCAAACAAACTGAGGGTTGCTGGGGGGAGGGGGTTTGGGAGAAGGGGGTGGGATTATGGACATTGGGGAGGGTATGTTGTTTGGTGAGTGCTGTGAAGTGTGTAAACCTGGTGATTCACAGACCTGTACCCCTGGGGATAAAAATATATGTTTATAAAAAATAAAAAATTTAAAAAATAAAAAGAAAAGTTGAATTCATGCAGCTGTTTGCATCCAGCTGAGTTCTCTGTTTATTTATTTTTCAGGAAATTATAGAAACTGTTAAAAGAGAGTTCTGCAAAAATGGAAAGTTTTTAGCAGATAATTTGCTTTGGGTATGAGACCTTGTTGGAAAGCTCTCTTGAATCTGAAATTACCTTAACTTGAGCATAGAGCTTAAAGCATGTTAGAAATCCACTAATGAGAAATCTTCCATATCCTTTGCCATCTGTGCTATGCCCACAGATGAGTCTGGAATTTTACCATCAGCCCTTGCAATATGTATTGAGTATAGAACAAATTCCTACCCCTCCCCCACACCTTGTGCTTTGTCATTCTGACTCTTCCACACATTTTATTTTTCTGTCTTTATTCTAAAATGTATTTTATCTTTGTTATTCTTTCTCTCAATTTTATTTTCTTATTTTGTATTTCAATAGACTTCCATTTAAAGTTCTGGAGAGTTTTAAGGAAAATAGTTGTGACAGAAACCTAAGGAAAGAGATTTCCAAATTAAATACCCTCTGTTTCACGGGCAAATGAGACCAAACCAGCAATTCATTTGGAGACCCATATAGTAAGTTGTTCATACTTGACCAGGTGAAAATCTCTAATAGAGAATATCTTAGACTTAATAAAAAATGAAGATTTTGTTTTTCCTTTAATCTTGATATTATTAAATTCTTTGAATTTGGAGAACAACCAATCATTGTATGTCAGTTTCATGAGACCCAGTTTTTTAAAAGAATTTAAATGTTACAACCACATCAATTGATTTTATTTTTATTTTATTTTTATTATGTTCAGTTAGCCAGCATATAGTACATCATTAGTTTTTTGATGTAGTGTTCAACGATTCATTAGCTGTGTTTAACATCCAGTGCTCATCACAACACATGTCCTCCTTAATACCAATAACCCTCAGTTTGTTTCCTGGAATCCAGAGTCTCTCATGTTTTGTCTCCCTTGCTGATTTCTTCATTCAGTTTCCCATTCAGTATTCCCTCCTTCCCCTGTGGTCCTCTGTGCTATTCCTTATAATCCACCTATGAGTGAAACCATGTGATAACTGTCTTTATCTGCTTGAGTTATTTCACTTAGCATAATTCCCTCCAGTTCCATCCATGTCAGTGCAAATGGTGGGTATTCATCCTTTCTGATGGCTGAGTAATACTCCATTGTATATTTGATTTTTTAAAAAAAAAAGATTCTACTTAAATACTTGTCAGAGAGAGAGAGTGAGAGAGAGAGAGCACAAGAGCAGGGGGAGTAAACAGGGGAAACAGCAGGCAGAGGGAGAAGTAGGCTCCCATAAACCCAATTCCGGGCTTGATCACAGGACCCTGGGATCATGAGGAGAGCCAAAGGCAGATGCTTAACTGACTGAGCCACCCAGGTGTCCCTGATGTGATTTTTTTTTTCCGATTAAATGGCCTTACTGAATTTCAACAGCTTTACTCTACCTATGTAATGTAATTAATTTTGGAACTAGTGAATTAATAAAAGTAGTTGATAGACAAGTTTATTTTTCTATTTCCCATTTCAGGTTATTCTCTTTTTCACCCTAATCTCTGAAGTGGAGAGTTGATGATAAATTAACAAAAAATAGAAGGATGATTCTATACTTGTTACTCCCCTTTCTCTAGAAAAACATCTTTTAAATCCTATCCATAATACTGACAATAATAATAATAGTAATATGTTGATATCTGGCGTTTATTGTGAATTTATTGCCTGCACTATAACCTCATTTAAACTTGACATAGGAAATGTACTATTACTATACTAATTTAACAAAAAACTCAAAATAAAACATAAAGACCTGGGAATTATTGGCAATACCAAATACTCTTTCTATGAGCAGTCTCTTACCATTTTTCACCCTTCTAATAGCCAATAGACATATCTAACTGGATTATCTGTTCATTTGAAAAGGAAATTTTTGATTTAATACAAAAACAAATTACTGTCTCAAAAACTCTACTTCTCTGAAACTTTTTTTTTCCAATAAATATTTAAGGAAAGGTATTTTATACCATTTTATAAAAATGTAAATTGACTTAGAAAAAATTAATATATTTCTCAAATGCAGGTAATAAGGGAAATGGGAATTAGGTATTCTATAAGAAGAGAGAAATTGTGTTAGAATATTAAAATTTTAATAATGTTCTGATCCTTGCCACAGATGTAGTACTTATGTTTGAATCTTGGAATAAGCCTGGGGAGTTTTATTTCAAATTGGCAGAGATTTTCTTTTAGCTTGAGCTTTCTTATTTTCTAGACTTCACCTGTTTTGTTTATCTGATTCTGTTTTTATTCTTTGTCTTTTCTTTGATTCTTGCTTTTTCTTTCATTTTCTTAACTCTTTTCTCAGAAGATTTCCTTTCAAAATATAGGCATATTTCTAAGAAAATGTCTTAGGGAATGGGCTCCCCAGAGCTCAGGTCTCAAGAAATGAAAGGGTTCAATATAAATAAAACAAGGAATTGGCTCCAGACCTGGTTGAAAGTCCTAAAAGAGATACTAGATTGTTGGCTTGCTATTTTCTAATTTCTTCATACCAATGAACACTTTATTTGTGTGAAAGTATCGGCAGTCTATGGGAATGTGAGGGTAATTAAGATTTTAAGACAACTGAGTGTTAACATTTACTGTTGGGTTTGAATAGCCCAACTCCAGAAACTTTCCTTAAAATACTTCAGGCCCCCAAATATAGCAGTCTGTCCACGTTATCGAGATATATCATGGAGAAACCTAGACCAGCACATTCATCTTATACAGAAGTGACAGTACATGTCAAGATATTATTGAAGTTCTCCCTGAGCGGAAAAGTTTCAAATAAAATAACACCTAAAACTTTCATGTTATTTGGATGTTTTCCAATAACTACATAACTAATAGGTAACTTCTAATGGATTATTTATTGTAATTTCAGACCTGCAACAAATTTGAAAAATAAAGTGATCAGCCTATTTACACTCATAGTGCTGTGACCACAAAGAGATGCTTCTAACTGTAAAGTTTTCTCAAAGTAGCACAGTTTCAATATTAATGGAAAAGGTGAATTAACTAAGGTAAAGAGGCTTTTTCTGATTTTGGACCGCTGATGTTCATGGCTGAATATGATTTCTTGAGTTATGACAACTGCTGCCACATAAGGAAAGGCCCACAAGGTGGGGATGGTTTCTTGCTCAGACTTCTGACCAATTTTTCCTCACTAATTCAAAATGGCCTCTAACATAGAAAAGCGTTTACATTGGTGCCCCTTTATTATAGGCATTAGGAAAGTTCCAGAACTTGATATATAGGCAAGATTTAATGGAAAATATTTTCTGTTTTTGAAGGTATTGTAGTTGTTGATTACTGAGGACCATCTCCTTGAGAATCTTTGGACTTTGTGATCTAGGGTCAACTTTATTTCTTTTTGTTGTGGCTTATGTTCTTCTTTTTGAAACAGAAATAAAATCTCTGTGTCTGATTTAACTGATGTATTATTTTATTTTTTTTAAATATTTTATTGGCTAGAGCACAAACCTGCAGAGAGAGAGGGGGGGGGGGAGAAGCAGACTCCCTACTGAGCGGGGAGCCTGATGTGATGCTCCATCCCAGGACCCTGGGATTGTGATCTGAGCCAAAGGCAGAAGTTTAACCAGCAGAGCTACCCAGGCACCCTGGGTAACTGTATTTTTGCTTACCACATGAGTCTTGGCCAGACAGTGGTCTTCTACCAACAGATGTATTTGTGTTGTTTTTTTTGCGGTTTTCCAGTCTCCTTCAGTGGTTTCTTCAGACCTAAAACATTGTGGCTCTAAAGGCTCTACTACTTACTTCCTTTTTCCACTTCAGAACCTGAGATTTTTACTTTTTGTCCTCTATGTTCTATTCACAAGCTTATGGTATTTGTGACCTCTTATGGAAAGATGAGTTTGTTTGTTTTTTACTGCATTCTACTCTTTCAGGAATGGTAGTAGTGTCTCAAATCTGCCTAAACAATCTGGACTTAAATATTTAGTGAAAAATATTTTGTAAACAATCTTCCAGTAGCTATAACCAAAGCTGCTTGAATTTAAGGAAGTAGATACTATCTCAAAATGGTAAAATATGTTTATATTTGTATCTGTACCTATACATACAACTGTCAATAAGTATATGTAATAAATATATGCTTATTCATATTTTCTTTAAGCCCGAAAAATTCCAAGATAAAGTTATAAGTCTTTCTGGGCATTAGTATTACCTGGTTGATCTTCTTTGTTTACTTCCATAAATTTTTAGGACCTCTACTTGTCTGGATGCCTCTACTGAGATTGTTTCTCTACTATGGTGAATGTTCTAAGAAGATGTTACTCCACAGAAATGGTTATAGATACCGTTGTTTATCAGTGACAAGATTTATCCAAGTACTTGGCCCTAAATCATTGTTCTGGAGAATATTATGTTCACTCTCTCCCTCTCTGCATCCCTGTTGCCACCTAGAATCTTTCTGATCTAACTATTCCCACATCTTTATCCCTGGATTGTTTATAGCACAATGACAATTGTGTGGTTTTTAATTTGCCAAATACTTATTCAGCCTAAATAAGTAGTCTGGAATGTTGAATAGCCTATTTAAATGCTTCTGCAAATTTGTCTTATTTTTCCTACCTATAGTCAAACATAGATCATGGGAATAACAAATCAGCTTAGTTTGTGGGAATTCTCTTTACTGGATTATCAAGAGTATTAGATAAAATGATGCAAGCACTGACACATGTGTAAGTGTTTACAGAAAAATATTGTGTGGTTTTTAAAATATTTGATAAAACATGTTGAAATATAATACACTGGCACAACAGAATGGATTGAAATTTTTTAAAATTGTTACTTAAGATCATTTTGGAATGATAGCTCATTGTGTAAAAGTCTTGTGATTCAAAAATAACAATGACAGAGTATAATTTGAGATATATTAATGACTGAGAATCCTTGCCTTTTGCAAAATGTTAGGTAGGAATAGAAATGTTAAATGGGTTTTGACCGAGTAAGTTAGACTATGAAAAGGAAAGTGATATATACAAACTCAGAAGTGCTATAATTTAAAAAGAATTGGAATAGGCATCTCATAAAATATTTTGCCAGTTCACTCCTTAACGAAGCATAAAAACAACCAAATTCATCGTCTTATTCTAAATATTTTGAGTTCCTCAAGCAAAATGGACACTTCAGTGGCTACTGATGTTATAACATTCTTTTCCTTAAATGGGGGGGTGTTATCCATTAATTAAACAAGTCATTATTTGAATATTTTATTGAGCACCTATCATGCTGATGAGAGCTCGAATAAGGCTGAGGTTTTTACAGACTAGAAACCTAGATAGTAATAGAGCTTGAAGGAATCTTGGGAGATTGCACTTAAGTAAAACGTTTTTAATAAATGAGAAAATAAAACTAATGTCCGAACATAGATGTGAAAAAGCTTACAAGCTACATCAGTTAAAAAAAAAAAAGAAGAAGAAGAAGAAGAAGAAGAAAAAGACTTGTTCTTATGAAGAATTATTTAAAAAAGTTAAGCTAGTCTACCACAGTGGTGAAAATAGAAACTTTTTTTTTTCTTAAGACCACACACATATATGCAGTGTCCAGGGGTGGAGGGAGAGGAAGAGTCCAAACCAGTCTCCATACCCAGCATGGATATTATGGGGCTCCACCTCCAACTCTGGGATCATGATCTGAGCCAAAATCAAGAGTCCCATGTAAAACCAACTGAGCCACCCAGTTGCCCCAAAAGTAGGGACTTGTGAATTGAACTGGTCTACTTACTAGCTGTGTGACCTTTGGCGGTATACTTAACTGCCTCAGGGCTTCAGTTTCATTATCTGTAAAGACCCTATCTTGCAGAATTGGTTTGAGAATTAGATATGATCATGTTTTTAGAATGATACATCTTGCCTGTGGTGGGTGCTTAACAAATGGTGTTGTCATTACTACTGAGCTAATGCTGTCTTGGAATGCCATACTAGTATGATAGATACCAGCCGCCATAGGCAATAGGAGTCCAGGGAGGCAGTGTCCAAGAGAACTCAATCTTTCCCCTTGTTCTCTCTTCCCTTTTGTTTCTTCCTTCTCACCCCTTTCTTAAACAAAATGACACCATATAATTACTAAAAACACACTTTTGGGGCACCTAGGTGGCTCAGTTGATTGAGTATCTGCCTTCAGCACAGGTCATGATCCCCGGGTCTTGGCATCGAGCCGTGCACAGGGCTTCCTGCTCAGGGAAGGGCGGGGGACCTGCTTCTCCCTCTAGCTCTGCTACTCCCCTTACTTGTGCTCTTGTCAAATAAAATCTTAAAACAGACAAATCCACACTTTCCTTTCATCTTCTATCACATTAGTGTCCTCTGTATTGTCACCATAAACACATATCCACTAAATGTTTACTACCATAGAGGCACAAACCCTCAGGGTATGGCAACAATTTCTTTATAGATGATAATGGTTTAGCCACATTGGCTTAGTCTTTTTGAACAATAGCATGATGATTCAGATCTTCAGTTACAAGTGGCTGTCACTTCCCTTTCAGATAAGCTTGAGTTTCTCTGATGTTAGTGTTTTTTACAAAAAATCGTTTTGAACTAAGTAGTTGCAAAATTAATTTCCCAGCAAGCTTTATTTTCTGAGGACCAGGGAAAGCCATTGCACTATAGAGATGGAAATAAGATCAGTGCTCAGAAACTCTATCCCTGCTGCAGGGCCAAAAGGTAATGTCGTGCTCATTTTGGATAGTGATGTGGAAATTCTTTTAACACCATTCTTCTCATTGTATTTCATTTTTCTATCTGTAGGACCAATCCCTTGCCACTCTTTTTTCTGGAGGTTTTGATTGCATTGCTATATTATTTTTCAATCTTTTTACATATTTATTGTTCCCTAAACCTAGATGTTGATTTTCTTTCATATTTGATTTAATTTATTCTGTGAGTTTGTGTTCAATTTATGGATTTTGAGATAAATCTCTCTCATTGGTTCTTTACATTATAGACTGCATAAAATTTGATTTATAAAAGTTTACTTTGTTTTTGATATAAAAGCAAATATCACATTTGATTTGGCCTCAGTCTCATAGGGTTATTAAGAAGGGGAAATGATTTTGATACTAGTAAAATTAGCCCTTTTGATTTTCAGTTGAAGCAAAGAAGAGGGAAATGGACATTTGCCTGAGTTTGATATTTGAGCTCTGATCTTTGATTATTTTAAATGTTTATGTAAATATGAGTCCTGTCTAAGCAATCTACCATTAGCAGGATTTTAACAAATCAGCAGTCACAGCAGACTGCTGTGACTTGTTTTTAAAATTAAAGCCACTTCTATACTTTCTAAGAATTGTATTTTATAAAGGTAAGAATAGTTGTAATCAAACAATTTCACTTTGGAGTCTATAAGATTTTCATAAATGAATTAGGACCTATTCTTGCACTGGTTCAGGGCACCCATCTTTTGCCTGTGAGGGCCTTCCAAAATAAATGTTGTAAGATATACATAGGTATTAGTTAGCTTCAGACCTAATGCATATTTACAGGAACTGCCCAGAAAACAGCAATTAGTCTTTAAGATATCTGTGGATATATTTTATTATAATTATTCAGTATCATAATTGAGTTTATTTTTCACCTGGATTTCTGCACTGCTTAGCAAAATTCATTTTATCAGTTTCCAAACTTTTTTTGTTAACAATTTCTGTGTTGTCCAGAGAGGCACCCACGCCCCAGTGTTTTATCTGATTTATTTCTTGAGGTCTCATTATGCAGAGACTTGCTGCCTTCTTTCTAGACAATTTTTTAAAATGTGACTTGCATTATTTTCAAAAGATCTCTGTTTAGAGCAATGGAGGAATAAGTGGTATCAAATGAAGCCTTCTACTGAAACAACTAAAAAAGATGAAACACAAAGAAAAAAAAACCAACCAATATAAAATAATCTGGTTGGAGCTATAATTGTTAAAGAAATTGAGTTCATAGGTGTAAAACTCTAGAACAACTCCAATTTATCTGAATTTGGCAACATTGTTTGCAAACCCAGCCAGAAGCTATGCTTCTGACTTGTCCAGCCTCCTCAGGATTCTCTGGGATGGGGCAGTTGTGGAGCAGAGTGCCAGGGCTTAGCTTTTTATTTCATGAGTTAGTGGATTAGATCATTAAATCCTGAATTGATCATTCAGTAAAAATACCCAAAACTGGACAAAACAGTGAAAACAAACAAAAAACAACCAAAACATTACAGGTGATGATCTCTAATGAACTTAGCTCAAAAATACTCAATAAGATAATAGCAAATCAAAGCCAGCAATTAAAAAATTATATGCCACAACTAATGCAAAGCTAGTTCAATAGTTTAAAAAAAAAAATCAGTCCTTGTGATCCATCACATCAATAGCCTAGTGTCGAGCGCCTGGGTGGCTCAGTGGGTTAGGCTACTGCCTTCGGCTAAGGTCATGGTCTCAGGGTCCTGGGATCGAGTTCCACGTCGGGCTCTCTGCTCGGCGGGGAGCCTGCTTTCCTCTCTCTCTCTCTGCCTGCCTCTCTGCCTACTTGTGATCTCTGTCAAATAAACAAATAAAATCTAAAAAAAATAGGCTAGAGTCATATGATTGTATCAATATAAGAAAAACTTTTGATAAAATTCCTCACTCATTGATGATTGAATCTCTCCACAAACCTAGGAATAGAAAAAAAAAACTAAATTTGATGAAATCATCTTTAAAACACCTGCAGCTAACATACCTAATGGTGAAAAACTGAATGATATACCCCTAAAATCTGGAACAAGGCAAAATTTCTACCCTTACTACTCTGATTCAACATAGTATTGGATATTCTAGCCAGCACAATAAAGCAAGAAAAGGAAATTAGACCCACAAATTGGAAAGTTAGAAACAATGCTATCTCTATGAGCAGATGACATGTCTATGTAGAAAATTGTGAGAAACTTAGTCCTCCAAAACTCATAGAACTATGTGAGTTCAACAAATGCTAGGATACAAGATCAATTAAAAAAAAATAAACTGCATTTCTATATATTAGCAATAAGCATATGAAAATGGAATTTAAAATACCATTTATAATTAAATGGTAAAATATTTGATATAAATATGATAAACCAGGTACAGGAATTATATGCCAAAAACTATAAAATGTTTATGGAAAAAAAATTTTTAAAGAACTAAATAAATGGAGACACATACAGTGGTTGTAGATTGGAAGAATGAACATAGTAAATATGTCAGTTCTCCCCAAGTTAATTGATCTACGAGTTTCATGCAACTTTTATTAAATTTCTAGTGGATTTTTGTAGATACTGGCAAGCTTATTCTAAAATTTCTTTGGAAAGGCAACAGGTGTTATAATAGCTAAACAATTTTGGAAAAGTGGTAGAAATTACTATGTCTACCAAAGGAAACAGTAATCAAAACAGGAAGTTCTGAAAGTCTATTTTATATCATGGTAACTCTAGTTAATACTGTGTTGTATACATACTATATTGAAATTTGCTAAGTAGATCTTAAAGGAATGTGTGTGTATGTATGTGTGTTTTGTGAGAACGTACGTGAGGTGACAGATATCTGATAATTTGCTTATGGCAATCATTTTGCAAAGTATATGAAATGACTGTTATATACTTAAAATATATGCAATTTATCAAAATAAAAATTAAGAAATGTAAACCTTAAAAGACTATAGAACTTGTTGAGTGGAAGACCAACCAATCAAAGGAATAGAATAGAGAACCCAGAAATAAACCCACAAAAGTATAGAACAATAAATTGAACTTCATCAAAGACCAATTTTTGTCCTCTAAAATACCTTAAGATAAAAAGACAAAACACAAACTTAGAAGAAATATCTGGCAAAGAAATTATGTCTACAATACAGAAAAAGGAGGCACCTGGGCATCTGCCTTTGGCTCAGGTCATGATCTCAGGGTCCTGGGATCAAGACCCACATCAGGCTCCTTGCTGAGCAGGGAACCTGCTTCTCCCTCTGCCTGCTCTGCCTGCTGCTGCTCCCCCTGCTTGTGCTCTCTCTCTGACAAATACAATACATAAAAAAATGGCAAAACCATAAACAACAAAACTGGAAAATGGGAAACACCAGGAAAGTACAGGTTATCAAAGACCAATGGATAACAAGCACATGAAAATATATTCAGGATCATTAGTCTTTAAGAAATGCAAATGAAAACCACAATGAGGTATCACTATGTGGCTATTGGGACAGCTAAAATTAAGATGATCCAAATGCTGGGATGCAAGAAACTGGATCTTTTGTATCTTGCTAGTGGTAATGTAAAGTGGGATAGTCTCTCTGGAAAATATCTTAGTAATTTCTTTAAAAACTGAATATACTCTTCTCATAGAACCTAGTAATCATAACCTTGGACATTTATCCCAGAGAGATGAAAAATTACATCCAGATGAAAACCTGTACTTGAATGTTTATAGTAACTGTATTTGTAATGATCGCAAAATGGAAACATCCTTATTGTCCTTCAATGGGTGAAGGGTTAAAAAAACATTACTCAGCACTGAAAAGGAATACAATATTGAAACATATACCAAATTGGGTGGATAACAAGGGTATTATGCTTTGGGGAAAGAGCCAGTATCAAAAAGTTACCTACTACAAAGTAATAAACATCAAATTGTAAAGGAATGAAGGAAGTGTGGTAGGTTAGTATGACTTTGAGAATCTGACCAATAAGAAGAAAAATACCAATGATTTCTTGAATTTGCCATATTTCTATTTACACCATTGTTATAACTAATAAGAGAATCAATATATTGTACACATGGATACAATTATTTTTAAGATGTGTCTTTTTTTCTTTAAGTAAGCCTGAAATATATGACTGAACTAACATCCTTCATAGTTAAAATGGTTTGTGAGTCACAAATTCTATGCCATAGTGAAGAAACCAGTCTGCAATTTTGTTTACAATATTCTCTCTTATGTAGAAGATTCAGTAAAATGGGAGAGATTTTATTTATTATTCTAGGATCAGGAAGAAAGGGAAAAGAAAAAAATAAAGATTTGTTAAAAGCCTGGGAGTAGTTTCTTCTATTATTCTCTATCACAGCACCCATGTATTTTCTTATAATATCATTCCTATTCTGCAATTTTTATTTTACATCTGTTTGCTTACTTATTTGCTTACTTATATTCTGTTTGCCTGCTGGTCCATCAGAATGCAAGTTCCATGAACACTCAACTACTATTACTGGGGCCTATGCCCTTACATTATCCCTGCGTAGATGCGGGAAAATAATTTTCCTTTTACCCTCCTAGGTTATTGGCTGGGACCCTCCTGTAATAAAAAGACAATTTTGGTTTGTTTTTTCCCTTGTTCGTCTAAAAATGTATGTCCTGTATACATGGGAGAGACCCAGGAAAACTGAGTAACTCCCCAAAATGGCCCAAGTTAGCACCTTAAATACTATCTTCAGCTACAGACAAAAAAAGATGTTGGTGGAGGGTGAGAACGCCAGTTATGAGAGGTTACTGAGAAAAGCACACTAAATAAGGGTAACGTTATGTAGATTTAAGTCTTTGATTTCTCCACTGAGGAGTTTCTAGAGACAGAACCCTCCCCATCTTGAAAAAGAGATGCCCTTACAAGGGGAAATTTCCCTTATAAATCCAAAGATCTCTTACAAAAGGGTAACTTCTACTCGGTTTTCAAAGCTTCTCTTGTGTCTGCTGTTTCTTAAATAAAATAAAATAATCCTTATGCCCAAAAGATCGATTTTTGGGGTGAAAAATTCTGTTCCCCTTCACCTGCTCCACATCAGACTCTATGTATCAGTACATATTATGTATGCAGAAATGAATGCATAAAATATTTGATACTATGCTTTAAAAATCTAGCTTAAGTGAAAAAAATTTACTGACATTTATAAGGGAAGAAGTTATTTAGGTAATACTGAGTATCTGTACGTACCAGGTATTTCCCTAATTGTTTATAATACTTATCATTGGGGGAAAATTGCAATCCACCTGAATTTGTTGGCCCTTATGGAGCTTACATTCCACTCTAGTGAGCTTACATTCCATATCCATGGATATGGAACAAGGTATTTGTACAAGATCACGCTTTGTGTACACAAAAGAAAGATGTTTACTCTCATCTGTGTTTTTCTCTTAAGATCCTTGGTGAGTGAGTAGGGGAGATTTTCTTTTTTATATCATTAGCCCATCCGTGCTCATTTCTTCCCATATCCTGTTGAATTTTAATAAACCTGCATTCTTGCAGATAGAGGACTCTCAACTAAAGAGAATGCAAAATATACTACCTTCCCACCAATTTCTATTTAGGTAGAAAGGAAATACCAATGCAAAGTCTGTGTCTTTAAAAACCAAACCAAACCAAAAGCACAAAACCACTCACCCAAAAAGAGGCAGTGAGAGTTGTGTGAGAGCTGGCTAACCTTATACTAGTTTTTATACTAAAATGTTGGTGCTATATTTTTTTAATGTTTCTATGTAATTAGACTGTTTTGTCATATTAAACGTTTTTCTTTTTTCTTTCTTTTTTTCTTTTATTTTTGAGAGAGAGAGAGAGAGAATGCATAAGTGGTGAGGTGGGATGGAAAAGAGGGAGAAGAAGAGAAAGAATCATAAACAGACTCCATGCCCTGTTCAGAGCCTGATGTGAGGCTCAGTTTCACAACCCTGAGATCATGACCTGAGCTGAAATCAACAGCTGGACACTTAACCTACTGAACCCCCAAAGTGCCCCTGTCATAGTAAACTGTTTAGTGCTCATGGTATTCAAAATTATTTATCTTTCCCTGAGTCCTTGGAAATCATTTGGTTGAAATGTTTGAAACCCACACTTGTTGGATAAATTACGACTCATGTATTCAGTGGAATACGATTCAGCAATGAAAAAGGTTTAATTTAAATGACTTATGCAGAGGACTACGTGGATGGGTTTCAAAGGCATTGTGTTGAGTGAAATATGTCAGATGTCAGGTTTGCATACAGTATGAATCCATGTGCAGGATATTCTGGAAAAGGTGAAACTACATGGGGAAGACAGGCTGAACCCCAGTGGGCTTGAATGAATGAGTGCTATCAGGGAACAGAACTGTTCTGTCCTGATTGTTGTCATGGTCCCACAAATCTATACGTGGCTTAAAAATTGTAATGCTGTACACAACAATTTTTGTGTGTTAACTTTTCAAAAGTCAAATAAAAAACAGAGTGCTTGATTATGCTTGTTGAGAACATCAACAATATATCCTCGTGATTGTGGGATACCAGGGATTCCTATGAGGAGCCATGGGGCCTCCATTCTAAGTGGGGAGGATGTGTGATGCTTCAGGACATCCTGGGATCAGGGCCCATTGCTGCCTGGTTGTAGCATTTCATGATGTCACTGCCTGCAGAGGGGGTGAACTAGAGGACCCCAGCTTGTATGTAACCCCTCACATCCCCCCATCTCCTGGGGGCTGCTGCTTGGGAACCCAGATTCTCTTGCTGCCTGAAGCTCTACTTGAGAGAGACACACACATACACAAGCCGTGTGTGTGTGTGTGTGTGTGTGTGTGTTCATGTCTTGGAAGGTAGCCTACCCTCCAGGCAGGATCTCTGACTTGTGATTGGCCGTCCCTGATGAGCATTGTGGATGGGAAGGCCCAGTGAGTGACCATAGTGCTCCTGGTCCTCAGAGTGTCTACCCTCAGAGGTTCATGGTCATCAAAGCTGTCTTTGCAGGTTGACTGCCTGCCTCAGTTTTCTTGAAACTTTGGAGTTACCCAGCCTTGTTTGGAGGGAGAAATCCCATGTTTCTCACACAAGAAATCAGCCCTGGCTAAGACACCAGCCCAGCAGGAACATATCCAAAATGCGGGAAGACCGTTAACTCATGTCCCTTACACTGCCTTTCTGTGCAGACAGCTGTCCTTATCTCCAGCCCAGAACACCTCAAGGGGTCTGAGAGCTCTCCTGGACCCTGAATCTGCATCTAAAACTTGCACAGTGGATATGTTTACTGTATCCCACACTAACTACCCTGTGGGATCATTTCATAGGTATCTTCAGTTAGGAAACCCACACCCCTCCCATTCTGAGCTTTCGTTCATAATTCCATTTTTTACTTTTTTGCTTGGGGATTGTACAGACTCTGGAAGATAAGGTGGGAGGAAGGTCTTCTAGATCACATTTTGAAATGTTTTCTCCTGAGCGATGAGCCCAGGTCTCTGCCATGTGATATGCCCACGTCTCTTTGGTTGCAGAGGACCAGGGAGGCCCGTGGTGGGAAGGACCTGGTGGTAGGGCTCAGGTGCTCCCACTTCATGCTGCCTGCCCACTAGAGCCTGGTTTAATGAAAGATGGCAGAGCAGCCTGGTGGTAGAACAGAGTCAGCCTTGTCCATCCTCCGATGGACTAAGTTGGCAGAGGCTGTAGCCAGAGGGCCTCTACTGAATCCAACTGTTATCGCCAACCCTGGCCACGTCTGTAGGAAGGCAGCCTGCACACTTGAAATTGACCATGCAGATGGCAGACTCAAAGCGAATGACCTGATAAAGGCTATCTATCCCTGTAGGCTGATACCATTTTGCCTTTTGAAAGCGAGATTTTTTTTTCTTTTTTTACAGAAGCTATGTGAAAGTGGCGATCTGAATGCTTCTCTGACATCCCAACAATTTGAATAACAATCTGTGAGTGATGTTCCTTAAAAACAAACACTGGAGTAAACATGATTTCTTAGCAAATGTGTGGATCTGTATTTTTTGCCTGTTTTTAAAGCACGCCGAAGCAGATCCACCTACAAAGGCAGGCCTTGCACATTATGGCTGGGAAAGATTAATTCAGGGTCTATTGATCTGTCAGACTGGGACCGATTTTTCTAAAAATAGCAGCTAGGCAGTTGAGTGGGATGGTAAAGGAGACAAAGCCATTCGGAAGTGCTTTGAAACCTGGATGGGGGAAACTTTCAAAAGAAGGCTGTCAAGGGAGACCCAGCGACAAAATCGATTAATTGAATGTCCAATAAGTGAATGATAAATTACTTTATCTGTCCTTTCTCTTTGGAAAGACAAAAATTTGAGCTAGAGTGCAAAGTTCTAGTTCAACACTTTAGTTGTATTCATTGAATAAATATTCAGAAATGGAGTCGACCTTGTGGCCGGTAGGAGTTGATGAATTCCTGGACATGGAAGTGAGCCATGTTGAGGGGAAGCAAGATTGAGGGTAAGTGGAGGAGACACCACAGTGGAGGCAGGGAATGGAGGACAATTAGTAAAAGGGAGAGCACTCAAAGTGTGTCACATGTGGACATGGGAGGGGTATGTACCCGACGGATGTGTGGGCTCCGGGTTGATGGTGGAGTGGTTGTGAACAGAAATGTAGAGGAGGTGTGCCAGGGTGGAAAGGTTTGGTGGGAAGGGGAGAAAATAAGGAAGCCGCTTTGCATCTGAGTCTGGACCCATGTCTGTGGGACACACGTGGAATCCGCATGTGCTACTCCCTCCCTCTGGGCTGCCCTTTGAGTTCCAGAAGAAAGAATCCTACCAGAAATAACTGAGCTTAAGGGTATGTCAGATACTGGCTTACCACGTGGGTGATTATGTTGGGACAGAGTTAAGATTGCAAAGATATGATCAGGAATTCTGGTAAAAAATCCCACTGGGGAGAAACATGAAGGATGTGCTAATAAATCATTGTAGCCAGGCCATCAAGCTTGGGGGGTGGGAGATGCAGCTTGAAGATTTGCCTCTGTAGTGAGTTTTGCTTCAGCTCTGAAATTCTCTCCCTCGATCGCCAAATAGCAGACTTAACCTACTTCTCTGTCTTTGTAGATGTTTGGGGAAGCCAGTGATGGCTTGAGTAACCTGCCCAGTCCTTTTGCCTACCTCCTCACCATCCACCTGAAGGAAGGCCGGAACCTGGTCATCCGGGACCGCTGTGGTAAGCCTGGCACACCTGCGTCTGTACTCTTATCTCTACATGATTAGGCCGCCTTTCCCATCTCCTGCAACAGGGTGGAGCTCAAATCTACACCTCTTAAATATCAAGGCCTTTGCAGCAAAGTATTTAATCCCCTGAATCTTACTGTCTTTTACTGTTATTAAATTAATAACAATAATGATAATAGTAATAATCACATAAAGTTGTTTTAAATGAGATGAGACGATGGTCATAGCTTTATGCCTGGCATATAGCAACTGCTCATGAAAATGTTCCTTTGATTCTACTTTAATTATGCATAAGAAAAGATGTGAATGCATCCATAGCATGAAGCCAAAAGTGAGATCACTTTTTATTTCAGGGCAAAGTTAGAGGGCAACTGTGTTCTAGAATCTGGCTGGCCTCCCCATCCCCCAATGCAACTGCTGTGCTCTGGTTGTCAGGCAACTGTTTACCTTAGAGGTAGAGTGCCCCCCAAGGTTCTGAGCCTTCAGTTGAGACCCAGAGAACACTGGCCTTTGGAGGCAGAGCTGGGGAGCTCTCCACAGCCATGGATGGCCTCCTGCATGCCATAGATCCACTTTCCAGTTGGTCCTAGACCACCTGTGTGGTCCTCCGCTGGTGATTTCTGAAAGCTAGAGGCACGCTTCAGGTCTGTGGATTTCCCTGGGAGATCCTGGTATAAACTGTGAAACTGGTTTTGCCAGTGAAGAAACAACACATTTTGAGAAGGGTGAAGGTGTCAGGCAAAAGGTGTTTCGCCCACGCTGAAGTCTGTGGAAAAGGCAGTGAGAATATGGAACCGCTGACACAAGCTGATGATGCCCGAGGTCTGCCCGAGGCGGAGGCCAGTCTTCGCACCTTAAAATCCTCGTGCTTATCAGCAATAAATACAAACCACTGTAGGCTGTCTCTTCAGAATATTGTTGACTTTCTGAAAAAGTTACTGAAGGGCCAGCCTCCTAAATCGTCTCAAGAGACTGGTGACAGACCCATCTTCAAAGCCTCAGAGAAGAATGGAGAAGAGCTTTGGAAGAAAACCCTAGGTGATTTGAATGGAAACCCTCCTGATCTACAGAGTGCAGAACGGCTCGCCCAGGAAACTGAGATGGAAGCAGAGACTCAAAAAAATGGAGCAGGAGAAAGAAAGGCTAGAACAGTCAAACGCAGGATTCCAACAGGCCCTGAACAAGAAAGTCAGCCAGTTAGTACCCGTGGGTGAAAACCTGCTGAAGACCTTCCCCGGGCCCACTCACCTTGGAGATCATTGGGTCATATCAACTGTGAGATCGAGGAAAAGAGGGAAACAGAAAATGACGGTGGCCCCATCCACGGGTCAGAGGGTGATCTGAAGCGTGTCACTGATGATGCTGATTCTAACGTGTCCCTTCAAAGTGCTGACGCGAAAAAGCAGGAACTAGCCAGACAATTGCAGGAAGGAAAGCAAATGAATGAGGAACTTATGGCACAAATAACAGATCTTCAAGCCAAGGAGGCCTCTTTGCAGCGTGAAAATTCACAGCTTGAAGAGGAGATTCAGCAGCTGAAACAGAAGCTTCAAACTCTGCCTCAATTATATCAAGAATGCATCAGCCCCGTTGAGAGAAAATGGTCTGAGGCAGAAGAGCAGTGTGCATACATTAAGTGGAATATTTCCTGCACACGTAGAAACATCAAGGCCATGTCTCAGACTCGAGACTTCTACAAGGAGATCGCTGAAGACACCAGGAGACAATTGGAGGAAAATGCCATACACTATCAAAAGGGGATCCTCTTCCATGCAAAGAGAGCTCAGGAAAGCTGGATGGCAGCTGTGCTGACCGAGAGAAGCCTCAAGGAGCTAAAGAAAGAAAGTGATTACAACAGGCAAATGTTGGCCAAAGCAGAGTCCAACTTCCAGCTTTTCCCAAGTGGCCCTTTTACTCCTGCTCCTCCACCAGCTGCCCACAGAGGCCCAGAAGTGTCAGAGAACCCCTGGATCATCGGCACCCCCAGGAAGGAGAAGAGCCAGGACTTGAGGGCCCAGGCAGCTGGGTCACACCACCAGGGACCCCTGCGGATTTGACTGAGCTCACCACAGGCCCGTCCTGAACTCCCACAACCACAGCATAACATCTGCATGTGTTTTCTGTCTTTAAGTTATTTGGACTTATCTCTTTTTAGGTTTAGGTATTATTTAGATAGATAGTTAGTTAGATAGTTATTTAATTGATAGTACAATTGCTTTTATTCAAGTAGATTTAGCGTTATAGTTTTCAGATAGTATTTTTCCATTAAAGTGTCATTTCCTGTAATTTTTACAGATGTATTATTTTCACCAGACCCTCTAAAACTAGAAAATATTAAGTTAAAGATTTAAGTTAAAGATCTCTAGTTACTTTAATAATTATCAAAATTTAGCATGGATACAAACATTTAAAATAATCAACATTTTTCTTTTTTTAAGAACATTTTTCTATGGCATGAACATTTTTGTGTGCTGTTCTCATACACATAAGCTTGTATTAGACATCTGCACAAGTAAATTAATATGTATTTGAATAAATTTTGATTTGAAAAACTGGGGAAAAGAAAACTCTAAACAACAATTCCCTATTCCAACTTCATAAAATTTTGATTAGACTAACCTTAAATTCATTAATTATCTTAGCAGAGCTTAAAGTACAATTTTTCTCCTTTTGTTAACTTTTTAAATTTTGTTTTCCTTTTGTTTAAGATATTGTTTGCTAAATATTTAGACATTTCTAAGTTTTATGTAGCGAAAATGAAAGTTTTTCAGAGATGGCAAGCAAACAGACCTCCCCCATGCAGTTTACAAGGCACTTTTAGTCAGTTTGGCGGTAACAGAGAGTAATAGAACAGTAAAGAAAGCTGCCAATTTTTAAAACAATTTTAAAGAGAGAAAGAAATGATGTTCACACAATTTGTATAATATGCAAAATATACCTAGCTCGTATATACACAAAAGGAGAATTGCCCAATGTATCAGATAGATGCTCTGTTCCTTGGAGCTGTGGAAGCAGAAAGCAAGGCAAAAAGCAGAGGGAGACTCCCAGATGCTAACAACAGGGGAGCTGTTCCCACTCTTGGGCCTTCCTGGAGGGAGGAGGGGGAAAGTGCTGCCATCAGGGCCCAGGGCAGGCAGATTTAGTTCCAGGCCACAACAATAATGCAAATGTCACCATAAAGCACATAATTCATTAATTAATATTTTTTCTGGAAATCATTTTTTTTTCACGTTTCCCAGTGCATATAAAAGGTGTTTATCCCACGACACTGCAGTCTTGTGAGTGGGCAATATCATTATCTCTAAACAAATAAAAATTAAGCCTTGTTTAAAAAATATGTTTTGTTAAGATTTTATTTATTTATTTGAGAGAGAGAGTGAGAGTGAGAGAGAGCATGAGAGGGGAGAAGAACAGAGGGAGAGGCGGATTGCTCGTGGATCGGGGAGCCCCATGCGGGACTCGATCCCAGGACTCTAGGATCATGACCTGAGCTGAAGGCCATTGCTTTGCCAACAGAGTCCCCCAGGCACCCAAATTAAAAAATATTTTCTTGCTGAAAACTGCTAACCGTCATCTGTGCATTTAGCAAGCTGTAATCTTTTAGCTGGGAGGAGGGTCTCGTTTCAGTATTGATGCAAGTTGCTGGGTGTTGGTTGATAGAAAACTGTGGCAATTTCTTCAAAGACGACGACTACCAAGGTTGCCGCATCAGCCTACCCTTCCTGTCAGGAAGATGTCTCTGGTAGCGGGCAGGGCTGTGGAGGGATGTGAACAAATTGGAGCGCAGATGGGTGGGAATGTGAAACAGTGCAGCTGCTGTGGAACATGGTGCGAAGTTTCCTCCAAAAATTAAAAAATACTCTATGATTCAGTAATCCCACTTCTGTATTGCGGAAAACTGAAATCAGGATCTGAACGGGGTTTCTGCATTTCTAGGTTCATAAGGCACTATTCCCAGGAGCCCATGGATGGATGGATGGGCTGAGAGAATGTGGTGTGAATGAGTAAAGAAAATGTAATATTATTCTTTAAAAAGAAGGAAATTCTGTCACACGTTACAATATGCATGAAACTTAAGGATATTGCCTAACGCAAAATAAGCCAGTCACATACACACACAGACACACACACACCATATTTTCTGAGTCCCCTTATATAAGATCTCTAAAGTGGTTGAAAAAATAATATAAAATAGGGGCACCTGGGTGGCTCAGTAGGTTGAAGCCTCTGCCTTTCGGCTCAGGTCATGATCCCAGGGTCCTGAGATCGAGCCCCACACTAGGCTTTCTGCTCGGCGGGGAGCCTGCTTCCTCCTCTCTGCCTACTTGTGATCTCTGTCTGTCAAATAAATGAATAAAATCTTAAAATAATAATAAAAATAAAATAAAAAATAAAGCAGTCAAATTCCTACAAACAGAAAGTGGAACCATGGCTCCCAGGGCTGAGGGGTGGAAGGAACGGGGTTGTTCTTCCCTGAGCATAGAGTTTCAGATTTGCAAGATTAAAATTTCTAGCAATCTCTTGCACAATTATGTGAATTTAGTTAGTAATACAAAACAGCAAACTTAAAAAGAATGAAAATGGTACATTCCATATCATGCGTTTTTTACCTCAATTGGGGAAAAAAAAAGATATGAATATGAGCTTAAGGATTTGAGGATTTGAGGATTTGGGGAATTAGGCTAGAGCTAAGTCTCAGACCAATGACTTCACCACTCTACATGTCAGTTAATAAGTTAATGTAATTTATTTATTACCAAGTTGATTAAATAATTTTTAAAGGTTCTGTTCAGTTCTAAAATCTAACTGTATTGTAATTATAAAGAGAATATCTTAGTCCTCCACTCTAAGACAAAGTCCTTTACGGTACAAAATGCTGAGCTTCTTATCTTCTGAAAATTCCCTCCGTTACACCTCATCAGTTAGATCAGAGGGACGATCAGCTCACATTGGATGCTCAGAGATCAGCATCTCTCTAAAGTAATTCATGCTGAGAACATGATAACGTAGAAAAGGGCAAGGTTTACCCCACCCAAGCCAAAGGAGTACCTGATTCTTAAATATTCATATAAGGTTCATTATATTTTTGATGACTAATCTTTACTGGATGTGTGTGCGAAAGGTGAGAACAAAAGTCATTAGAAGAAAGGTAATTATCTCAGAAATGACCCTGTTGTCAGGGGAAGATGGACTGAATGCAGGGAGCGATAGGGGAATGGAAAGGAAGGGCCAGAGGTAAGACAGGTTGCACACGGGACTTGGTGGGGGTCAGACGTAGCAAAGGATCAGAGGTGCTTCTCAGGCTTCGCTGTGGAGGGATCGGGAGAATGGTGATGCACGCAATGTTTGTAGAAAGGATGGTGTGCGTGTCGAAACACACAGGAGGGAGATTGGGTCCAGGGGTGAAGAGGCATCATGGTGAGACCTGGTACTTTCGCAGAGTGCTTTAATCGAGAGAAGAGCCGTGAGCCTCAGGCCGATCCTTGGGGCACAGCTGCAGTTGGCCAAAATCCTCCCTCTTGGAACAGGTGCCTTATGTGTTCCACTGTATAATGAATAAGAACGCTTATGAGAAAAGGAAGAGGCCCAGACAGGGGTGTAAACAAGGAGGAGGAAGTAGCCAAGACAGAGAAATGAAGCCCAAGGGGTGGAGGGCGAGACAGAGAGCATCCTGGGACTAAGTCAGAGGAAAGGGCTGGGGCGGGGAGGTGCTGGCTAGCAGGATCTTTGCTGCAGAAAGTTATGGGAAGGAGGACATCCAACGTGAGAAGATTCCCGGAAAGGCAGGAAGGGGAAGATTTCTAGGCGCAAGTGAGAGAATTCGGTTTGGAAACCGAGGAGGGAAAAGTGAAAGATGAGTGCCGAAAGAAAGATGATTTGCTGGAATTTATTGCTACAAGCCACAGCGAAAGAACTTTGCTAACTCAAGTAAAAAGGAATGTTATCTGCAAGGCTTTGGGCAAACTCCCAAAATTCAGAAGAAGACCAGGTAACCAGACTCAGCAACATGGCTGAACGGGGTGTGAAAAAGACAGGAAAGCTCAAAACACGGCATGAGCCCAGGTGAGGCCCCGCCGCTGGCCCGGCTGCCTCTGGATATGCAGTCAGATGTGATCTGGCTTCAGCTATGGTCCCCGCAAAGCTGTGAAGCCCCCACCTGTTCTCCCGAGATTCAAAAGCCTGGTGGCAGTTGTTGTCTTAGCAAACCCTCCAACATCTGTCCACTATCCACCTGCAGGACTTCTCTATTCTTTCTTTCTTTCTTTCTTTTTTTTTTTTTAATTTTATTTCTTTATTTGGCGGAGAGAGACAGCAAGAGAAGGATCTCAAGCAGGGGGAGTGGTGGAGGGAGACATAGGCTTCCCGCTGAGCAGGGAGCCCAGAGCTGGGCTGGATCACAATATCCTGGGATCATGATGGGCTCCTGACCAGAGCCAAAGGCAGATGCTTAAGGACTGAGCCATCCATGCGCCCCCACCACCATGACTTCTAAGAGGACCTGACGATTGTGCTATGTGAGACATACTTGATGTCCCCACAGGATACTCAGGGCAGACCTTGTTTCCAAAATAAGGCTCTTACAAAAAATAAAAATAAGGCTCTTACAAAAACATACACAAGTCTGACAGTCAAGAGCAGCCACATAGGAGACCCTAATCTACCCCTCCCCAGCTCTCCATTTCCCACACCTGCATTTCAAAACCAAAACCAAACAAGGCATATGATGCAAAAGGCTCTGCCTCACATGAAAACAGGCAGCCTTGGCACCACTGAAAACACCCTATTTCACAAACCAGCTCATTAAAATCTCTCCAGGCTATCCAAGCTCTGCCCCAAGACCCCTGACTGACATCTGTTCCTTTGGTTTTCATTCTCCAGCAAGCTTGTTCTGATATTTTGTAAGCCACAGACTCAGGACAAAGTCAGAGGACACTAATGCATATGTACACTTGGTGGAAAGAGATTGAAAAGAAGGAAGTTGAAACACTGACATGATACAATACGGAAGGAAGCTCTGGGTCATGGCTCTAGTGCTCTCTGCGGTAGGTCTCTGCTGTGGGTCATGCTGAGGGCTTCCCTAGACCACAGCCTGCTCTGCTTTGCCTTCAGCCAGCCCTTCGGAGGCTGGAGGCCCTGCATCACCTGGGTTCCCCTTATGTCCCACAGGAAGATTTCAGCTCTGGGTCCTCTTGTGGCCTTCCAGAACTGCCTTTCACTAATTTTCTGTTTCTTTTTAAAGCATAACTTTAGTTTGGGGCATCTGGGTGGCTCAGTTGTTAAGAGTCTGCTTTCAGCTCAGGTCATGATCCCAGAGTCCTGGGATGGAGCCCCACATCAGGTTCCCTGCTCAGCAGGAAGCCTGCTTCTCCCTCTCCCACTCCCCCTGCTTGTGTTCCCTCTCTTGCTGTGTCTCTCTCTGTCAAATAAATAAAATCTTTTAAAAAATGTTTTTAAAAAAACCCATACTTTGGTTTTTATTGGGCATGAACATATATGACTTGATAGTAAATCAATCCTACCCTATAATTATAAAATGATGCTCTTTACCACATTGTAAGATTTCAATTCTCAGCCAGCCTATTTCTGATGTCTTCATGGGAACTCATGTGATATAATAATAAAATGGCTGTATCCCCACCAGGTTATTCAAATCCCCACTTAAATCCTACACAAGGGGTGCCTGGGTGGCTCGGTGGGTTACAGCCTCTGGCTTTGGCTCAGATCATGATCAGAGGGTCCTGGGATCGAGCCCTGCATTGGGCTGTCTACTTGGTGGGAAGCCTGCTTCCCCCTTTCTGTCTCTGCCTACTTTTGAACTCTCTATCAAATAAATAAATATAAAAAAATCTTTAAAAAAAATATCTTACACAAGTGGCCCCAATTTTTCTCTTTTCAAAATAAAGACTTTAAGACACAAGATGGTTTAGGAAAAAATGGAAACTCCATAGCCTTAAACCAAACAATCTGAGGGTTTTGAAGGGGTGGGGGTTGGGGGGTTGGGACAACCAGGTGGTGGGTATTAGAGAGGGCAGGGATTGAATGAAGCACTGGGTGTGGTGCAAAAACAATACTGTTATGCTGAAAAGAAATTAAAAAAAAAACGCTAAGGGATGTCAAGTGTCTATTTAATTAAAGTGAAAGTAAAGAGAGAGATATAAATGGAGTCAAAAGAGTGACAATTCTTTGTGAAACTATGGAGATAAGAGAGTCCAGACAAGGAGGGAGAGAGCTAGATGGGGTGAAGAGTAGAGCGGAAGAAGTGAAAGAAATCCCCCATGACAGGGGAGGAAAGGCCCAAGGGGCAAAGTGGAGAGAGGGTTTGTAGGGGAGGCTAACCTGGCCCAGACCACATAGCCTTTGCCAACCACACTGAGCGGCAGTGCTTTTCTGAGGGCTGGGGGTCTTTGCAGCAGGTGCAATATTTAGGTTTTAAAAACTATTTTTAAAAAATTCTGGCTCTGACTACAGGACAGATAATGTCTGTTGATAGAATGCAGCAGCAGTGAGAGGTACATGTCAGGGGTAAGGGTGAGGGAACAAAACTGGATTTAGGGAAGCAGACCCGTAAGGAGGCAGTTACGATGGTCCACATGAGAGGCAATGGGGTGTATGTTCCATGGGGTAATGTTCCATTAGATTCCAGTGGAATCTCTGTCCAGGTCACAGCCAGGAATCACTGCGGCAGCAGGAAATGGCAGGAAAAGATAAAATGGGGGGAAAGCAGTGAAATTTAAATTGGGAGGAAACCAAACTGACCCACGGTGGACACAGAAGAGCAACAAAGTGGGAACCAGAAACACCTCTTCGATGTTAAAATATACTTAATGTCATGGATGCTGTTGGCGTTTACCATTTCCTAGCCACCAAATATCCATGCATGCAAAGTCCAAGGACTGTCTCTAATTTCTTTCTGGAGGACCCCTCTGAGATCTGCATTCGATGGCCCTGTGTTTCCCCTGGTACTGATGCCACTCCTGGCCAAAGGGAAGGAGGCGTAGCTGACTCTCTGCTCAACAACCCCTGCAAGTGGGTTCCTGTCTTGGATCCTGCTTCATAGTCATCTGCACAGTGGGGAACATACCCTGGGCCCAGTCGATACACCCCACAGGACCCCACACCTCCCATTCTGGTCCATGTTCTGGATCTAAGTACCCAGGATCCGAAAATGACTGGCCTAAACATCTCTACCTGCTTCCAAGTCCCATGGTGGCCTCTTCCCCGTCCTGAGGGCAGACTAGGCTGGGGGTATGTCCTCCCCTGGGTGGGTAATAGCTAGCTGTTTGTGGCAGTGTGGACCATATGTGTGCATACGTGGCCCCTTAGGCTGTAGGCCAGAGTCAAGAAGGGAAAGAGAACTCGTCGGGCTTTGGGCTACCCTCTTCCATTTTTTTTTAAAGATTTTATTTATTTATTTGACAGAGAGAGATCACAGGTAGGCAGAGAGGAAGGCAGAGAGAAGGGGAAGCAGGCTCCCTGCCAAGCAAAGAGCCCGATGTGGGGCTTGATCCAAGGACCCTGGGATCATGACCTGAGCTGAAGGCAGAGGCTTAACCCACTGAGCCACCCAGGTGCCCCCGGGCTTCCCTTTTCAAGGATGCTATAGTCCAGAGCAGGCCATCTACAGAGTCTGAGAATTCTAAATGCAGACCTTCCTCCCAGGTTATTATGAAGGTATATTTTTAAGAGCATAGAATGTATTTTATTTAAAATATAATTTGATTTATACTTTCAAAATAATTTTATGTATTTTATATGGGCCTCTATGTAAAATCTTGCTTTAGACCCCTCCAAAAGTTAGGCCTTAGACCAGCCTGGCCAATCAATGCAGAACATCATATTCATTGTAGTGATAAGCTAGGGTTTAGGGAATGTGTCCCGGGCTGACATAGTGAGGAACAGTGTGGGTTTGCTGAACTCATATGAAAGAGATCCTTCTTCCCCTTGTTACATGGCTTGAAGCTGAGAGGACCAGGATGGAAGAGCAGCAGCAGCCTACTTGTCACCATGTGGAGTAGAAGACTGAGTTTGAGGCGTAGTCGCGGGTATAGAAGTAGACAAAAGCCAAAGTCTGGACTGTTGAACTCTTGACTAAGTATCAGTTAAAGTCAGATCTACTCCTGGTCTTTTCAGTAAGGTAATATAGTCAGTTTCACCATAAAATATATCAGTTTGGCCTGGGTGTTCCTTCCCCTCTGTCAATCAATAGGTAGAGGCAAATAAAGAATTTAATAATAGATTATTTTTAATCCATCAATTTCTTTAGCCCATCAATTTCATCTCCTCCACCCACCCATCATCCCTACCTCCACAACAATTTTCTAATTTACCCAAATCTTTTATTTTTTTCTAAAGATTTTATTTATTTATTTGACAGAGGGAGAGCCCAAGTAGGTGGACTGGCAGGCAGAGGGAGAGGGAGAAGCAGGGTTTCCACCAAGCAGGAAGCCCAATGTGAGGCTCCATCCCAGGACACTGGAATCATGACCTGAGCCGAAGACCACTGACTGAGTTACACAGGCACCCTAACTTACCCAGAGCGTGTTGTATGGAGACCAGATAGCTTAATTTTAGGGTGAAGTCAAGTAAATCCAGTTGTGAATCCTGACTTGGTGGCATGCGAGCCAGATGGATGTTCTTCTCTGGAACTTTTATTCCTTAAGTAGTGGCCATGTCCTATCGAGAGAGTTGGAACATTATTCTGGGGCCGGGGGTGGGGCACGGTGCTATGGCAGCATCGAGAGTCCTGCACTGATGATGTTGAGCTCTAGTGACAGCGTTGCTGGTGAAGATATCCTAGAAGGACAGTTCTGTGTAAGAAATGCCTATACATCCTGTCGTCTGGTCTCTCCTCATCCTAGCTGAGTTTCAAAGCCTGGTTGCCCAGGTTCTCATCAGTTCTGGAAGTTACCAAGTCTCCTTAGGCAGAGCTGGGCTCCACTGTGTGCCACCAAGCATTCTTCTACCCAGTGGTCTACAGTGTGGGATCCAGTAGTGTCTTGAAGGCAGTATAAACTAAGCGAATAGAACAGCAACGACAGTCTGAGATTGTCTATCTGACTGAGGTGTGGCTCAGAAAAGAAATTAGATTTCTTTTCTTTTAAGAATTAGGATTCTGATTTAAATAATTGATGTAATTATCGCATGTGGTCATGTGGAAGAAAGTGCCTACTGAGGGTCAGTATTGGAACCATGGTGTCTCTACCATTTGAAGATTATTGGGCATGGAATCTTCCAGAAAGATAGGATGAGACAGCTCCCTCTCATACCCCAGACAGCTTTAAAGAAGGAAAGATGGGTTTCCATAATTTCATGCAGGTTAATGTTTGTTTGTTTTTTCCCCTTGAGACATCCTCTTTGATTCATTTATTATTTTTAAGTGTGTTTTTAGTTTCTAAGTATTTGAAGATTTTCCTGTTATCTTTCCATTAGTGATTTCAGGTTTAATTCTGTTGTGGTCAGACAACACGCTCTGTATCATTGCAGTTCTAAACTTGTTGAGGTTTATTTTATGGCCCAGGATGTGGTCTGTCTTGATATGTGTCTCAAATATGAGTATTCTGCCATTCGTGTTGGGGGGGGGCAGTTCTATAAATGTCAGTTAAATCCTATTGGTTGAGGGTACCTTGTATTCCCTATACTAGCTGATTTTCTGTTTAGTAGTATCATTCAGTGTTGACAGGGGTGTTGAGGTCTACAATTGTATTTGTCGACTTTTCTGTTTCTCCTTTAAATAGAGAAGACACCCATGATTTTTTTTTAAAGATTTTATTTATTTATTTGACAGACAGAGATCACAAGCAGGCAGAGAGGCAGGCAGAGAGAGGAGGAAGCAGGTTTCATGCTGAGCAGAGAGCCTGATTTGGAGCTCGATCCCAGGACCCTGGGTTCATGACCTGAGCCAAAGGCAGAGGCTTTAACCCACTGAGCCACTCAGGTGCCCCTGCCCAGGATTTTTAATTGTATTTGGTAAGAGGAACAGAAAGAAATATTGAGATGAGTCCATATTGAAAAATATTTGGAAGAGTCCATCTTCTCCAAAGTGGAAATCCCCTTCCCATGGCTCTTTTAATTGAAAAATTACTTCTGGTTTGGAGAGAATAGTAGCCTAATTTGGACCATAATGTCATATGTCACTGCCTGATTCTCGAATGGGTACCTTTGGTGTTTTGGAAAAACAAAAAAACAAAAAAACAAAAACAAAAACAAAACAAAAAAACAAAGATCAGAAATACACATATTGAATCTTTGATTTAACTTCCCATCAACTATGTAGCAGGGTTATTTTTCTCTAAGGAGAATGAGCTACTCACATCTTCCAAGGGTCACTGGACACTGGCTATAGGTACCATTAATTATTGGGATCTCAGTGTACCATTGCTTTGCACTATTCACAATAGTCTTAGTCACTTGTAACATATTACACAGGCCAAACATCCTGGTGACATGAGCTGCTAGAATGAAGACAAGAAAGGTCTTTGGCCTTAGTCAAGCTTATGTCTGTTCATGGAAGGAGACATGAGTTCTGTGAAAACCCTATTACCTCATAGTCTGAGAGATGCTCGGGTATTTGTTTTCCCCAAAATAAAAGAGGACTTTCCTTTGTTTACTCTACCTCATACTGTGTATTGTTAAGAATATGTTGCTGGGGCGCCTGGGTGGCTCAGTGGGTTAAAGCCTCTGCCTTCAACTCAGGTCAGATCCCCAGGTCCTGGGATCGAGCCCTGCATCGGGCTCTCTGTTCAGTGGGAAGTCTGCTTCCTCCTCTCTCTCTGCTTGCCTCTCTGCCTACTTGGGATTTCTGTCTGTCAAATAAATAAATAAAATCTTAAAAAAAAAAAAAAAGAACATATGCTGTCTTTGGATGGATATTTGAAGCTAATAACTGAGTATTCAGAAATACTCCTCTAGTGGGTTGAAATATATGTCCATGTCCTAAACCCCAGGACCTGTAACTGTTATCTTATTTGAAAAAAGAGTCTTTACAGATATAATTAAGTCAAGGATCTTGAGATGAAAATCACCCCAGATTTAACTCATCCTTATAAAAACATGTACCCTAAGTCCAGTGAATAAATACCCTTATAAGAAAAGGGAAAGATGCAAGGAGACACAGGGGGAAGTCAATGAGAAGACAGGGACAGAGTTTGGAGTAATTCGTCTGCAAGGCAAGGAACGCCAAAAATTGCCACAGGCACCAGGATCTAGGAGAGACTCAGGGGGCAGATTCTCGTCAGAGCTTCCAGCAGAAACCAACCCTGCCAACTCTTTGATGTTTAATTTTTGGCCTCCAAAACAGAGTAAATTCCTGCTGTTTGAAGTCGCCGAGTTTGTGGTAATTTCTTACAAGAGCCCTAGAAAATTAAAACAATGTCCCCATTGGAAAAGGATCCAGAACAATTTTCCCTAGATGGTCCAGGTTACGGTCCAAGCAGATCCCATCAATGGCCCTTAAAGTTTTGGAGGTAGATCAAGATATTGTGGGAGACAATGACAAACCCCAGGAGGAAAGTCTCAGACCACTGAGGTTTTCATCAAGTTCCTGCTTAGCAGGAATTTATTCTCTTTGACAGAAAGAGCTTTTGGATTGATATGGGGCCTTGATAAGTACTGAACTCTTGGTTATGGAAAGCCAGGGGAGCCGAGGCCCTGAGTCACTCATTAGGACCTGTGGATCTATTCCATTTAGCAAAGCTTCACCACGTGCAAGCAGTGTGTAAAGATGAGGTCTGAGCTGGCCCTACAAGGCACAGGTAAATGGTATCAGCCTAGGACTCATGTTTTTCTTCTGCCTACTTCTGCTGTACCCTATTAGGCTTAATTCTCAATTAGTCAGTGTAAAGGCGGAGAAATCAAGGGACTCTTCAGACTGCAAAACCCGAATGTTCTCACTGGAGACTGTGACAGGGACATGCATGTAAGTCTTAATTCAACCCAGCCTGAGGTGGCAGGGGAAAGCACGCATTCTTCCGAGACACTGGGGAAAAGGGGCCCCAGACAAGACACTGTTCTTGTTTGTCAACCAGATTGTAGTAAGGGTGTCAGTCCAGTGGTGAAAGAAATGCAGCCAAGAGTCTGGAAAAATGTAGAACATCAGAAAGTAGAAAGGAAGGATGTGACGAGAGAGAGAGAGAGAGAGACACCTTCAGAAGGAGGATGAGCTGGGCGAAGAAGGTGGCAGGACCCGGAGGGAGAGAGCATACAGAGACCCTATAGAGGAGGTAGCTCATTCCAGCTGGTTTCCCTGAGGAAGGAATGTCTGGAATTGGGCAGGGGGAGGGGCATGGTAGAAATGAGAGGAATATCCTGGCCCAATAAAAATCTGGGTAACGCTGAAGTTCTTAAAGCTGTTAATACAGACTCCAGAAGTCTATGGTGACCTTCCAGAATATGACCCAGAATCTTACAGGTGAGTTGACGAAACAGAGTAATTCAGTGTTTACTGTGATAAATAATGCTGGTACTCCCACCAGATCTCCATTGGTCTCTTTTATTATTAGGGTCCCAGGACTTTGAGATTTTGCTCCCAATAACCAGCTCCTGAAGCTTCCCCCATGACCATCGAAGGATTGGTCTGGCAGAGTCTGGGAATTTCCTCTCTTCTAAGCCAGTGACTGATGGATTTGGGAGTTTGAAATCTCCATGCCTGTTGCCTTTGGTCAGGACAGGGCTGAGGTGCAAACTACATTCCAGTGATCCAGAGATCCCCATCGTGGGATAAATCTGAGTCAATTATCTGTAAACTTTACCTGAAGTTTACCTAATATGGCTTCCTTCTTGTTCTTGTCCTGATTTTCTGATTTGCTCAGAAATTTACTTTTGGGATTCCTTCATTCATAAGTCACGTGTACAGCACTCCCTGTCTTAGAGTCTGAGGTGGAGGCAGTGGACCTGGGACAATTACGAATCTCATCAGTAAATGGTCCCTTGAATTTGGAAGTCAAGCTTCGTGTCTTTTAAACAAATAAAGCCTTTGCTGAAAGAAAAACAACACAGATCCTTTAATGAGGGACACCCTCATGCAAGCAGCTAACATCTGGCCTTTTAATATAGTAAGTCGGGGGACTTGGAAGACAGTCCCTACTGCCTGCTCCAACACAGCAGACACAGTACAACTGATCTGCCATTAGGCTTTTCAAGTATGTTTTCCCGCTGGGAATTTCAAAATTCATACACTCATGACATGTGAAAAATATTTAAAATGCCAAGGAAAGCAGATGGTAATTCACAAGTTGTTTTCTTTACTAATAATTCAGTTGGTCTCTTTGAACGGGTTGTTGTATGAGTACTAGGACGGCCACGACACAGTTCCACAGGCTGGGGGGCTAAGCAGCAGAGATTTATCTTCTCACAGTTCTGGAGGCTGGACTCCAAGATGAAGGTACAGGGAGGTTCAGCTTCTTCTAGGGTTTTGCTCTTTGGCTTACAAATGGCCACCTCCCTTCTCTGTGAGTGTATGTCCCTGGTGTCTGTGTGTCTGAATTTCCTTTTCTTATTGGGACATCGGTCAGATTGGATTAGGCTCACCCTAATTGCCTCAGTGTAGCTTAATCCCTCTGTAAAAGGCCCTATCTTCAAATACATTCACCTTCTTAGTTAACCCGGGGTTTGGACGTCAACATAAATTTTGGAGGAACACAGTTTATCCCATAGCAGTTGGATAGGGTGTAAGAACGTCAGGTATGAAATATTTCTTTGAATGAAAGATGATTTAATCAGAGGAAAACACTGCTTATTAGTTGTACAGAAAAAGCCAGATTTTTAAAAAAAATTTTTATTTCTTTCCAGCTTAACAGTATTCGTTGTTTTTTGCACCACACCCAGTGCTCCATTCAATCCGTGCCCTCTCTAACACCTACCACCTACCACCTGGTTCTCCCCACCCCCCACCCCTCAGATTGTTTGGTTTAAGGTTATGGAGTTTCCATTTTTTCTTAAACCATCTTGTGTCTTAAAGTCTTTATTTTGATAGAAAAGTTGGGGCCACTTGTGTAGGATTTTAAGATTTTTTATATTTATTTATTTGATAGACAGAGTTCACAAGTAGGCAGAGAGAGAAAGGGGGAAGCAGGCTTCCCACCAAGTAGACAGCCCAATGCAGGGCTCGATCCCAGGACCCTCTGATCATGATCTGAGCCAAAGCCAGAGGCTGTAACCCACCGAGCCACCCAGGCACCCCTTGTGTAGGATTTAAGTGGGGATTTGAATAACCTGGTGGGGATACAGCCATTTTATTATTATATCACATGAGTTCCCATGAAGACATCAGAAATAGGCTGGCTGAGAATTGAAATCTTACAATGTGGTAAAGAGCATCATTTTATAATTATAGGGTAGGATTGATTTACTATCAAGTCATATATGTTCTTGCCCAATAAAAAACCAAAGTATGGGTTTTTTTTAAAAAACATTTTAAAAAAAATTATTTATTTGACAGAGAGAGACACAGCAAGAGAGGGAACACAAGCAGGGGGAGTGGGAGAGGGAGAAGCAGGCTTCCTGCTGAGCAGGGAACCTGATGTGGGGCTCCATCCCAGGACTCTGGGATCATGACCTGAGCTGAAAGCAGACTCTTAACAACTGAGCCACCCAGATGCCCCAAACTAAAGTTATGCTTTAAAAAGAAACAGAAAATTAGTGAAAGGCAGTTCTGGAAGGCCACAAGAGGACCCAGAGCTGAAATCTTCCTGTGGGACATGAGGGGAACCCAGGTGATGCAGGGCCTCCAGCCTCCGAAGGGCTGGCTGAAGGCAAAGCAGAGCAGGCTGTGGTCTAGGGAAGCCCTCAGCATGACCCACAGCAGAGACCTACCGCAGAGAGCACTAGAGCCATGACCCAGAGCTTCCTTCCGTATTGTATCATGTCAGTGTTTCAACTTCCTTCTTTTCAATCTCTTTCCACCAAGTGTACATATGCATTAGTGTCCTCTGACTTTGTCCTGAGTCTGTGGCTTACAAAATATCAGAACAAGCTTGCTGGAGAATGAAAACCAAAGGAACAGATGTCAGTCATGGGTCTTGGGGCGGAGCTTGGATAGCCTGGAGAGATTTTAATGAGCTGGTTTGTGAAATAGGGTGTTTTCAGTGGTGCCAAGGCTGCCTGTTTTCATGTGAGGCAGAGCCTTTTGCATCATATGCCTTGTTTGGTTTTGGTTTTGAAATGCAGGTGTGGGAAATGGAGAGCTGGGGAGGGGTAGATTAGAGTCTCCTATTTGGCTGCTCTTGACTGTCAGACTTTTGTTTTGTTTTTGTTAGAGCCTTATTTTTATTTTTATTTTTAGTACGAGCCTTATTATTATTTTTTTAAAGATTTTATTTATTTACTTGAGAGAGAGACAGTGAGAGAGAGCATGAATGAGGAGAAGGTCAGAGAGAGAAGCAGACACCCCATGGAGCTGGGAGCCCGATGCGGGACTCGATCCCGGGACTCCAGGATCATGACCCGAGCCGAAGGCAGTCGTCCAAGCACCTGAGCCAACCAGGCGTCCCAGAGCCTTATTTTTTGAAACAAGGTCTGCCTTGGGTATCCTGTGGGGACATCAAGTATGTCTCGCATAGCAGGACCTTCAGGTCCTCTTAGAAGTCATGGTTGTAGGGGCGTGTGGGTGGCTCAGTACTTAAGCATCTGCCTTTGGCTCGAGTCAGGAGCCCCTCATGATCCCAGGATCCTGTGATCTAGCCCCGCTCTGGGCTCCCTGCTCAGTGAAAAGCCTATGTCTCCCTCCCCCACTCCCCCTGCTTGTGATCTTCTCTAGCTGTCTCTCTCCACCAAATAAAGAAATAAAATCTTAAAAAAAAAAAAAGAAAGAAAGAAAGGAGAGAGAAGTCCTGCAGGTGGATAGTGGACAGATGATGGAGGGTTTGCTCAGACAACACCTCCCACCAGGCTTTTGAATCTCGGGAGCAAGTGGGGTCTGTCTATCTTTCTCACTGCTGATCCCTCACAGAGCCTAGCTTAGAGACTGTACAACTTTTATAAGAATCATGATTCAAAAAGGAGCCATGTTAATAACAAACCCAAGAATTCAGACCATAGATTTGGAGCAAAGCATATGAGTTTCAGAGAAGCAGACATTTTAGAAGAAAACAGCCCCTCCACTCTTTTCCCCAGGTCTTAAAGAAAAAGAAAGCTCTGAGAGTATACCACTGCGAATGAGTAGGAAACAGCATTGAGTACTTAATGCTCTCAAAATGAACACTTCCCTTCAAGAGATAGCCAGGAATTCCTGAGAGCAGCAGATTTTCTTTACAAAAACTATGGGATTATGGGCAAAAATAACAAAATGGGGGTCTTGAAAATCCTGAGAATGCCCCAATGGTAGGACAGATCTGGGGTCAGATCTCTGCTGTGCCCCCCGGCATTCATCATTTTTTTCTGCAGCCTTTCTCTCTTCCTTTGTGGGATGGATGTCTTCGATTTATTGTAAGACGATGGCACACTTCACATCAGACATAACATGGGGGACAAATTCCATGTATGTTGGGTTTTGTCCATTTCTTTTCCATGATTCAAAAAATAGCCAGGAGAATACTTCCTTGGTTGTTTTAAAGATTGAAAAAAAAAAACCCACATAAAGTATCTTCTTAAGCTATTTTACTATAAGTTGATGTTGACTGTAAGACCAAACTAGGTTGGGGGGAAAAAAATCTTCCAAAAAAGGGGCTTGTGCTTGTGGGTATGCACAAGCTTATGAAGAAATAGGGGCCAGACAGGAATCAGAAGAAGATGGGAGGGCCTTATTTACAGAGTCTGTATAGACTTATTTAAAGTAAACTTCTAAGGCAGTGCTTCTCAAACTTGACTTTGTATCATGGAAGGTCTTGTTAAAACACAGATTTTTGTCCACTTCCCCCATCCCCACAGCCCTGCCGTTCCTGATTCTACAGTTTGGGGTGGGTCCTAAGAATTTTCATTTCAAATAAGATGACAGCGATATTCTAATGCTGGAGCTAGGACCACACTGAGAACTATTGCCATCGAGGCAATTGTCAGATTCTCAACCTTGGTTGTACCTTGAGATCACCTGGGAAGCTTTGCAAAACACCAATGCCTGTACTGAACCCAAGCTTCAGTTGAGAAGTTCTGAAATTTCACTGCTTTGGGTGGGGGGTCTGGACATCAGGAGCTTTAAAAGTGCAAAAGTTAAAAACAATTTCACAATTGTTAAAAACAATTTCCCTGTCGGTTCTGGTATATGTTAGAAAAGGGACATTTAATTTTTTGTTCATTCCGTAAATATCAATTGAGTTTCCACTATAACCTGAGCCTTGTGTGGGGTGTTAGGGATATGGATATAAATCAGACAGAGAAAGGCAGATTGTCACTTTGATAACTAATGAGGTGGCTGGCATACCAATGATTTACAGAGAGCTATTAAGAGCTGTGAGTGGGGGCCCCTGGATGGCTTAGTTGGTTAAGCGTCTGCTTTTAGCTCATGTTACAATCCTGGGGTCCTGGGATTGAGCCGCACATCCAAATCCCTGTTCACCAGGAAGCCTGCTTCTCCCTCTGTCTGTGTTTTCTCTCTCTCTCTCACTCTGTTAAATAAATAAAATCTTGAAAAAAAAAAAGCTCTGGTGGAGGTCAATGAGTTTTAAGTGAGCAAAGACTTCATTAAGGAACTCAAACTTACTTTTGAAGAATGAGGATTTTTTTATGGGCAGAGACTTAGGGGAAGAACATATGGAGGAGAGGCCTGGAGCTAGGAATGGACACAGGATGTGTTCACAGGTGTTCTCAGTTACCTGGAGCCTGGGGTAGGTGGTATGGGAGGAGGCCACAGAAGTTGTCTAGAACCAGGGAAAGTGTTTTGAGATTCCAGGAGGGCGGGGCTCCTGGGTGGTTAAGTCAGTTAAGTTTCTATCTTAGGCTCAAGTCATGATCCTAGGGTCCTGGGATGGAGCCCCACATAGACTCCTTGCTCAGTGGGAAGGCTGTGTCTTCCTGTTTCTCTGCCTGTTGTTCCTTTGTTCCTCCTGCTTGTTGCTTTCTCTGTTTAAAAAAAAAAAGAGAGAGATTCGAGGAAGAGAGTGATATGACTGGGCTTAATCACCAGCTACATTTGAGATAGGAAGACCTACCTGAGAAATATTCTCTAGGTAGAATCCTCGTTTTCTTTTTTAAAAGATTTTATTTATTTATTTATTTATTTATTTGATAGAGAGAGAGAGAGAGAGCCCACCTGCGCGCACATGGGGGAGGAGGAGTGCGAGGGACAAGCTCAGATGCAGGGCTCCATCCTCGACCCTGAGATCATGACCTGAACCCAAAGCAAGAACTGGATTCCTCAGGCACTGAGCCACGCAGGCGCCCTTGAATAATCTCTATCTTGAGGTTATATCTAGGATATTCTCCAGAGGTATATAATCAGGGCACCCAAACATCATAGACTAATAGGAAAACAAGACACCAGCTTCCTCCTCATTGGCTAACTCCCAAACTTCTGATTTGATTCTGGGGGGACAGGAAGGACACATTTGTTCTCACACGAGTCTACCTGGAATTAATCGTCAGTTTAAGCCACAGACGTTTTTCCCCTTTGAGCTACACAAAGGAGCATCTTACCATCGATACCATTCTAAACTTGGAAAAATATGGCAATATTTATTTCACATGCATCAGAGGTGAGGTCTGATGGACAAGGCATGACTTGGAATGTGGAAGATACACCAGCCCCTTGAATCTCTAATACCCTTTCTTTCTTATATTCTGCTTCGCCGTTACTCACTAGTTCTTTGATTTTTAGCAAATTATCGGAGTCTCAATTTCTTCATCCTATGTATCTTACACGGTTTTGTCAGAGTTTAATGATCTTATATAAAGTCCTTGAAAGGTCCCTACCTTGCACATTAAAGCACTCAGTAAATAACTATTATCATTTCCAAATTAAAGTCTCAAAAACTGAGAGCTGTTCTACAAATACCCCAAAAGAAAGGCATCGGTACAAAAACACTCTTCCTTCTAGAATGTGCTGTTGAATCGCAAAGGCAATCTGTGCTGTTTAATCCTTGGAATTTAGGAAGACCTGCTGCTGAGCCATTCCCTTTCTGTTGATTACAAAGGCAGGAGAATTCAGATGGAGGCCGTGGGGGCAGTTATTTTAAATATTTGGATGTTTAAAGTCTTATGCAGGAGCCTGCTATATTTGCCTCCTGCAATTCAAAACCTCCAGTCCCCAAACCGTGTTTTCCTCTGTGCCCTTAAAACTAGCCAGCTCGACTTCTGCTTTATTTTGATAAACCTGGAAAGGCAGAGCCCAGTCTTTTAAGTAAAGCTTTTCCAGGGCTTAAGGCAGCCGAACCTAAATGAAACTGAAAATGACAATGAGAAGAGGTAATGCTATCTATCACTGTCCACTGGTTGCCGTCTGTAGCTCTCCCTAGCAATCGCAGGATAAAATAAAGCCCCGTGTTGAAGGGCAGGGCATAAGCAGGCTGGCTCTTCAAGCCTCAGTTAGCTCTGCAGGGAGGTGGCTCTGAGAAGGACCCCGATGGAAATGGAGCTTATAAAGATGTCTTGTAGCAGCCTTTCATGTTTGCCATGTGGCTGCCCCTTCAGCTCCCTAATACCCCTTCTCTCTTAAATGATACAAAAAGTTCTTAGCACAAGTCCCAAGGAGAGGGAAGCAGCCTTAAAAGGGGAAGAAATCAAAGCTTTCCATGGTGGCAGTGCTGTGCTTTTGTTTCCTGGTAACACCATTGCATTTCTGGGGGTGCATCAGGAGGAGGAGCTGAAGGGGGAAGCAGGAATTTTTTTTTTTTTTAAATTTTTTTTTAAGACTTATTTTAGAAAGAGAGAATGAGTGGGGGGAGGGGCAGAGGGAGAGAAGCTCAAGCAGATTCCCCATTAAGTGTGACCTGATCCTAAAAGCCTGGCATGACCTGAGCTGAAACCAAGAGCCACTCTACCAACTAAGCCACCCAGGAGCCCCTAGATGGGAATCTTGAAATACTCCTCCTGCTCAGGACCCTCCTTTCTCTGTGCCTCTGGCCTTCTTCTCTGCCACTGTTCAATCTTCCATTCCCAGCTACCCTACATAGGTCATAAGCTCAGTTGATACCTCGAGGTCCCAGATGGATTAAGAATCTTGCAGTGGCGCCTGCATGGCTCAGTTGGTTAAGCAGCTGCCTTTGGCTCAGGCCATGGTTCCAGGGTCCTGGGATCGAGCCCCAGTGGGGATCTGCTTCTTCCTCTCCCTCTACCCTTCCCCCTGGCTTGTGCTTTCTGTCTTTCTCTCAAATAAATAAAATCTTAAAAAAAAAAAAGTCAGATGCTCAGGTAACTGAGCCACCCAGATGTCCCCCTCCACCTCCCCCCACCTTTTTTGTTTGTTTGTTTGTTTGTTTGTTTTTCCCCAAGCACATTTTGTTTAAGACCTACTAGGGCCAAAGATGCCAGCAGAATTTATCCAAGATTTGTTTGGTAGGCTTGCTTTTTTAGCTGCTTCACTTTTTCTGACCCTTTCTTGTTGCTTATAGCTTATTTGGTCAAGTTTTATGTCCTCTCTTAGAACTGCATGATCTAGGCTTTGTATGCTGTGTATCTGTATAACCCTGTTTCTCTCTTTAATTATGTTTTTAGCATTCAGAGTGATTAACATGGCAAAGTAAGTAGGAAAGTATTTATAGAATTGCTGCATTTTCTCCTAGATTGAAATGATTTATTTCATTTCGCTAATGACACTGTTATAACTTTCTGTGGCCTACCCTAAGGCTATCTAACCAATATATTTTAGAAACCTTTTACTCCTTAGTTTCTTGTCATTTATCTAACAAGGTTCAAATGGTTAAACACATTGTATAGGATGCTGTATTTCCCAGAAGAAATAAAGAGGCTTGTCTCTAGGGACTTACTGTGGTCTCTCAGTTGTACTGAGATTTTTCTGTAGGCATACAGTGTGGTTTATGGAACATGGGCTGATAATGAATCCAACCCCACACTGAGTGGATGCAGTGGGATTCCTGGAATACTGATGTCTAATACATCTGTGAAGATGTTACATATAATGCTTCCAAAAAGCAATCAATTTTCCAATTTAAAGTAAATATAAATTTGGTGTTAATTCACTAAGGGTAAAGACAAACAGGTCTCAAGCTGGTTTAGTTTTCAGGTGTGATCTGTTAAAAATATCTGCTACCTCAATTCAATTAGATAATAAAAACAGTTGCTCAATAAGTGAAATAATAGAGATGTTTGGTTTGAATTAGGTGTTATCTACAGGTCTGTGGCTGTATTTATACTCTAGTTAGTGGGCTTATGAGTCAAATCTTAAGGTCCACCTCTAATGCTTTCAAGTTAAGTTTAAACATTAGCTTGAGGGAGGGTTTCTCTTTGACTTAACTGTCTGCACCACCCCTCCCTTAAGATTTGACTGTGGAAGGAGTTTGTCCCGAACTTTGTAAAACTCACAGTGCTGTTCCTTTCTCTTCCAGTCCTAAAATTGCAACAGATTTCAGTCCATACTTTCCAGCTTGATTCATGATTTTCTATATGTTTCTAATTATCACAAGTGTGTGAAACCTTCCAAAGTATATTACCCCTAGGTCATTTTATTTAGAAAATAAATTTATATGCCATACAGCACTTCTGGGCAAGGAAACATGGTAGAATCCTGAGGACATACCTCTTTAAGTATTATAACAGTTAAAATACGTTCTGAGTGTGGAGCTGGCTGAGGCTTTGTGTTTGGGGATCAGCTACTGAATTGAGTTCTGATGTGGGAGGGAAGTCAGCCAGATGGGGGCACTGTTGCCTCAAAAGTTAGAAGAAGTAGAAAAAAAGAGCTGGCCGAGGTTGGGTTTCACCTAAAAATATTTTGTTGCGGTCACACTTTGAATTAGCAAGAGACTCTTCCAAAACTGATCTTATGTTTTTCAAACTTGTACATCTGTATGGAAACGTGATGATTAAGCTATACATTCAGGCTGAGTTAAAGTCAAAAAACAGTTTTATTCAGCCTAAACTAATTTTGTGCCTAGGTGCGGTTTTCCAATATTCATCAGATTTGTAAGCGGGGTGGGCTTGGATCCTCTTCCAGAAAGAGCTACTTTTTGGATATTCATTCTAAGGAGTTTACATGTTTTGTGCTGTTTGTCTTCGTGGCTTTCCTAGGTCGCAGATATCAAGAAAGTCAACAACTTGATCAGAGAACAAGACTTATATGATTTGAAATCTATTAAGATTCCAGTGAAAAATCATGGGATCCTTACAGAGACCCACAGAGAACTCAGATCCCTCCTGAGCCCATCCTCAGAGACCAGAGTGACCTTCGAGGAGCAGCCAGACCCAGATAGAGCAGCTGTAGGCGCCGGTGCCCTCTCCAGCCCACTGACAGATTTCTTTAAGGGCATTGACGAGAATATTGAGCGCGTGGTGCAGTCAGAAATCTTTTTAAATGAAAGTTACTCGGCAGAGACCTCCAATCAGCCGCTGCTCCCGACTTCTCCAAAGACCCCCACGAAGGGTGCCGACTGTGGAATTCAGTGGTGGAATGCCGTTTTTATCATGCTTCTAATTGGGATTGTTTTACCAGTGTTATAATTGGTCTATTTTAAAATACAAGCTACTGGCGAGATCCCCAGTAGCTTGAACATAACTGCTGTCCCCAATGGCTCGAGGAGCGTGAGTGCAGTTCCAGGGCAAGCCCCCAGATTAGCAGTTCCAGTGCCAACTGTCCCCTCTGCAGACAGCCAGTTCAGTCAAACCACCCAGGCAGGGAACTAGCTCTTGTTTATAAAGAATCAGGAAGTGTGAGCATTTGGCCTCTTAATGTGGATCACCTGACATCGGTCATATCCTAGGGTGCTGCCTTTCCTTTTCTATGACCTACGGACATGTCTCAGAAGCTGCTGTGTATTCTCCAGGAACATTTGACCCTGGGGAATAGGCTGTCCTAATCCAAGGCTGTGGGAGCCAAAACATGCGCCCCCCTGCTATCCCCCTACATCCAGAGGTAGAGTAAGGGACATTTGCATGTGACACATGCTATTTCTTGAAGGTATATAGTGGACTGGCACTGCATGGGCCCCCAAGTTGGAAGTGTTTGGAAGTTGAGGAGCAGCATTGGACCTTCACTGTGGGAGCCTCTGACGTCAGCTTTGGTCACTTTGCTGTTTGCAGTGTCTTCTGCTGTGACACGTGGTGCTCTTTGTCTCCCTGACAAAGGTGCTGTCCAGCAGTGGTGAATATCACCCTGTTTTGGAGTATGACCGAATTATAATTAGCTCTATTTCATATTTGTCCCACCAGTTGGCCTTTTTGAGGCAACGTCACTTCTAGGATCAAAAAAGGCCTGAATCTGAATTGCTCTAATACTGAATAAATGGCAGGTGTGTACCTTGTACTTCTAGAACTACTTAGGAGTACACAGGCTTGCTTTAAGCTGCTGCATGGTATGGCCAGCACTTCCTGGCTAGATCATTTGGAGCTTTTGCTCAGTTTCTTCTGAAGAGCATCCCCACTGCAGTGGCTAATCAGATTTCCCAAGTTAGCATTTTTGGGAAGAATTCGTGCTGCCCAGTGCCTGGAGCTGAGTAGGAGCAGAGAGAAAGAGGAGTGCCTATCGCCAGGGTCTCAACACGTGGCACATATAAGGCCAGACAGTCAATGCCAGTCGCCAGTCTGGCATTTCTGAGAGCAGCAGCCCCTGGAGGTACTTGGAAGGGAGATACAGGGAGAATGGGCGTGCTTCCTGCTGCCTCCCTGACTCTAATCTTGGGAAGTCTAGAGCCGTTGCCCCAGAATCAGGCTCAGTGTTTTTCTTTGTCTAAATACACTTTATATAGTGTAGCTCATAATGTTAAAAGACCAAACCACAAGCTCCCATCGGCCGGAGGTTTTCCCGTCTACACAGCAGGTGTCTGCTGCAACATGCTCGAGGCTCAAGGGAGGCCTGGGTCAGCCTCAGGCCTTGCAGGTGGAGCAGGGGTACACGAGGTGAGGGTGAAGGCCTGTTTGGCTGGAGCCCATCTTGGTCCCATGGAAGGGTGGAAATGGGCTTACATGGTTCGGAGGAGCTTGCCTTCAGGGAGGAAGACTGCACAAATGCTGAGCTTGGAGGTGGTTTATGTCCCTGGACACATCAGGCCTAGAGATGAACTGGGAAGATTTCTTCAAGTAAGAGGAAGGGAGTGTGGTGGCAAGAGTGCTTGAAATGGGCTTCTCATTTTTCTCCTCTCAGCTGTGTGGGGAACAATTTGCCCTGGGTTCAGTTGGTTGGTAAACTTAAAGTATCTTCAGAAGGAAATCCTTTCTTCAAAACCAAAATGGTCTTCAGGATAAAATGAACTTGTGGATCTTTGCTACAGGAACTGCTTTGATCATGTGAATGATTTTCCAGCCAGAAGGGTGCACTCAGTGTGCCCCTGGAGGCCGCAGGTTTCTCTAATATATCATTAACTTCACCAGGCAGAGACCTACAGGGAAATGGCTTTTGCCGGGCAAAGAATAAATATATGTATCTCTTACTTTAAAAAAATGGAATAAAATAATTTCTTCTGTGAAGAAAAATTGAGGATTCTTTTTTTTTTTTTTCAACGGGGGTGGTAATTCAGAATTAAAAGATGTGTGACAATGTTGGAGAACATGGAGGTGCCCCTGTCCAGGGGTGTCCCCCCAGGGCTTGTGCTGCTCAAGGTCGAACAGGTGAAGAACAGAAGTGGTAAACCAGCAGGGTCTCACTGATTGGTCTGTACAATGTGCTTTAAAGTGGTTTTGTTTAGTATACACAAGAGATACCATGAAGCTTGTTTTTTACACATTTTACTACATTTATAGTGTCTTGGGAGTTAATGTTTTAAAGAAGTAATTAGAGGGGTGCCTGGGTGGCTCAGTGGGTTAAAGCCTCTGCCTTTGGCTCAGGTCATGATCCCAGGGTCCTGGGATCGAGCCCCGCATCGGGCTCTCTGCTCAGCAGGGAGCCTGCTTCCTCCTCTCTCTCTGCCTGCCTCTCTGCCTACTTGTGATCTCTGTCAAATAAAATCTTTTAAAGAAGTAATTAGATTTGACAGGAAATGTTCAGTCTTTTCATTGAACTGTAGTGCCCAATACTGTGGACACCTGGGGAATCTACGTCATCAGGAAAATGATGCTCCCGTTTTACCCTGGAGTGACAAGGCTGCAGAGACCAAGCCGAAGTCCAGGGTCACCCTGAGCAGGACTGCCCAGTCAAGGCCATGCCACAGTCCTTCCTCGGGAAGGTAGTTCTTTAAACTGCCTCTGTTAATAATGAAGTCTTCCTGGGGTTGAAGAAGAATGGTAAAGGTTCTTTTTCCTCTACATCCCTACCAGCATTTGTGATCTCTTGTCTTTTTGATGATAGCTATTCTAACAGACATGAGGGGATATCTCACTGTGGTTTTGATTTGCATTTCCCTAATGATCCGTGATGTGGAGCACCTTCCCATGTACCTGTTGGCCCTTTGTATAACTTCTTTGGGAAAATATCTATTCAGGTGCTTTGCCATTTTAAAAAATTGTTACATTTCTTTCTTTTCACTGCTCAGTTGTGTGAGTTCCTGATGTATTTGGGCTGTTAACTCTTTATTGGATATATGGTTTGCAAATATTTTTTCCCATTCCGCAGGTTGTCTTCATTTCGTTGATTGTTTCTTTTGCTATGAAGAAGGTTTTTAGTTTGATTTAGTCTCGCTTGTTTATTTTTGCTTCTGTTGCTTAGGCTTTTGGTGTTCTATCCAGAAAATCATTGCAAAGACAAGTGTCAAGAAGTTTACCATGAAGGAGCTTACATTCAAGTTGTTAATCCATTTTGAGTTAATTTTGGGGAGTTGAAAAAGATAGAGGTCTTTCATTTTTGTACACCTGAAAACCCATTTTCTCGGAACCATTTATTGAGGAGACTCTTCTCCATTGAGTTTTCTTGGCTCCCTTCTCAGTATGACTGTATAGGCACCGATCGATGTATTTCTGGGTTCTCGCTTCTGTTCTGCTGGTCTGTATCTGTTTTAATGCCATTACCACATGGTTTTGATAACTATAGCTTTATAATATAGCTTGAAATCGGGACGTGTTATGCCCCTGCTTTGTACTTCTTTCTCAGGATTCCTTTGGCTATTCAGTCTTTTGTGCTTCCATATAAATTTTTAGGATTTTTTTGTACTTCTGTAAAATTTGCCATTGAAATCTTGATAGGGATAGCATTGAATCTATAGACGGTTTTAAGTAATATGAAAAGGTAAACAATATTCACTTTTCCAGCCCATGAACACAGGATACCTTTCCATTTATTTTTATCTTTTTTCATCAGTGTCTTTTTGTAGTGTCCAGTATTCTTTCACCTCCTTGGTTAAATTTATTCTTAAATATTTGTTTCTGATGTTACTGCAAATGGAATCATTTTATTTCTTTTCAGGTCATTCATTGTTAGTGTATAGACATGCTACTGATTGTTGTATGTTAATTTTGTATCCTGGAACTTTACCAAATTCATTGCTAGTTTTTGTTTTTTGGTTTTTGGTTTTTTTAATGGAGTCTTTAGGATTTTGTATACATAATCAAGTCATCTACAAATAGAGACAATTTTACTTACATTTTTTTTTCCAATTTCCTGCTTTTTATTTTTTTTTTCTTGCCTGATCACTCTGGCTAGGGCTTCCAGGACTATGTTGAATAAGAGCAGTGAGAGTGAGCTTGTTTTTGTTACTGATCTTAGAGAAAAAGATTTCACCCTTTCATCATCAAGCATAATCTTAGCTGTGGCCTTGTCATATATAGCCATTGTAATGTTGAGCACATTCCTTCTACACCTAATTTGTTAAGAGTTTTTATCATGAATAGATTTTGAATTTTGTCAAATGTTTTTTCTCTATCTATTGAGAGGATCATATGATTTTTGTCCTTCATTTTGTTAGTAAGGTGCATCACATTGATTGCATATGTTAAACCACCTTCTGGCCCTGAAATAAATCCCACTTGGTCATGGTGAATGATCTCTGTAATGTGCTGCTGAATTTGGTTTGCTGGTATTTTATTGAGAATTTGAGAATTGGCTTATAGTATTCTTTCCTAGCTTTGGTATCAGGTAGTGCCTGATACTTTTCTACCTTTGGTCAGGACTCATAAAATAAGTTTGGAAATGTTTCCTTTTTTTTAAGTTTGGGAAAAGTATTGGCATTAATTCTTCTTTAAATGTTTGGTAAAAGCCACTGTGAAACCATCTGGTCCTGGGTTTTTCTTTTTGGGCAGATTTTTGATTACTGATTCAATCTTTTTACTAGTATGGATCCATTCTGATTTTCTGTTTCTTCCTGATTCAGTCTTGGTAGATTATATATTTTTTAAAATTTTTCTATTTATTCTAGATTGTCCAGTTTGTAGGTGAATAGTTGTTCACAGTAGTCTCTTATGATCCTTTTTGTATTTGTGGTATCAGTTGTGATGTCTCCTTTTTCTTTTATAATTTTGTTGACTTGGGTCTTCTCTCTTTTTTCCTTGCTTAGTCGAGCTAAAGGTTTATCAGTTTTGTTTATCTTTTCAAAGAACCAGCTATTAGTTTTATTAATCTTTTCTATTGTGTTTCTATTCTCTATTTGATTTATCTGCTGTAATCTATTCTTTCCTTCTTTCTGCTAATGTTGGGTTTACTTTGTTCTTCTTTTTCTAGTTTCTTAAAATGTTAGATTGCTTATTTAAGATCTTTCTTGTTTCTTAATGTAGGTGCTTATTGCTATGAATTTTCTTCTATTAACTCCTTTCTGCACATATTATGTAAGTTTTGGTATGTTGTGTTTCCATTTTAGTTTGTCACAGGAGAGTTTTTTATTTCCCTCTTTAATTTCCTCATTGATCGATCTGTTGTTTAAGAGAGTGGTGTTTAGGGGTGCCTGGGGGCTCAGTTGGTTAAGCCTTTGCCTTTGGCTCAGGTCATGGTCTCAGGGTCCTGAAATGGAGCCCTGCAGGGAGCCTGCTTCCCCCTCTCTCTCTGCCTGCCTCTCTGACTACTTGTGATCTCTCTCTCTCTGTCAAATAAATAAATAAAATTAAAAAAAAAGATAGAGTGTTTAATTTCCATTTCTCCATGAATTTTCCTGTTTTCTTCCTGTTACTGATTTCCAGTTTCATATCATTGTGTTCAGAGAAGATACATGATATGATTTTAACCTTGAATTTTCTTTGACTTGTTTTGTGGCCAAATATATGGTCTGTCCTAGAAAATGTTTCATAGGCACTTGATAATAATGTATATTCTGTTGTAGGATAATAATGCTCTCTGTATATCTGTTAGGTCCTTTTGGTCTATACTGTTCAAATCCACTTTTTTTTTTAATTAATTCTCTGTATGATATATCCATTGTTGAAAGTGAGGTATTAAAGTCTCCAATAATTATTGTATTGCTGTTTGTTTTTCCTTTATCCTCTGTTTTATTCAGGTGCTCCAATGTTGAATGCATAAATACTTACATTTTATATCTTTTTGATGGATTGACCCCTTTATCTGTGTGTAATGACCTGTGTCTCTTACCATTTTTACTTTAAAATCTGTTCTGCTTGGTCTAAGTACAGCTACCCCTGTTTGGTTGTTTCTGTTTGGTTACTGTTTGCTTGAAGTATCGTTATCCATCTCTTCACTCACAGTCTGTGTATCTTTGAGGCTAAAGTGAGTTTCTGGTAGGCAACATATCATTGGGTCTTGTGGTTTTTCTTTTTTTTTTTCAATCTGTTCATCTATTTTATGTCTTTTGACTGAAAAATTTAATCCATTTACGTTTAAAGTAACTATTGATAGGTAAGGACTTACTGTTGCCATTTCATTGTTTTCTGACTGTTTTGTAGATCCATTGCTCCTTGTTTCTTCTCCTACTGTCTTGTTTGGTATTTTGGTGTCTTATGGTATCAGTATGCATTGAATTCTTTATCATTTTTTTCTGTTTTATTTTTTGTTGTGATAACTACAGATTTTCTCTTTGTGGTTACCAAGAGGCTAACATAAAGTATCAGAATTATGACAGCTTATTTTAAACTGATAACAATTTCTATAGCATTCCTAAACTATGCTTTTACTTCTGCTCTCCCTTATTTTAGTTTATTGATGCTAAAGTTCACATATTTTTTATATTGTGAAACAATAACATTGTAATTATGGTTGTTTTTACTACTATTTTTATTATTGATTTATTTATTTATTTTAAGATTTTATTTATTTAGTCATGAGAGACAGAGGGAGAGAGAGAAGCAGAGGCAGAGGGAGAGGCAGGTTCCCCAAGGAGCAAGGAGCCTGATGCGGGACTCGATCCCAGGATCCTGATGCGGGACTTGATCCCAGGACCCTGGGATCATGACCTGAGCCTAAGGCAGATTCTTTACCGTCTGAGTCACCCAGGTGCCCTATTTTTTATCTTTTAAATTAGAGCTGTAAATGAATTATGCATCACAATTACTGTTTTATAGAATCTAATTTTGACTATGTATTTACTGTTACCAGATAGTTTTATGTTACTTTCTTATGTTTTTATGACCTTAATCAGCATCCTTTGAATTCCACTAAAGAACTCCCTTTAACATTTCTTGGAAGGCAAGTTTAGTGGTGATGAAATCCCTCTGCTTTTGTTTGTTTTAGAAAGTATAGCTCTCCTTCATCTCTGGAGGACAACTTGCTGGGTATAGAACTCTTGGCTGACAGTTTTCTTTCTCTTTGAATATTATGAATATATCATCCCTGGCCTGAAATGTTCCTGTTGAGAAATCTGATGGTAGTCTTATGGGAATTACCTTGTGTGTAACTTCTCTCTTTTTTGTTGCTGCTTTTAAAGTTCTTTGTCTTTGACTTTTGACATTTTAATTACGATGTATCGCAGTGTAGCCTTATTCAGGTTCAACCAATTTACAGTCCTTTTGGCCTCGTGAAAATGGATGCCCATCTCTCTTTCCAGGTTTGGGAAGTTAGCAGCCATTTTTGTTTTAAATATACTTTCTGTCCTTTTCTCTTTCTCTTCTCCCTTTCTCTTCTCCATTTGTGTTCCTTAAGTCTTGTATGCTTTCTTCACTCTTCCTCATTTTTCTTTTCTTTTCTCTGGATAATTTCAAATATCCTCTCTTCTAGATCATTGATTCTTTGGCCTTGTCAAGTCTGTTTTGAATCTCTCTATTAAATTCTTCAGTCATTGTATTTTTTTCAACTTTAGGATCTATTTCTTTTTTTAAATGGTTTCTTTTTCTTTGTTGAACTTGTTCTGTTCATGCATTGTTTTCTTAATTTGGTTTAGTTGTCTGTGTATTCTTATAGTTCACTAAACTTTTTAAAGAGGAATTTAGGGGATCATTCTGAATTCTTTGAGAGTTAATAGATTTTCATTCATTAGGGTCAGTTATTGGAGCTTTATTAGTTTCCTTTGGCAGTGTCACCTGTATCTGATACTTTGTGATTCTTGATTACTGACATTGGTGTATACACATTTGAAAAGTTTTCTTTACAGGTTCTAGACTTTACAGGTGGTCAAGCCCTGCAAACTCCCCCATAGTCACCATGGGGCAAGTGTGGATGCTCTCAGGGAGGGGCCCACAATGCTGGGGGAGCTGGATGTCCACCCTAAGCTCTCTTTTCCTTCTAGAGGAACAGTAGGCTATTGTGCTGCTGTGCCAGCCTGAGTGAGGAGCAATGCAGTCGATGTGTAGCTAATTCTCTACCTTTCTAATGCGATCTGTCTTGGTCTCTGTGGTGCTTCAACCTCACCTCCATATTCTAGGATTCTTTCAGTGGTGTCTTGTCCATGAATAATTGTTATTGTTCTTGGGGGTGGGAAGGAGTAAAGTCAGGATTGATATATGTTGTCATCTTGAGGATGGGCAGAGGGAAGCAGGGAGAGAGAGAGAATCCTCAAGCAGACTCCCTGCTGGGCATGGAGCCTGATGCAGAGCTGGATCCCAGTACTCTGAGATCATGACCTGAGCTGAAATCAAGGGATAGATGCTCAATGGACTGAGCCACCCAGTTGCTTCAGGAAGCTTTTCTTAAAAGGGTTTGCTACCCACTTGTAGGTAAAATGCATGGGGCAATGCTGCCTGTTCCCTGTGGTTTTTTCCCCAGCTATGACCATAGCTTTCATGTTGCTTTTTATTTTTATTTTTTTGTCATTATTTATTTATTTTTGAAAGATTTTATTTACCTGAGAGAGTGCATGTGCACAAGCAGGGAGAGGGGCAGAGGGAGAAGCAGGGTCCCCACTGAACACAGAGCCTGACACTGGGCTTGATCCCAACACCCTGAGCCAAAGTGAGCAGCTTAACTGACTGAGCCACCCAGGTCCCCTCATGTTGCTTTTTAAATGAGCAAAGAAGCTTCCCTCTCCTGGCCTGTCTTCTACCATTCCTTGAAAGCCTTTTCCTGACATAAGCCAGGAGTTCTTAGCGGAAATGTGTGTCTTAAAATGTTACAACCATTTGTATATGAGATGGGGTTTTAAAGTGTTTGCTTTCCCTAGCAGGAGATCAGGGTATCTGTCCCTGTGCTTTGGCAGGTTCCCCACTTCCCCATACCTGGTGCCTAGAGGGAGTGGCAGAGAAGACGATGGGATGACCTCCTAGTAGACTAATGTATCTGTTTATTGAAGCAGTGTACTTGGAGCCCTGCACCAGCTGGGTGCTGGCTGGGGTGGTGCTGAGAGTTGAGGAAGGTTTGTCTGGAAGATATCAGCTTGGGGATGGTCACAGCTCCATGTAAGGCCTAGGCTGCCGTGGCTGGAGTGTGGAGGGGAGAAGTGGAAAAAGAACTCAAGTTCCTGAACTGAGACAGTAGCCACTTGGGTTGGCAAGGCAGGAACCTGAGCTTGGCTATAGGAAGGACCCAAACAGATGTGAAGATTTCTCTTTGGGAAAAGACTGGGATGCAGTGCAGAATAAAAATAATCCTCATTTAAACCATGACACTCCCGAGATGCTAGATGATGCTCTAAGAGCTTTATCACCAACTCACTTCCTTACGGTGTCCTCGGGAGGTTGGCACTTACTCTTCCTGTTTTGTTAACGGAAAAATGAAGCTAAGATCATGTAACTTGCAAATGGGGATGTGGGAGTCCCACCCAGGCTAACTGGCTTGGGAACCTGGGGTCTTGAACCCCTTTGCTTGGGACTTTGCTGCTCTTTCCCTCCCAAAACAGGGTTTTAGGAGGAGGCAGAATTGAGAGAAGAGAAGCAAGAGAAGAACTGAGAAAATATCTTCTGGTCCCCAATGTGCTACTGGCCACACCTGTTAAGACGTTAGATCCCTGCCTTCACCTGAGGGAGAACTGTGGAATCAGAATTTACCTGCGATTTCCTGGGTGGTGCCAGTGAGCCAGGCTCCTTGACTCTGAGAAATAAACCTCATTTGTGTCAGTAAAGGAAACTTCCCCGAAACTTAGCCATTTCCCCGAAATACTTAACACCTTAGGACAAGGTTCCTTGAAGCTTATTTTCAGAGAGGAGGGCCAGTAAGGGCATAGGGAGTGGTGAGAGGGGGAAGGTACAGGATCCATTTTTGTCTGTTCTCCAGGAGCCACCTGGGTATGACAGCTTCTGAGGAGAGATGGGCCACTCTCCCTGCCCCCTGCGTGGTCAGGCCCCACAGCCCTGGGAAGGATTGGCATGGCGGTGATGTGCAGAACCTACCTGGGCCCTGGGCCCTCTTCCATCCCTCCCTTTTTTCTGTAGGATTCCCAAGGGACAACTACAGCAGTGCTCTGGGGAGGGGCTCTGATCACAGGGAGACCTTCCCAGAACTTTAGGAAATACTGTTATTTTGAATCCCACTGGCCACCCCGAGTAAGGAACATGTGTTACCATTCATTCATTCATTCACAAACTTTCAGAGCACCTATTATATGCCAAGAGGCTATGTGAAAGCAAGGCATTGGCCCTGCCCTCAAGGTGCTTCTAATCTGGGGGGAAAGGTAAAATTTATATTAAGGGCGCTGATGTGGTAAATCGTGCTGGGCCTTGTGAGAAGGTAATAGATAAGAAGATTCATGGTGGATAAAACAAGAAAGATTTTCTAGAGAAGATGGCATTTCCTTAGGTGACACCTGAAGTTGGAGGCGGGGGAGCTATCTTTCGATATCCTGTCTTCATTTTCTTTTGATATACACTTAGAAATGGGATTGCCTGGTCATATGGTAGTTTTATTTTTAATTTTTCGAGGAACGTCCATGCCATTTTCCATAATGACTGAAACAACTTATGCTCCCACCAACAGAGCACAAGGGTTCTCTTTTCTCCACACCCTTACCCTTGTTCCCTCTTTTTGCTGAAGGTGAGATGATACCTCATTTTGGTTTTGATTTACGTTTTCCTGATGAGTAGTGATGTTGAGCATCTTTTCATGTACCCGTTTGTCATCCTTATGTCTTCTTTAGGAAAATGTCTACTTAGATCCTCTGCCCATTTTTAAATCAGATGGTTTGTTTTTATACTATTGAACTGTATGTGTTTTTATGTATTTTGGTTATTAACCCCTTATCAGCTATGTGGTTTGCGAATATCTTCTCCCATTCGTATTCCCATTTCTTCTCCCATTCCCATTTCATTTTGTTGTGTCTTTTGCTTTTTAGTTTGATGTTGTCCCACTTGTTGATTGTGGCTTTTGATGTTTGTACTTTTGGTGTCAAATCCAAAAACTCATTGCCAAGACCAATTTTAAGGAGCTTTTTCCCTGTGTTTATTTGTAGAAGTTTTATGGTATCAGGTCTTATGTGTAAGTCTGATCCATTTTGAGTCAATTTTTGTGAACGTGTAAGATAGAGACACACTGTCATTCTTCCGCATGTGGTCATCCAGTTTTCCCCACAGATCTTCTTTCTGTCCTTTCCCCAGTATTCCTGGCTCCCTTGTCAATAGTTGTTGACTCTATATGCAGGAGGTTTTTGTTTTGTTTTGTTTTTTCCTTTGTCTGGGCTCTCAATTCTGTTCGGTTGACCTATGTGCCTGTTATTTTGACGATGGTGGCTTGGAGAATAGGTTGAAATCAGGAAATGTGATGCCTGCAGGTTTGTTCTTTCTCAGAATTGGTTTGGCTGTTCAAGGTCTTTTGTGGATCCATATAGACTTCAGGACTGTTTTTTCTATTTCTTTGAAAATGTCATGGGGATGTTTTTTTACAGTTTACACTGGATCTATAAATGGCTTTGGGTCGTATGGACATTTTAACAATGTCCTTTCCATCCATAAACACAGGTTACTGTTACATTTCCTTGTGTCTTCTTCAGTTTCTTGCATCAAAGTCATAGTTTTCACCATATAAAACTTTTACCTTTCTGGTTAGTTTTATTCCTAAGTATTGTTTTAAATGCTAATATAAATAGGATTATTTTGCTTCTTTTTCAGATATTTTGTTGTTAATGCTAAAAACTGTTTTCTGTATGTTTATTTTGTATCCTGCAACTTTACTGAATTTGTCCATTCTGGCAGTTTTTTGGTTGTGTCTTTAGAATTTTGTGTATATAAGATCATATCATTCATAAGCAAAGGCAGTTTCCCTTCTTTTCTTATTTGGATGCCTTTTACTTTTTTTTTTAAGATTTTATTTATTTATTTGACAGAGAGAGATTTCAAGTAGGCAGAGAGAGAGAGAGAGGAGTAAGCAGGCACCCTGCTGAGCAGAGAGCCCGATGCAGAGCTCGATCCCAGGACCTTGAGATCATGACCTGAGCCAAAGGCAGCGGCTTAACCCACTGAGCCACCCAGGTGCCCTGCCTTTTACTTTTTTTAACTGATTGGCTATGAGTGGTGACAGTAGGTATCATTGTGTTGTTCCTGACCTTAGAGGAAAAGTTTCCAGCTTTCACTATTACGATGTTGGCTATGGGTTTGTCATATGTGGCCTTTGTTGTGTTGAGGTGTCTTTCTCCTATACTTAATTAGTTGACCATTTTTATCATGAAAGGTTGTTGTATTTATAAAATGCCGTTTTTCCACCTGTTGATATGTCAGATGATTTTTTTTTCTCTTTCTGTTACTGTGTCTCACAGTCACCCATTGATTTGTGTGTGTGGAACTGCCTTGCATTCCAGGGACAGATCCCACTGGATGGTGAGTGGTTCTTTAATGTGCTGTGTGCTAATTAATTTGGTTTGCTAATATTTTGATGAGGATTTTTGCATCTATATTAATCAAGTATATTTGTTTGTAGTTTTCTTGTCTTATAGGCTCCTTATCTGGCTTTGGTATCAGGTAATGCTGGCCATGTAAAATAAGTTTGGGAGTTCCTTCTCTTTATTTTTTGGATAGTTTGAGAAAGACCGTCACTGACTCTTCTTTAAATATTTGGTAGAATTTGCGACAATGTGGATGGAACTAGAGAGTATTATGCTTAGTGAAATAAGTCAATTGGAGAAAGACAACTATCACATGATCTCCCTGTTATGAGGAAGTGGTGATGCAACGTGAAGGGGTTTGGGAGGTAGGAAAAGAATAAATGAAACAAGATGGGATCAGGAGGGAGACAAACCATAAGAGACTCTTAATGTCACAAAACTAAGGGTTGCTGCAGGGGAGGGAAGGGAGGGAGAGGATGGTGGGGTTATGGACATTGGGGAGGGTATGTGCTATGGTGAGTGCTGTGAAGTGTGTAAACCTGGCAATTCACAGGCCTGTACCCCTGGGGCTAATAATATATCATATGTTTATAAAAAAATAAAAAAAATTATAATAAATATTTGGTAGAATTCATTAGTGAAAGTATCTGGTCCTATACGTTTTTGTGTTGGGAGGTAGGAAATGTGTGTGTGTGTGTGTGTGTGTGTGTGTGTGTGTGTGTTGGGACGTTTTGATTACTGATTCAATCTCCTTACGTGATACTTGTCTGCTCAGATTTTCAAATTCTTCACATTTTTTTGAACAGCTCTTAGTTTCATTGATCTTTTTAATTATTTTTCTTGTCTCTATTTCATCTATTTTTAAATTTTCTTCCTTTTACTAAATTTGGGCTTAGTTCTTTCTCTAGTGCCTTGACCTGTAAATTGAGGTGGTTGATGCATTCTTGTGTTTTGATGTAGGTATTTGTGAATTTTTCCTGTAGCAGTACCCTTTGATTCCCTTCTCATCTTGTATCTGTTGTAGATTTTTTGTTTTTATAAACTTTCCTCTTAGAAATACTCTTGCAGTGTCCCCTAGCTTTTGATATCTTGTGCTTCCATTCCTATTTGTTTCAAGATACTTCTTGATTTTTCTTTTGATTTCTTCTTTGGCCTATATTCAGGAGCATGTTTTGTAGTCTCCATATATTTGTTGTATTTCTAGCTTTCCTCCTGTTATTTATTAATTTCTGGTTCCATACCACTATAGTCAGAAAAGATACTTGGGTTTTTTTCAGTCTTTTAAAATTTGCTAAGACTTTTTTTTTTTTTTTTTTTAATGACCTACATGTGATGTATTCTGGAAAATGTTCTGTATGCACTTGAGAAGAATGTGTATTCTGCTGCTGTTAGTTGGCCTGTTTATACGTGTTAGGTCCATTTGTTCTAAAGTATAGTTCAAGTGCAGTGCTTTCTCACCGGTTTTCTATCTAGATGATCTTGTGTTGATAGGTAGGGTACTGAATTTCCTTTCTATTATTGTGTTATCTGTTTTTTCCTTCAAATCTGTTAGAATTTGCTTAATGTAATTCAGGCGCTCTAAAGTTGGGTGCATATAGTTGATGATTTTTGTATCTTGATGAATTGACCCCCTTATCACTCACTATGCAGTGACCATCTTTGTCACTTTAACTGTTTTTGGCTTAATGTCAGTTTTGTCTGGTATTAGTATAACTACCCATATTCTTTTGGCTTCTGTTTGCATGGGGTAGCTTTTGCCATTCCTTTGATTTTATGTGTGTCCTTAGAGCTGAGGTGAGTCCCTGGTAGCATATAATAGGGTATTATTTTTTTTTAATCCTGGCAGTAAGTCTGCCTTTTGATTGGAGAATTTGGTCCCTTAACATTTACAGTAATTATTGGCAGGTAAGGACTTACGAATGCCACTTTATTATCTTCTGGCTGTATATATTTCCATTTTCCTTTTCCTCTTGTTGCCTCCCTATGTAAATAAGAGATTTTTGGTATCAGTATACTTTGATTCCCTTCTTATCTTATGTGTGTCTGTTGTAGTTTTTTGGTTTTGGAGTTCCCATGAGGTTTGCATAACAAATCTTATAGATATCAGTGTATTTTATGCTAATAATAATTTGATTGCATTTTTAAAAAATCTATCCTTTTCTCCCCCATTTTATATTTTTGATGACACTATTTACATTGTTAATGGTGTATCCATTAACAAACTGTCAAAGCTATACCTAGGTTTCATACCTTTGGCTTTTAATCTTTAGGTGAATCTTTACCTAGCACAATGCCATATTAACAGTGTTAAGGTATTCTAAGTCTGACTCTACACCAGTGTGTCATATATTTCTATGTTTTCAAGCTACTAATTAGTGTCCTTTTGTTTCAGCTTGAGGAAATCCTTTTAGCATTTTTTTAATTTTTTAAAAAATTCTATTTAAAGTGGGCTCATTACTATTTTATGATCCAATATAAAATAAATACTATTTATTTTAACTTGGAAAGGAGCTCAACATAGGGCTTGAACTCACAACACTGAGATCAAGGCCCAAGCTGAGATCAAGTCAAACACTTAATCGACTAAGCCACCCAGGCACCGCCCACTTTTAGCATTTCTTGTGTAGTTTAGTGGCAAAAGTTTAGCAGCTTTTATTAGGGGAAGATTTTATTATTTATTTTTATATGTGTATTATTATTATTGTATGTTTATTGTTATTTAGCATTTCTTATAATGTAGTTTACTGGCAAGAGTTTAGCAGGTTTTGTTTTTTAGGGAAAAATTTTATTATTTCACTTTCATTTCTGATGGACAGCTTTGCTGGGTAAAGTATTTTGGCTGGCAGTTTTTCTCTCAGCACTTTGAATTTATCATCCCACTCTCTCTTTGCCTGTAAGTTGTCGGATGAGAAATCCTCTAAGAGCCTTATGGGGGTTTCCTTGTGTGAGAGAATTTTTTTTTCTCTTCTAGCTTTTAAAATTCTGTCTTTGATTTTTAGACCATTTCATTATTATATATCTTGGAGAACATTTTGGGTTGAAGGTTTATGGTGACCAAGCTTCATGAACTTGGATATCTAGTTCTCTTCCCATGTCTGAGAAATTCCCAGTCATTATTTCTTTAAATAAGCTATTCATTCCTTTCTCCCTCTCTTCTGGGACTTTAGTAATATGTACATTGTTTCTTTTGATTGTGCCTTTTTATTATTTTTTCTAATTGTTTAAATTCAACTGATCTGCCTTCTTGCTCACTGCCTCTCTCTTCTGTTCAACTACACTGTTGAAACTATTGAATTCTTCGGTTCATTGTATTCTTCAGCCCCCAAATTCGGTTCTTTTCTCTTTGTTTAGCTGCTTTTTTTGTTCTTGTATGGTTTCCCTCATACTGTTGAATCAGTTATGTTTTCTCTTATAGCTCTGTGCATTTGTACTACAATTATTTTGAATCCTGTGATGGGCAATACCTGCATCTCTGTTTCTTTGGGTCCCGTTACTGGACTCCCCTTTGGTAGAGACATGTTTCCCTCATGTCTTCCAGACTTTATGGATTGCTTTTGGTTAGAGAAGACTTTCACTTGCATATGGGGGAGCGCGGATCGCCTTGTGACCAGGTCTAGTGGTGCGGGGCAACAGGTGCAGGAGTGTTCAGTAACAGTAGGTTCAGTTGGGGCATGATGGCTCTTTGGCTCAAGCCACTGGGGTCCACACTGTTGGTAACAGTGTTCTTGGTGATCACTGCAGGTGTCTGCAGCACCTGTAAGGGCTATTGGGCTTCTCAGCCTCTAGAACCAGTTAGTAGCTAGGGACCAGAGCAGGCAGCATTAGTGGCTAGGGCCAGTGGTATTCACACTCGACTGTGAGTGGCCAGATATAGGCCCCTTGGTAGAGGCAGAGGTCACTTGCTGATAAAGTTGTCGTGATGGGGTCAGGGCAGGTAGCAAGGGCTAGGGCCAACTGGGGGCTCCCTGGCATTGGCAGAGGACCCGAGTGTCTGTGTGCTGCCCTAGAACTTGACCCTCTACCCCTGGGTGTGCATATTGCAGTGGAGGTCGGAGACAGGTGTTAGGCTGCAGAAAAGGAGGTGGAGGGCATGTAGGCCCTTGGCCAGAGGGACTCATTCTAGCTGCAAGTGGGCATGGTGGTGCTGGCCAGTAACGGAAGGCAGGGCTCCCCGGTAGCTGTGCTGGGGGCATGCACACTGGAGGAGCTAGTTACAGGTGGCCGTGCTGATGCTGGCCTGCACCGGAAGGCGGGCTTAGTAGTCCTGGAAGAGCGTCAGCTTCCTGGTTCTGATAGTGGAATGACAGTTATGTCAATGTTAACTGTCGGGAAGGTGGGTGCAGGATATATGGAAACGATGATTTCTGCAGCTTTTATGTAAGTTAGAAGTAAGTTCAAAGTAAAGTTTAAAAAAAGCTTAAAAGGGGGAGTGGGGCGGGGTGGGAGGGTAGTTTACAGTGAAACCAATTAGTACAACTGTGATTTTGATTTTCTTCCCCAGCTGCCTTCAGCTGCTTTGGTAGAGAGTGAGCAGGCAGATGATGTCAGGAAGTGACTGAAGTCTAAGCATTCTCTAAAGCTGCGTGAGCTCGTGTCAGTCTGGGTCGTCTGGAAGCAGAAGCAGATGGGAGTTGGGAGTGCAGATGATTCCTTGCAGGAGGGAAGGGACGTAGCCCAGCTGTGTGCAGTCATTGGCTGGGGGCTGGCTGAGAAGAGCGTGTCCTGTGACAGCTGGAGCCCAGGGCTCACCTCTCCCACACTGGGCTCAGCGGTGTCTGCGGTGTGATGGCGCGAGTCCACGGGCCCCTGAGGAGCCCCTCTCCTTAATGTTCCAGGCACCTCTCCGGAACCCCCTTTCTGTGGAGGACAGGAAAACACAACCGGTTTCCTGGGTCCCATGCCTAGGTGGTGCTTTGACCCCTGCTGAGCGACTGGCGGGGCACATGAGAGCAGGCCGGGGCCACCGGGCTGGCGGAGAGTTCCAAACGAAAACTCCTCTTCGAGGCAGGTGCCAGGCAGCATCAGCTTAAAAGCAGGCTCCAGGCTAGCGGAGGGCGCCCCGTGGCAGCGAGCCTGGAAATCGCGATGAATTGATTTTAAGCAGCTGCAGCTGTGATCAGACTATTTTTAGCCACGGGACTCAAGCAGCTTTCAAAACCTGCTAATAGGAGCCTCACTGGAGCCAGCGAGTAAAACCAGCACAAAAATTTAGCTTTTAATCTAACTGACCGCAAGAATGTGCTCCGTTACGAGCTGGCTTAAAAGGCAAATCCAAGGAAGAGAGCGCTTGCCACTGCCAAGTTTAAGGTAAGTTTTCACACCTGTCATTTTTGAAACTAACTCATTCAGTAAATCTGTCCTCTGCTGCGGCTCGCTCAGTATTGGGTGTGCATTTTGGGTAGACCGAGTCGCTATCCTCAGAGCCTGTTTAGCAGTAACTCGCCCTCTCCCCCCGCCGGTATATCCTGCGGGCAGTGAGGCAGCGCCTGCGAGGGCCGGCCCCATCCACGCCGGCTGCAGTGACGGGCCAGGCTGGCCGAGCTGGGCCCCGGATCGCCCCTGCCTCCTGCAGGGACCCGGGCAGCCCAGGAAGGGAAGCCTCAGGAGCAGCTGTGGGCGAGGCTGGTGAGCTGTGGCCGCAGCTTCCTTGACCAAGCCTCAAAGTAGGTAAAGGGGATCTCGGGCAGGAAGAGGCCTGTGAGGGGAAGGGACAGGAGAAGCATCTGGGGGCGGGGCCAGCGGACGACTGGCGGCAAACATGACAGAGTCTGGAGTACACAGGAAAAGCCAGTCCGTCTTTACTGTAGTGAGTGCAGGATACAAATAGTTTACAACAACCTCTAGCATTTTCTTAACCATTTGATAAAAAGTTCACTATAATATTTATTGTATAATGAAGAAAGAACAACACATTCAGGGAAAAATTGAGATTAACTTATTTTTCTTAAAAGGTTCATCTCAAGGATGGCAACAAAGTCCAGCTTGTGCCGCCAAACGGTTTTACATGATCAAACCGTGTACAGCTTCTTGTGTGAACTGTTGACTACAAACATTTACCAAATACATAAATCTCTTTTTAAAAAAGCCATTTTAAATATAGCAAAGCAGTGTCTTCTTGCACAGCAAAGTGAAGAAAGTTTCTACAGAGAAATAAAAGTTTTACATTTGTAAAATCTTTTTCACATTCTAATCATCTAGCTTCTTATGATCCAATGCCAGGAGTTTTCCGCTTCCTTATTTACTATGTATTTCTTGTGTGCATGATGGTTAATAAAGAAAATAGGTTAATGCTTTATTAGTTGTCCTTACAGTTAAACGAAATGGTAAAACATATATTGTTCTTTTCGAACAAACCCCTGATTTAGTCTCTAACACAATGGACATAATTAGGGCTCAAAAGATGGAGTTTTGATTGGGACCATCTGCAGACATACAATGGTGACTCTCACTCAATGCAGGACGGTTCACGCACTGAGGGAAGGACAGCTGTTGGAAACCGTACTTGAGCCAGTGTGATGGCCTCTAACTTTTTTTTTTTTTTTGTCTTTTATTAATAAAATACTTCATCTGAAGGATAAAATTTTTTGGTGATGGTGTGATACAAAACACACGAGTCTAAAACGGTAAGAAAAGTCAGTTCTAAAGAAACACCATTCGTGTCTTCCCCACTCTGAGTTGGTTTCCACCAGGAGATGTGCATGTGTATGTGGTATTTGTATATGGAGTCTGGATGAGGGTGTCTGATAAGTCCACACGCTCCAGGTCACACTGGGCAGACAGGAAAAGGGTTAACAGTCAAATATTCACTTTCTGAAAACGGAATACATTGTTACTTGGTCAGTATAATTGAAATACAAACTCCGAGCCTCGTGTAATAGTATTTTAGAAAACAGTAGTTGTACTGATTATAAACCTGCATAGAAAGAAAGACTATTGAGATACAGTCAGAAAAGCCATCTCATAAGGCACACAAGAAAATAGACAGTAAATGCGAATGTGGTAACTCCTATTCCAATGTACAGCAGAAGTTCATGAACGTGCATGAAGAGTAAGGGAAGAATCACTTAACACTTTCAAAGCTATAAATGGTTTACAAAGTGGTAAGGATTATCTTGGAAATTCAGTGTCGGGAGACTGTCTTGTCTCAATCAGGTGTGACCTTACAAAGAAACGTCCCGGTATGCAGTTCAGTAAAGTAAGTACGTTTGAAAGAGAAACTAATCCTTTCTGAACAAGAGCCCAAGGGCCATCCTGCTGAGAGGAGACAGCATGTCACCGTCCCTTTTTTTGGCCTCTCAAAATTTACTACCCGAACTGTTACTAAAACCGAATTCCATTTTGTAGCTGTGAACACCACAGGTTTCCCCTGTAACTAATACCTATGTGTCAGTCAGGAAGTCTGGCTGATGATTTGTCACAAATAGCATATGAGGAAAATGTCAGAAGCAAGGCAATTTAGGGGGAAAAGCAAAACCTAAGTAAAAAATTGTAGGTAGCTGCTCAACATTAAGTTTAAAATACAAAATAGCAGCAGTTTTTAAACCCTTATTTTGAGTTTCTCAGGAAAGGGAGTATTTAAAAATCTACGATGAAAGATATACAGGACTTTGAATTTTGTTTGTGGCACAAGCCCAGGAAACGGACGAACCTGCCCTTCAGCCCCGCTGTCTCTGTAAGAGGGAGGCCACGCTCAGAGGTGGAGCAGGGTGCAGAACGGGTTTCAGGAGGACGGCGCGCCATGCCAGCCAGCGGTGTGCCCGTGAGAGAATTTCTCCCCACACCGAAGTGCCATTTCGATGCACAGAGAGCTCAGAATGGTAGTATTTTGTAACCAGCTGCATCATTCTATTTTAGAGGGGCCAGGAAGAAAGATCCCTTTCCCCACAAGTATTTTTCCCTAATCATTTACCACTTATAAAACCTTTGTGCTCGTCTACTATTTTGCCATGTTCTCTAATATTAAATTAAGTCAGCTTTTTCTACTATATTTTTTCCTCACAAAAGGCAAGTTTTAAATAATGCCTTAAATCTGTTACAACACATTTTATATTTATGCAAGATGAACTTAACACCAGTTTTTTTTGCCACTTTGCTATTTATGTACACATATAAAATATATTATGGTATTCAACCCATACAGCACAAAGATTACAACGTAACATCACACATTCACCACGAGTGAGAGGAGAAACCCCTTTATATAATCTTCTGAAAAGACTGGGCTAATAATTAAAATCCAAAGTACAGTATATTTAACAAAATAGTAAATATTAAACAGTGAATACTCTACTTAGTAAGGATCTCACCTTTTCCCCCCAAATTGGCGGCAATCCACAAAAATATACTTTTTAATCTGGTGACCATATAATACATAGGTACTTACATCAAAGGTGATAATATATTTAAGATGCTATATACACAAAAGAGTTTGGCTCAACTTTTAATTTACATATAGAATAATAAGTGTTCATGGCTTTTTTTTCCCAAGGTTCTGCTTGCAAGATATTTTTGTTTTTTTCCCCTCTTAAAATAAATCTAAAAAGTTAAAACAAGATAAAGCTATTCTCTTAAAAAAAAAGTTACAACATACAGCTTTGGCTTATATAAATAATTCATAGCAGAATGTGTTCAAAAGTAGTGAATATAATTTTATATATAGTCATCAATTCATAAGGGTGTTTTCTTTCATATAAAATATACATGAGCTAAAATCAGTTTCTTTAAAATATGAATGTAAAAAGAAACTTCTGGCATAGTCCAATTATAGCTTAATATATTAATTTATTTTGTTAATGCTCTATATTTCTAGGCTAGTATTTTCAGAATATCTCATGTGTGTTTTCTACTCTCTCTCTTTTTTATTAGCTAAAGATCACTTCTTTGACCCAATACATTTTTTGCACGTGCAATACAGTTATGTGTGGGGCTTTTTTGTTTTGTTTTAAAATATCAACAGCCCTTCCCATGCACCCCTCTGCAACAGAGACCCATGCCAGGCTGGGTAATATAAATGACATTTTATGTACAGTATTGCTTTCTTGGTTCCTGCTTTTCTACTGCTCTGTTCTACAAAGCATTTTTCTTAAGTAACTACAGTCACTGCACAGTTAAATAAAACAAGTAGGGGCCCTCTAGGTTTCCGCAAGCTAGTGTGGGAGAATTATATATGGGTACACGTTTCTCTGCAAAAACTGGTTATCTTATGAAACAAGTAGTCCAAGGAAGTGCCAGACTAGAATCTGCCTACAGGGCGCTTTGTTTGCCACGGGACATACATCTGTAGATCTACGAGGCAGGTAAGTGCCCGATTCTGTATGTAACACACCCACACACACACACACACACACACTTCCACCCACACATATAAATATAGTTAACTCATGTCCTTATTTACCTATGTAGATATGTAGGGCAGTTCGCTGCGGGATCACGAAGTAGGAATACCAGCCCAGGAGCCTTAGGTCACCCATGTGTCCATCCTCATTCGCTTGACGGAAGGGCTTTCTCTGTCCTCCGTGGTGGGGGGTCGGCCAAGCACAATTGGAGAATGGAAGTCGCCCCATGGATCCTCCCGGTCACTCCCATCATAGGAGCTGCTCGAGCTGCTCAGACTGTCCACAGGGGAGCGCCCCATTTCCTGCCAGGGCTGGGGGGGTTGGGGGGGTCTGTGGTGGCGGCCGCTGCAGCGGTGGCTGCTGCTGGAAGCCTGATGGGGTCATTCGATCCCGGGGAGGTGAAATTGGTTCTGACTTAATGTTGGTGTTTTGGTTGGTATTAATGGATAAATTTGAACCCTGAGATAACTGCCCTCCAGCACTGAAGGAAAGACAAGATGTTAGAGGGTTGGTGAGTGCATCTGTGTGACCGGAGTGATACTGCAGCCTCCACCCAACAGAGCCTGTCCAAATGCCCAGACTGGTTTTAATGACCTCTCCATGGGAGGAAAACAAAATCGGGTGGCTAGTTCTCCTGCCCAAGCCCTTGGTCCTTCTGCAGATGAAGGAGCCGAAACTGTGTGTCCGCTGCTGTGCGTGGACCAGAACGGGAGAGGAAGCCTTTGGCTTCCCCTCTGCTCCAGCCCTGGGAGAGGCACCGCTCACTGCTCGCACAGTACCTGCAAGGCCGTCACCTGACCCCGTCTTCCAGGGGAGGGCACCGCCTCAGACAGGCCACTCAGAGTAGCGGAGCGTGCGTACAGGCTTCTCCCCCGGAGCTGAGCGACCTTTTCAGCTCATGGGGTGTTCATTTAGGATGAACAGACCCCCAAGGGCCAACGGGTGAAGAAATGCAAGGAAATCCACCTTGGCTTTCTCCACGGACAGGACGGGAGGAACAGTAGGGGGTGGGCGTCTTGTGTGTGGAGCCAGCTAGCTACTGGGTTTCATGTGGATGATCCCAGCCCACTGCCCACACCATCCCTCACCGAGAAGAGTTCAACGCAGAGAACATTCATTCTGGGCAGAGTGAGGGGACAGGCGTGAGAAAAGCTTACGGTGGGGCCCAGGGGTATCCAAAAGTCCTAGTAGCAGGGAGAATGTGGGGGCCACCTGTGCCTCAGTACCCCTTGGTCACCATCTCCAGAGAAGAGAAGCCTTGCCTCCCAAATCTCTTCAGGGAACGCCTAGTTTGAGCAGGACCCAAGCTATTATCCAGAAGCACGTAAAGGAAATATTTTCTCCAAACACTTGTACCACATAAAGAAGTCGTCCTAGGACCGTCACGTGACAGTCAACAGCACCAAAGACTGTAACTGATAGAAAAATAAAGTGCAAGGGCCGGGAGGAGAGATTCGGAGACAATTTCCCGTTACTCACACCAGAAAGCAGAGGGTGGCTTGTCCTAAATGGTGCTGCTGCCAGGCCAACATCTGTCCCAGAGACAGCATGCCCGGGGAGTTGAAGCCCTGCAGGGCCGACAGGTCTGGGCTAGTCAGTGAGTAATCTAGAACAAAGAGAGAAGTATCACTCATGTGAGAGAGAGAAGGCCCAAGCACAAGCCGGTTACCCCAGCTGCGAGAAGCCAGGTACTTCCTAACTAAAACACACACGTCTAAACCGACAACAGTTTTTCTTTCGGCAGGTCCTAGCTGCATTTGCTTGTCTGGGATGATCTCGATAAAGTCAGCGTCAACTCTGTGCTACGTGTTTACAGTCTCCTGTCTCACAAAAGGTTGAGATCCTTTCTCCAGACTTGTAAATAGAAATAATGGCAGGGCCATTGCTAAGGGACGTGCGCACGCAGCGGTCGCCTGACTCGTGCGCACCGCTACCTCCTGGGAAAAGCAGCGACAGACCGGATGGAGCCTAGAGCAGCAGCTCTTCTCTTCCCGAGAAGAGGGGAGCAGGAAGGACACAGCAGCCCTCCTCGTGTGGGGCCAGCTCGGTGGCCAAGTGAAGGACGCCGGCACACAGCTGGTGAGCAGCGGTCGCTCGCGGCCGGGGCTGTCTGAGATCGCTGACTGCGCGCAACACAGCTTCAAGTTCATGAAAAACTTACGTGTGACAAGAGTGTAACAGAGAATGTGGCTCATTTCCTCAGAAAGGCTCAGTCATAATCACTCTGGCCAAGACCCAGGACATTAGGTATCGTTCACACGTCGAGCTATTTCAGTTCTTCATTAACACTTGTTTTCTCCATTTACTTTCAAAGAGAGGTGGCAAAAACCCTTCTACTTTTAACTGTTTTTTCCCGTCTCAAGGGAGGTATTTAAGGAAGCCCATCTTCCTAGTGCATTAACATTCATAAAAAAAAGGGACTCAGAGGAAAGAACGTAGCTGCTGCTTGGGATCCTGCCGGCCTCCACACTCTGCTCCCGCCATGCTCTCTGACCGCCTCAGCCACTCCCCGCCGAGGTGCGCAGGGGTCCCGCATGCACACCGGTGCCCCCTGCAGCCCCCAGCTCTCGACCTCTAGGTCCACCCAGCTACCTCCTTGGTATCTTCATTTGGATGTCTCTCCAAACCCCTCAAATCTGACACCTGACTGGAATCGTCTCCTCCAAATCTGCTCCTTATCTTAATAAATGGCACCGATATTCACCTCGGTCGTGCCAGAGACCTGTGGGTGTTCTTGATACTTCTCTCCGACTTCCAGCGCCAACCACCAAGGCCCGTCAGTTCTCTGTGTTGTCTCTCAAACCTGCCTGTTTCACCAGCTTTCCTGCCACCGCTCTCCTCTAAGCCATCAGGATCCACTACCTGGGCCACCATGCGAGCCTCCGGACAGTCTCCTAGCATGCAGCCTTGCCCCAGGAACACTAGCCAAAGTGATCTTAAAGTAACAAATGGGCTCACGATACCTCTCTGCCTACGACTTTCTGGCTTCCCTGTGCTCTCAACATCCAAAATCTTCAACATGGCCTAGAAATTGTGACGTACCTCTACAGTTTCCACCCTTCACACCCTGCGCCATCCCGATCCCGCCGTGCTCCCTTCTCCCCAGAACAATCTCCCTGCCCCGCCCCGCTGAGTCAAGGGTGCCCCTCTAGCGAGGCTTCTCGTAGCTCTTAACACGACTGTGGTACCTGATTCTCACAGCGGTCTGTCCCAAGTTCCGCTGTGAACCGTACACTCCCGCTTGCCCAGCCCCACAGCTGCCACCCAGCGAGTGTTCAGCAGGCGTGTGCTGAATGGACACACGAGCAGGGCTGTGGAGGGACCTTATGAGGGGCATGACAAGACGAAGCACCGGGGCTTTTCCACATAAAAACTTGCACTTTTGGAAATGTTGATCCCACCTTCATCCCTTTCCTGATCATTTGGCACGAGTCTGACTCTGCACAGAATGGCAGCTGCCAAACTACAGAAAGATGAAGGTGGAGGTGTTTAAAAAGGGCAACGAGACAGAGTAAAAATAATGTTTTTTAAGATTAAGCTGCACACATGCTCTGAAAATGAGCACAGAGACTGAGTCACAGTTAAAAGAAGGAATGAGACTGAGGCCAAGTGATTGATGGCTTTGAGAGAATCAGACTCTGTTTTTATGTTTTGGTAATTCCTTCTGGATTTTTAAAAAAGAACTTCATGCTAATCCAACAACATTTCTTAAGCACGCAGAGTGGCACAGGGACATATCCTGGAAAACCCGTCATGAAAGCTCAAGAAACTGCTCTCGCTCCGAACCAGTTCAAGTGCCACCTTCCCCGCTGGAGTGCCTCTGAACCTTTCAGGTCGTGCTTTCCCCCCTCTTTCCTCATATTCTCAGGTCTCAGAGCACAAACTACTAACCTCAGCCGCTTTGACCTCAGCTCCGGCCTGTATCCCGAGCTGGCACGAACCTGGGACAAAAGCTCTGCCCCTGGCATATGGGCGCGCCTACAGCTGGCGATCACCGCCAGGACACAGAATTTCTATGAACGTGTTATCTCTCGCTTCACTCTAAATTTGCACTTAATAGGTTTGGGCATTTTTTTCATATTGATTGTTAGAAAAGTTAGTGGACATTCTCCTAAGAGGCTTTCTTTTTTCAAGAAAACCTTTTAAAATTCTGTTTTAAATGAACTACACAGCAAGTGACAAGCAAATGTATCAATGGCCACAGGGAGCGTCAGACAGCAGTGTGAAAGCACCGTGCTAAAGCATTTACTCTGAAGGCTAAAATTAGATGGTTTTTATTACAGTCTGCTTATAAGAATCCTGAAAGGATGAATACCCTGCACCGCAGTCTGAAAGCTGACAAGGTATCGCTTAACTATTTCCTTCTTTCCTTCTCCCTTTGAAGCATCAGGTGTTTGGCTCAGTGGGTAAGAAGGCGAAACCACACCCGCCAACCTTCTGCCTCTCCCCAGAACGGCTGATCTGGAAGACACCTGCCACGTGCCGGGCCTCTGTGGACAGCCTGCGTGGCCCACGGCACCTCTCCGGTCACTCAGCAGTGCTGACTTTGCCTTACAGACCCCCGTAATAGGTGTTTTAAGATGAAACGTCTAAGTAAACATAAATGAGTGAGAAGCTCCTCTCAGAAGGGAGGAATGACTGACTGGCTCTGAGGAGAAACAAGAAATGTCCTGGTTTTGCTCCTGAGGCACAAGGGACAGAAACTAAAAAAGGTAGGTACACAGAGGAATACACCAGCTGCCCGGCGCAGCCACGCACGTGTCCCCTTCCGGAGTCCCGAGTCCAGGCGGAGGCCGTGCTCCCCCCAGCAGGTCAACACCTGCCAGCCTGGAGGACTGCAGTGAGACGCACCAGAGAAAATGCCAAGCGGCGCTCTCGTCCTGTCTGGTCACAGATTCTGGGAACAGCTCTCTGTTTCTTTGTCAGGGTAAGTAAAAGCGGACACTGGGAAATCATTCCACAATGTATTTTTTTGTACGTTTTTCAAAGCTAACCTTTGTCTTTTAATATGCCCAAATGTGACTCTAAAGAACTGGAGATAATTGATTTCAATCAATATACTTGTAAAAAAAAGAAAATCACAAAAGCACATGGTGATCACCAAACAAAGAAGTACGAGCCACAGAAGGCAAGAGAGCAGGCTTAACCAGGGTTGTAGGCGGTCGGCATGGCTGAGTACATGAGTCCCTGCAGAGGCAAGCTCAGGGTGGTCACAGACACGACTGGGGTAGCTAGAGGCTGAGTGGTGTGAGAACTGCTTATCCTTTGGGTATTCTGTGAGAGAGTAGAAAAAAGGGTCATTATTTGAGTATTTATATTCAGCCTTAGTATTTAAAAAATAACATTCAATTTAAAAGTGACATTTTTCACAGTTTTATGATGTGAACGTCAAAACCTTAGAAATACTAATGTGAACTAAATATTTAATTTCAAGGGACATAGTTTTACATTAATTATTTATTTTCCCTTGTCTTTCATAGTGTTTATTGGTGGCAAGGATATATCCTTAAAACAGAAACCTGCACTCTGGGTGAGAATGCTTTGATGTGTTACCATAAATGAGGACTTGCTGGCACTAAAATACCGCCAGGCTGCCCCAAATCAAACATCTAGGTTTTCGAGCTGAGGAGAGCCAAAAGTCTTTTCTATCCTGAGAGTGTAAGTAAGTTTAGAGATCGAAACCACTTGCACCGGCAGCATTCCCATGTTAGCGTGCTGTGAGGTCCTGGCTTCCTATAGTACAGTTTGCTTCCAGTTTTCTTGCCCTGTGCTCCTACAGTTGCTACACCCACACCCCCCCACCCCGTGCCCCCCACACCCCCGGTGCCCCACGCCCATACAAGCTCAGCCTCCCCTACTGTCACCCCCCACCCCGTGACCTATTTCTTGGCAGCAGGTTCCAATACACATCCCTGCTCAGGCTCCCGACACTTCTGAAAGGAGAGGCTTTGCGTAGAGAGCTTGTAACTAGCACACTTCTCATGAGACGGCGAATGGGGCAACACTAAATGCTCGCTGACCGACTCCATCTACACCGTATCCTATCTGTACCGGGAGTCAAAAAACCCAACTACTGAATAATCAAGTCAGCCTGACATGGCCACTCTACATTTCAGGGGTGACAGCACTTTCTCACGACAGGGGCTTCCGAGAATGCTCCAAAAGCAGGATCAGATAAAGAGAACAGACTCCATGATCCATGGGTTCAGCACCCAAGAAGGCCAAAGCACAACTAGCCCAGGGCTTTTAATATAGAGACATCACCTACGTTTTTCTCCCCAATTCCCGACTCCCTAAGCTTGGGGAGGGGGGAATCATTTCACTTTTCTGAACCTCTCTGTTTGCACAGTAGGGAAGACAGTGATCTTTGTGCTGCCGGCCTTGGGCACTACTGGGAAGCTCTAATGAGCCAAGAGTTGGGAAGTGCTCTGGTGACTGGAGTACCACCCAGATGTAAGACAGTATCCTTAAATGACTCTCCTGAGAAACCCTCTGGCCCACATTTCTATGTCACTTCAGATCCACAGGTAAGACCCCTGGAGCTACCACAAAGCGAGGTTGTTTAGAACAGCAAGGCGTCTCAAGGCATCTCAGCAGCCCGGCTCTCACCATGAGAGTCTTTCTTCACCTTGTGGTTTTCAAAGATTTAGAAATTTACCTTTGAGATTCTGTAACTGGGGAGTGAACTTTAAGTGGGTGGAAGTCAGTGTATGGTAAGTGGGAACACATGTTCATCTCAGCATCAAGTTAATAATTTTAATGAGTTTTTGAGGTAGAGATATACTTTGGACTTAATCTGGAAACTCAGAGTCAGACAGTAGGCAAAAGAACACAGCATGACCCAGTTTGGCCTAACTCTATCCATGCCAGGGCTTCAACTCCATGGCAATCTCCGGGCATGACCTCAAGAAGAGGTGGTGTGTATGTGTGTGTGTGTGTGTAACAGTGAATGCCAATATATCGGCAGGATGCATCAAAGCTCCGAATCTCCAAGGCATTGATTTTTCTGAGTAAGAGACTTGTGGGACCACTAGAGGGCAACATACTGCTACAGAATTGAAAGGAAACACTTGTGACAACTAACTTCTTAAGGGTAAACAGTCGAAGACAAATCATTTCATCTTTAATTATAAACTTCCATTTTCTAATTATTACCATATTACTAAATAAAGTATTTCCCCAGAAGAAAGTCTAAATCTGCACATGATATAATCCAACACCACAGTTGATGGCACACTAGTATATTTTAGTTTACTGAATACAAAACCATATCTCAAACTGTGAGTGATCACGAAGTTAAAGAATGATCTCTTAGTTTAAGGACAGAACACAGACAACCTAATCTAACAAGACAGAAACTGTGCAAAACACACCAGCATGCGTATATATGTAATAATAAAATATAAATAAAACCAATAGATGCCTTCCCCCCATCCTCTCATGCAATCTGAACCCTTGTCCATGCTACAAACTAAACATTTTCAAGTTTTTCTCCCTTAAGGTCACTAATTCGCAACTGACAGAATTTATATGATTTCTGTGAATTTTGGGTTTTATTTCCCAAAGAAGAGATAAAAGTTATTTTTAGTCAAATTTATTTTCTAGAAGAGAAGCCAATAGAAATCATTTATTTTAGAAAAAAGAAATCATTTATTTTAGAAAAACTTTTAACAACAGAGTATGTCCTGATAGAAAAAGGTAAATTTGTATATATTAAATTACAGACATTCCTTTTAGCAAACAGGGAACCCCCCTTATGGTTCAGATCATCTCATGCAGTATGAAATAATTCCAAGTCTGAAAAAAGTGACCTCACCAAAAATGATGTAATCTTTTTGAAAGAAAGAGAAATAACACAAGACCATGTGTTACAATCTGAGGAACTTTGAGGGTGAAGTCATTTTCTAAAAATATGTTAATAATTTGGGGAACTATATAAGGTATTTTATATCCTTCCTTAAAAAAAATCTTTAGCAAGTGTCTTGTGATCATTGACAGCTATTGTTTTTAAAGGCTCTGTTCCAATGTTCCCTCCAACAAACAAAATGGGTCAAGATATACAACTATAAGCAGAAAAACGGGATGGACTCAGTAGTACTAGATTGGTTCCGTTATTAAAAGTGCTTGGACAGTGTTTAATAACAGCAAGAAAAACTGTGTAACAAAGGGAACACTGGTTAGATATAAACACTTAAGAGAATTCGTACTTTCCAGATCTTTTGCAACTCCCTTCAAGCAGAAACGCACACTCACCAATTGGAGTCACCAACTCCAATTCTTCTTCCTCCGACTGCACTCAGCACATGAGAGGGATACGAGAGTTACTAAGACTGTTGATACTCAAAAATAAAATATTTCCTTAGAAAAACACGTTATTCGGACACTAGCAGTTGCTTTGAACTCTAAAGAGATGATTAAATATAAGCAGTGAATACAAATATAAATTATTTATCGTATCTCCACTAGTAGCTGCTTTCAGAAGAAAGATTCTTCGGATTCTTGCAGGCCAGGCTTTAAAGCTGCCCCCGCTCCCTGGCTTCGTCCACTCCTGTGTCGGCCTCACCCACATACCGCCGGGCTACCGCCACTGTGTTTAAACAGAGTTCCTCATCATGACACCGGTTTATACTTGAAACCCTGAGAGTACTTCGTCCTCGCATCCCTAGCCCACCTGGTCACACACGTCCATTATTTATCTCCTAGATGTGTGCTTTTCGGTCAGCAGGAATTATTTTGTTTTCTAATTTCCCACCGCAGCTAGCATAGTGTTACAAAACAAGAAGAACTCCAACAGTAGTTCATAACAGTCTTGGATAACACGGATTTGGATGCAAATACAGCTTTCGTGTGTATAATTTCGCTGCGGAAAAACAGTAACATGTATGAAGCTAATGAGACTGGAAGAGAACTGAACTGATAAATCACGTCCAGAAAAGAGATGAAGGACACATATTTGCTCTTCTCCTAAGCATTCAGAAAATACTAACAGGCTAGAAATAATCTGCTAGCTAGTGCTTTCTTATTTTATTTGAAGGAGTCAAGTTTCTCTGTCAATCTACGGAAGTCTTTGTAAGCATCAGTGATGGAGGAGACCCGGATCCAAAAGCCAGCCAACCTGCAAACAAACGGTAACACAGGCAGGCTGGTTGCCAACTCTGAAAAACAAGCGCCCAGCCTACAGCTGCTGTCTCAAATGTGGGCGAGAGGCCCTTCAGCGGCAGAGTTACACAGATCTTCACAGGCCTCCAACCACAGGACCCGCATGTAAATATCACAGGTAAGTGCTGTGTGGTTTCCACTTGCACCTGCCAGGCCAAGGGTGTAAAATAGTTTATATGGCAAATTCTGAGTCTTCTAAGAGCTGCTTCATGATCTCTGAAAGAAAGCCCAGACAGAGATAGTTCTGACCAGCAGCTGAAGTCCTCCATGCAGGTCTGCCCTTACCTTCTGCAGTTGACTGAGCCTTAAATGAAACTTTCTGTAGCCTCTCTGAAAGACAGGGGCAGGTGTTCGACATCCTGTTCCTAAACGGTGAGCCAAATGACTACCCTGAATGCCCACATGTTTTTCTTTTCGGGGTTACCTGTTACACCTGTGTGTATCTTTAACTCGGTATCCTGCAATAATTTTACCCATAGAGAGCGGCTGTGAAGAGAGCGCACCATCACAGCACACACCCCAGCACCACCCCACCCGGGTCTGCCTCTCAAAGAAGCACGAGACAACTGTCAAACTGACAGAGGAGGGACGCCTGGTTGGCTCAGTTGGTTAAGCAGCTGTCTTCGGCTCAGGTCATGATCCCAGCGTCCTGGGATCGAGTCCCACATCGGGCTCCTTGCTCAGCAGGGAGCCTGCTTCTCCCTCTGCCTCTGCCTGCCATTCTGTCTGCCTGTGCTCGCTCTCTCCCCATCTCTCTCTCTGATAAATAAAATCTTAAAAAAAAAAAACTGACAGAGGAACCAGCAATAACTGAGGCTACAGGACTTCACCTGGATTTCACCCATCTTTCACCGATGTCCTTTTTCTACTCCAGGACTGGATGCTGCATCCCACATGCCCTTACCGGTCACATACCCTTCATCTCCTCTGGTCTGTGACCGCTCCCTCCATCTTTCCTCATTTTGCATGACCTTAAAAACTGCAGAGTAGGGGCGCCTGGGTGGCTCAGTGGGTTAAGCCGCTGCCTTTGGCTCAGGTCATGATCTCGGGGTCCTGGGATCGAGTCCCGCATCGGGCTCTCTGCTCAGCAGGGAGTCTGCTTCCCTCTCTCTCTCTCTGCCTGCCTCTCAGTCTACTTGTGATTTCTCTCTGTCAAATAAATAAATAAAATCTTTGGAAAAAAAAAAACTGCAGAGTACTGGGTGGATATCTCATGGAACGTCCCATAATTTGAGTCTTAAATTTTCTTGGATAGAGAGCATGGATTTTTGGAAGAGTACCAAAGAGGTGATCCGAACCTCTTAGCACATACCAGAAGGTATGTCAGTCCATTATTGGTGATGTTAAACTCGATTGCTGGTGAAAGTCACGTCTTCGAGCACTCCCTACTACAAAATTACTATTGTTCCCTTTGTCAGTTATTTGGGGAGAGACATTTTGAGGCTATGCAAACACCCTGTTTTTCCTTAAACTTTTGCTCACTCATTTTAGCATCCATTGACCCTGTCTGGCCATGATCTCTGTACTGTGGTAATGACAGTGATGATTTGCTATTTCTCTCATTCTTTCTACATGTAATAATTAGAACTCTTCTCTAAGGAAGAGCTGTTTCTTTCATCATTTTTATCAATAACAGACTTGGTATTTTGTATTCCTTGGGTACTAATCCAATACTATTGTTACTTATTTTGTTGCTTAACTTGTTCTAGTTTGGGCCACTGGAGCTCTTCAGAGAGGCTGATTCCTGTAAGCATTTCACCTGCACTTCCTTATCCTCTGGCACCTCCGACTCATCCTGTATTTTCATTGCCCCCACTCTATAATCAATCATTTTTCCAAGGAATCCTGATTCCTCTTATTGGAGAATGTTTAGAAACGAAGATCTGAGTACTAGGTGTGTTCAGTTATCAGGTGCCATTACCTGAAGGGTCTATCGGTAGAGCTAGGAAATATATGAGGTACACTATTCACGTGTATATACATTGATATTTCTCTATGTTAAGAAAGTAAGTTCATACTGAAACTTCCAACAATAGCCCAGAAACACAGTGTTCACTGTAGCCTTCCTTCCCCAACGCCAACCACCTTGCTTATTTGCAAGTTTTTCCCCCCCGAACAATGAAAAACCTGGCTTTATCTACAATGTATTCACTGTTTGAGTGTTGTCTAACAAATGTACCATCTTGAGCACAACGACTTCCTCATTTTTATGTTTTCTCTATCTAGAGTTAAAACCGTTTCCAAAGTTACTGAGAGCTCCTTCCCCGTCCCCTTCCAGATCATCCTGTCACAGACTTGTACTACAGCCATATTCATGTGTCACAGTCTGTATTCCATCTGCAGTTCCCCTGGAATCCTGGTTGATTTTTAACTGCATATAGTAAAACCATTCTTTCTACAGTTTTATGAGTTTTAACAGAGGCATAGACTCATATGTACACCCACCAGCACAGGATCACTGAAGAGTTCCATTGCCTCAAAAATTCACCTCACATACCCTTTGCAGTCAACTCCTCTCTCCATCCCTGGCAATTACTGATCTGTTTTGCATTTTGCATAATGAAATATAAATAGAATCAAATGCTATGTAGTCTTTTGGATCCAGCTTCTTTCACTTAGCAAAACTCATTTAAGATCATCTATACTGCTGTGAATAAGTGGCTCGTCCCTTTTTTTGCTGAGCAGTACTCTTTGGATGTACCACAGTGTGTATATCCATCCATTCTTCTGTTGGAAGGACATCTAGGTTGTTCTCAGTTTTTGGCAACTGTGAAAAATACAGATTTCTATAAGCACAGTTCTCCATTCACTTGTGTAAATTCTCTAGGAGAGGACTGTTGGGTTGTATGACAAGTATATATTTAACTTTGTAAGACGTTGTTGATCTGTTTTCCCAAGTGGTGTGTGACTTTGCTCTAAGCATGAATATACGAGAGTTCTTGTTGCTCTGCATCCTTGTCAGAACTTGGCATTTTAGAATGCTGAGTTTTTGTTTTGTTTTTAAGTAGCCCTCATCGGGCCTTGAACTCTGATATCAGCGGGTCTTGAACTCTGATATCAAAACCTGAGCTGAAATCAAGAGCTGGACACTTAACCGACTGAGCCAACCAGGCACCTGAGTAAAGCTGACACATGATGTTACATTTTTTCAGGTGTACAACACAGCAGTTCCCCAACTCCATACAGTATGCTGTGCTCACAAGTGTAGCTTTTCCATCTGTCCCCATACAATGCTATCACAGTACCACTGATTTTATTTTTTAAATCTTAGCCATCATAATAGATGTACAGTTGTATCATCATAGAAGCAGGTCCTTTATGAGTATGTGATTTGCAAACAGTTTCTTATCTGTAGGCTGTCTTTTTATTCTCTGGGTAGGTCCGTTTACAGAGTAAAACTTTTTGATAGTGAAACTATTTTGATAGCATCAATATATCAGAATTTTCTTTATGGATCATGTTTTTGGTGTATTGTTTCTTCCAAAATTTTCTTCTAAAAGTTTCAGAGTTTTGTATTTTATGCTTGAGTCTATGATGCGTTTTTAGTTAATTTTTGAATAAGGTATGATTTGTATTTTGAGGTTTTATTTTTGCATATGGATGGTGAACTGTTCCAGGAGAGTCAGTTGGACCAGCTATCCTTTCTCGGCTGAACTGATTTACTGCCTTTGTCAAAATATAACAGAATATATTTGTGTAGGTCTATTTTCTGGGCTCTCTGTTTTGTCCACTGGTGCCCACCTTTCTGCCAGTACCTCTTTCATTCTTGATATTGATAACCTGTGCCTTCTCTTTTAATTTGGTCAGCTTGGCCAGAAGTTTAGCAATCAAAAAACTAGGCTTTGCTTGATTGCTTTTTTCTATTGCTTTCGTTTTAAATTTCATTTATTTCTGAATTTTTTCTTTTGATTGCTTTGGGTTAAATATTTGCTCTTCTTTCTGGAGTTTATGAGTTTTAACAAAAGTTTATTGATTTAGTACCTTCTCTTTTCTAATACAAACATCAAATTCTGTAAGTTTCCCTCTCTCATATACATACATACACACACACATACACACATACATATTTTATAATTTTTCCTAATATTTCCTCTTTGACACAGAGATTATTTAAAAGTGTGTTAATTTCTCAATATATAAGGATTTTTCCTTTCTGTTATGATTTCATTATGATCAGAGAATAGATGATTTTAACTCTTTGATATTTGTTGAGATTTACTTTACGGCACAGGTAATGGTTTATCTTGGTGAATGTTCCAAGGGCCCTTAAGAAAAATGTTATGCTCTGCTGTTGTGAAGTGTCCCATAAAAGTCTGTTAGAGTACTGGTGAGGCTGGTTGAGTATTGCTCAGGTTGTCCAGATCCGTACAGATTTTTCTGCCTGCTTGTTCTGCCGATTACGGAGAGAAGAATGTTTAAGTTTCCAGCTACAGTTGTGGATTTTTCTATTTCACCTTTTAGTTCCATCAGTTTTTGGCTTACAAATTTTGAAGGCAGGCTGTTATGTGTGTATACATTAAAGATACTTATTTCTTGGAAAATGGACTGTGTGAAGTCCTTCTTTATTCTTGATAATATTCCTTATTGTGAAGCCCATATTGTCTGAAATTAATATTGCTACACTAGCCTTCTTGTGGTTAACATTTGCATAGTATGTTTTCTCTATCTGCTAACCTCTGCCTTTATATTTAAAGTAGGGTTTCTATAGACTGTGTATAGTATGACCTTCCTTTTTTTTAAAATTAATTAATTAATTTTTAAAATAAACATATAATGGGGGTGCCTGGGTGGCTCAGTGGGTTAAAGCCTCTGTCTTCGGCTCAGGTCATGATCTCAGCGACCTGGGATCGAGCCCCGCATCGGCTTCTCTGCTCAGCAGGGAGCCTGGTTCCTCCTCTCTCTCTGCCTGCCTCTTGGCCTACTTGTGATCTATGTCTGTCAAATAAATAAATAAAATCTTTAAAAATAAGTAAATAAATAAATACACATATGATGTATTTTTATCCCCAGGGGTACAGGTCTATGAATCGCCATGACCTTCCTTTTCATAAACAATCTGACATTTTGTCTTTTAACTGATGTTTACGACCACATTCAGTGTGATTACTTGTATGGTTGGATTACAATCTACAATGTTGTTAGCTGTATTTATTTGCCTCATTGTCTCTTTGTTGTATTTTCCTGTTTTCTCCCATATCTTGGGCTATTCAAGCATTTTTTTAATAATTCCATTTTATCTCCTCTATTGACTTTTTATACCTCTTTCATAAATTGTTTTCTGTAGTTGCACTAGGTTTATTAACATACATCTTTAGTTAACTAGAGTTTACCATCAAGTAGATATCATATTAGGTGTAGAGTAAGGGCTTCGAGCAGTGTGTTTACAACTTTGCTTCCTGTCTTTTGTTGCCCTACACTTTATTTCTACATGTATTATAAGCACCAAATTCATTCCCACTATTTTTGCTTTAGAAAGTAGTGATCTTTTAGAACAATGAAAAAGAGAGAGATGCCTGGATTCCGGTTTCTAATACCAGTCTCCAATAATAAGGAACCAGGTTCCTTAGAGAAATGACTGATTCTGGGACTGGGGCAGGAAATATACAAGATGAGCCTGGAACACTTCGTCATAACTGAAAAATTTTAAAGTAACCTTCATTATCCCCTCCCTGCCAAAAATAACCCCACAAGGATGAGGGTGTATTTTCAGAGGAACTGGAATCAAGTGAAAAGTCCTCAACAGCTAAAGCTGGAATATGAGCAACAGAATGAAACAGTATTGGTAGAACTATATGTTAGCAGAATTTAGTAGTATAAATATCCATAAGTCTGTATTAAAGTAAAACATTAAATAATAAAAGCAAACAGATAAATCACCTGTTCAGAAAAACTCCAAATAATTTATGTAGATATTCTGCCCTCAAGGAGGTAGAGCCCAATTCCCCACTCCTTAAGTATGGACCTTGCATAGGACTTCTTTCCAAAGAGGACAGTACGCAAAGGAAGAAGTGTAACTTTGCAGCACAGAAACCCATGCAACACTGCATCAGGAAGGTGACCAAGGTTGACAACAACACTGCATCAGGAAGGTGACCAAGGTTGACAGCAACAAGTATCATAATGATACTATGTACCCTTTGTATGAGGTGATCAAAATGGCACACTTGAGTTGTGGCCTTCCTCCCTGAAACCCATAACCCCAGTCTAATCATGAGTAAAACGTGGGGAAAAAAGTCCCAATGGAAGGACATTCTGCAAGATACCTTACTAGTACTTCTCAAAACTGTCAAGGTCATTAAAGCAAGGAAAGACTTAGAAACTATCACAGCCAAGAGGAGTCTGAGGAAACAGCCTACTAAGTGGGAAACAGCCTACTAAGTGTAATGTGGTGTCTTGGATGGGGTCCCAGAACACAAGCTATGTGGTTTAAAAACTAAAGAAATCTGAATAAAGTACAAAAGTTCTGTGAATAATAATGTATCAATACTGACCTTTTAGTACTATGCAGTACTACAGTACTATTGTACTATACTAATGCAAGATGTTAATAATCGGAGAAACTGGTACGAAGCATTAGGAGAACTTTCTGTACTATCTTTGTAATCTAAAATAAAAGGTTTATAAAATGTAGGGGAAAATAAATTGTGTTTTATTTTATCTTCATTTATTTCATTTCCATTGTTCTATATTTCTCTGTGTTCTATATTTCTCTGTGTAGATCCAAGTTTTCGCTGGCATCACAGTCCCTTTGCAGAAGGACTTCCTTCAGCATTTTTTGCAGAACAGATCTCCCAGCAATAAATTCCCCAGATTTTTTTGTTTGAGAAAGTTTTTATTTCTCTTTCATTATTGAAAGACAACTTTGCTGGATACAGAATTCCAGGTTGAGGGTTTCTTGTTTTGAATTCCAGCACCGCAGGTTACTCCACGGTTTTATAGCTTGCATAGGTTCTGAAGAGAAGTATGGTATATATTTTCTTTTTCCTTCTCTTTCCTCTGGCTGCCTTTAAGATTTTCTCCTTGTTGTCCTTTGCTTTTAGCAACCTGAAATGTGTGTGTATTTGTCCTACTTGGTGTTACTGTTTCTTCAAATATTTCTTCTGCTCTGTTCTCTCTCCCCTCTTTTTGGAATTCCAATGACAAATATGTTAAACCACCTGATAGAAGTCCACAGCTCTTGGAAGATTTGTTCTGCTCTTTGTTTTGCAGTTTGGGTTAACTTTACTGACCTACAGACTAATAGGTCTTTAGCGCTTGGTTTGAGTTCATTTAGTTAGGAATTGGGCTGAGTTGGAGCTCATGGGTGCAGTCATCACCCTCGGTGCCGCCACCATGGGCCCCGAATCCCAGCAGCAGGAAGTGAGGCTGGTTTGCCGGAAGTCGGTTTTTCTCCAGTGTGTGATCCATTCTCAGTCTGCAGCCTTCCCCTCTTGGTGCTGCGCCCCGGGCTGGGGCCTCTTGGGCATCTGCCATGCTCTTGGCATTCACATTGTTCCTGCACCTCCGCCATGGCTTCAAATGTTTTTCCTTTTCTATTTCTCAAGATACAATGGGAGGTCGCCAAAGGGCCTGGAGGGTGACACTTTCTGTCGTTCATCCCCTCACAGATGAACACTTCTGGTCCATAGGACAGAAAGGGGAGAAGGGTCCAGGCAGCACATTTTGTCCCTATTACAGGGGCTGCTCGTCCCTTTTCTCAGCCGTACATCATAGGGGAGACATCTTCAGGATGTTCCCAATCTCTTTTGTGAGCACCCAGTGGGGTTTGTGAAGAAAAAGCCTCCAAAAGAACTTGGACTTCACCTACGTCAGAGTAGGTCAACTTTCAGTAGAGAAATGTACCTCGTATGCCAAGTCAGAATGCCACTCTGGAAAATGTATACAATTTACAGCATGTACAAAACTGGTAGGTTTTACTTGAACAATAAAAGACTGAAAACAAATTATGTTTCAAGGAAAAACAAATGAATGCTTTAATTTACTATAATAAAATTTTATGACTGTGGAGGTACCAACCATATCAATATAGAAAGTTTAGAAACTAGAAAAGGAGAGAGAAAATTCCTATATCCACCATCCCAACATAACTATGATAATCAGTTTGGATTTCCCCTCCTTCTTATTTTCCACATGCATATTTTTTTGCATAGTTTTAAATTACAACTAAAAAGAAGTTCAGATGAAAATTTTCATTTACATAACTTTCATACTGTTGAATACATTGGTTTCTTCCTATTATTCATACTATAAATAAAGTTGCAGTGAATCTTTGCAAGTTCTAGTTCATTTCTTTAGGAGAGATTCCCAGGAATGGGATTTGTGGGCTCAGAGACATGAACATTTTTATGACTACTGGAACATCTTTGCAAAATCTTTTCAGAAAGCTCATTACTAACTTACAATGCCATCATCAGTTTCCTCACACCTGCACTGGTTCTCCAGATCACAACACAAAGTGGTAATAGTTGGCAATTAGTGAGTTTGTGGTTTTCTTTTGTCATTTTTATTTAAATCTCCTGATACATCCTTTCCATTTTTCAAATACTAGTTGGGTTTCTTTTTTGAATTGTACATTTAGGTACATTAAAAAACCCACCTACTTATTAAATATTCCCCTTCCTCTTGCTTGTATTTTATTTTACTTCTCTATGGAATGAGAAAATCTTTTTATCTCCCTTAAGACAACTGGAGAAAAGTGGTTGCAAGCTCAGTGGCTTTTGCAGCTCACTGTGGAGGAGCCAGAGCTTTCCAGCTTTCTGCTCTGCCATCCTAGGCTTTTGCTGGTCTGTCCCCTTGACACAGTCGTGCTTCCTGATCTCAAGATGGGACTGTACATCCTGCTGCCACATGCAGACAATAGTGCCCAATGAACGGAGTCTTTGCCCAAAGACTGTTAAGTCTTTCTGAGAGTATGAATGTGTAATGTTTTCTCTCTAGATTTCAGGATAGTATAACACCTATACAATATACACTACATTCTCTTATCATTTGATTGATTGATTTTTAATATTTTATTTATTTATTTGACAAACAGAGATCACAAGTAGGCAGAGAGAAAGGGGGAGGCAGGTCTCCCACTGAGCAGAGAGCCAGATGCAGGGCTCCCAGGACCCTGGGATCATGACTTGAGCTGAAGGCAGAGGCTTTAACCCACTGAGCCACCCAGGCGCCCCTCTCTTAGCATTTTAAAAGTACCTCCACACTTTGGTTTAGAATTCCTTTTAAAAATCAAATGTATCTATTTTAAAACTCATATTAACATACCACATAATACAAAATGGTACATAAAATAAAAACTTAACAATCAAGGCTTTAGCATAAATTTAAAATCTCCACGTATCCATTACATCAGGAAAAAGAATACTGCCAAAACCCTGAAAAGGCTCTATAATTGGGCCCCCTGAACATTCCTGTTGTCTCACCTACCCAAAATAACCAGTATTATGACTATTACAGTGACTTGTTTTTCTTTACAGTTTTATCATCTATCTACACACAATCTTAGCACATAATATTGCTTGGCTATTTTTCCATATTTATTTAGATAGAATAGAATAATTTTGTATTTGCATCCATTGTCTTTCATACATCATAGTCTGATGAAATTAAGCCACCATGCTAATTACTGCTATAGTTTCTTCCTTTTCATTCCAGTATAGAACTCCTTCACATAGACATACTATCACTTATTTATTTGTTCTACTGTTGGCAGAAATTTGGATTATTTCTAGATGTTGCCTGTAATAGGCAATGCCATGCGCATTCCTTTATTTCCTGATGCTCATGGTACACATATGCATTTCTCTACAGTATATAAGGATGAATAAAAATGGTGGGTTGTAGAACCCATATATCTACTACTTTAGGAGACAATGTCAAAACAGCTGCATCAATTTGCACTGTAATCCTCAGGGAATGAGAGTTTGGAACTCTCACAATGAGAGTTATCAACACCTGGTATTATCAGCCTATTCTGCTTTGGCCATTCTGGCTGGTGTATGATGCTTTCTGTGATTTTAATTTTGCATTGCCTTGGTTACTGAGACTGAGTATCTTGTCACAGGCTTACTGGATACCTGGTAACTTCTTTTGTAAAATGTTCTCATGCACATTTTCAAAAATCAGATTTTTTCATGATGACTTGTATGTATTCTTGATAAAAAAGTCCTCTGTGTGCTATGTATACAAGCTACATTTTCTCACTGTCTTGCCTTTTTGTTCTCTTCATGGTGATTTTGATCAATAAAGATTCTTAATTTTACACAACCAAATCAATCCTTCTTTTACAGTTATGCTTCCTCTGATTTCCTATTTAACATGTCTTTCCCTATTCTAAGTTTGTCTCATGCTTAAAGACCTCAAAGATGCTTCTGCTTGCCTTATTACATGGGCCTGAAACATCCTGTATTTTGGGAAGCAGGAGACTCAACAAAAATTAAAATAAGAACGAGGAGAACAGAGGCTCATCTATAAAAACATTATACATTTGAAAATTACAGTATCAGTAAAAATGTTCCAGTTTAAAGGTTAATTGAAACTATATGGAAGTGGTTCATGGCAAGTCTTTAAGCCTGGACTGAAAAATTAAAGTTATTATACAGATTATGTATAAAAAATTGATTTATTATACATAAAAAATGGTTGCTGGCTGAAATACTCTGTCACCAGAGAGCTTACCTCTATGTGATTAAATTCTCCAAAATTTGTTGATACTTTTTTTGTGGCCCAGCATGTGGTCAATTTTCAGTTTTATGTACACAAATAACTTTTTTTTTTTTTTTAAGTATAGAAGAACATATGGGGCACCTGGGTGGCCAGTCAAGTTAAGCATCTGCCTTCAGCTCAGGTCATGATCCCAGGGTCCCGGGACTGAGTCCCACACTGGGCTCCCTGCTCAGCAAGGACTCTGCTTCTCCCTCTGCCCTGTCTTTCCTCCCCACTCATGCTCTGACAAATAAACAAGCAAAATCTTAAAAAAGAGAAAAAAGGAACACAGTGTAAAGAACGTTTACTCTGTACTTTAAATGTAGATAACAACACTCTAGTGTACAGAAAGCAGATGGTGCAGATGTTAGATGTAGCTACTAGAAGGGCCTGTTAATCTCTGATTGACTCTACTTCTATGGTCTTGCCTTTTGGGGGCTTAACACAAAGTGTTAAAATACCCATGACAGATCATTTATTTTAGGGACAAAGTGACAGGAGCACACTGGACCCTCCCAATTTTTAAGGGCCCTGAACTTACACTTCTGTGTCCCCCTAGGTCTCTGAGGCATCCTGCTCCACTGTGGAAGTGGCAACTACCACCTGCAGAAAAGCAGTCATTAATGCCAGGCTCACCCTCTTTGAGGATCTGTCTCCAAAATTCCCTGGATCTTGAGCCAGGAATTCTTCATTATTTTGTAGGTTCTCAAGTGCTTTCAAGCAGATTTAAAAAATATTTTGCCTAGCATTTGTAGGTGTCTTCAGTGGAAGGGTTGGTCCCAATAATCAGGTCTACTATTATCACAGCACAAGCTTAATTGTCTTGTCTTTTTTTAAACCCCAATTTTAATTTCATTTATGGAAGGTTTCATTATCCAAAAGCTCTTTTCTATATATCATCTTAAGACCAGAAAAAAGATTTCCCAAAATGTTTTATGATACTAATTATGAAAGATGCTTTTTCATGAGGAAAAAATGAAGGTTTCTATTATGAAATCACTTTGTGTAACCATATGTTACATACTAAGTTTAATGACTCACAAATTAGCATTTTAAAGGCTCCAGTAAGTCCTACAGTGAAGAAAATTACTTAGTTTTATTTTTTTTATTTTTTATTTTTTATTTTTTTATAATTTTTATTTTTCTCTTGAGATTCCAATCTACTTTTTTTTTTATTAATTTTTTATTTTTTATAAACATATATTTTTATCCCCAGGGGTACAGGTCTGTGAATCACCAGGTTTACACACTTCACAGCACTCACCAAAGCACACACCCTCCCCAATGTCCATAATCCCACCACCTTCCCCCAAACCCCCTCCCCCCAGCATCCCTCAGTTTATTTTGTGAGATTAAGACTCACTTATGGTTTGTCTCCCTCCCAATCCCATCTTGTTTCATTGATTCTTCTTCTACCCACTTAAGCCCCATATTTCATCACCACTTCCTCATATCAGGGGGATCATATGATAGTTGTCTTTCTATGCTTGACTTATTTGGCTAAACATGATACACTCTAGTTCCATCCATGTTGTCGCAAATGGCAAGATTTCATTTCTTTTGATGGCTGCATAGTATTCCATTGTGTATATATACCACATCTTCTTGATCCATTCATCTGTTGATGGACATCTAGGTTCTTTCCATAGTTTGGCTATTGTGAACATTGCTGCTATAAACATTCGGGTGCACGTGCACCTTTGGATCAGTACGTTTGTATCTTTAGGGTAAATACCCAGTAGTGCAATTGATGGGTCATAGGGCAGTTTTATTTTCAACATTTTGAGGAACCTCCATGCTGTTTTCCAGAATGGCTGCACCAGCTTGCATTCCCACCAACAGTGTAGGAGGGTTCCCCTTTCTCCGCATCCTCGCCAGCATCTGTCATTTCCTGACTTGTTGATTTTAGCCATTCTGACTGGTGTGAGGTGATATCTCATTGTGGTTTTGATTTGTATTTCCCTGATGCCGAGTGATATGGAGCACTTTTTCATGTGTCTGTTGGCCATCTGGATGTCTTCTTTACAGAAATGTCTGTTCATGTCCTCTGCCCATTTCTTGATTGGATTATTTGTTCTTTGGGTGTTGAGTTTGCTAAGTTCTTTATAGATTCTGGACACTAGTCCTTTATCTGATATGTCTTCTGCAAATACCTTCTCCCATTCTGTCAGTTGTCTTTTGATTTTGTTAACTGTTTCCTTTGCTGTGCAAAAGCTTTTGATCTTGAGGAAATCCCAATAGTTCATTTTTTCCCTTGCTTCCCTTGCCTTTGGCGATGTTCCTAGGAAGATGTTGTTGCGGCTGAGGTCGAAGAGTTTGCTGCCTGTGTTCTCCTCAAGGATTTTGATGGATTCCTTTCGCACATTGAGGTCCTTCATCCATTTTGAGTCTATTTTCGTGTGTGGTGTAAGGAAATGGTCCAATTTCATTTTTCTGCATGTGGCTGTCCAATTTTCCCAGCACCATTTATTGAAGAGGCTGTCTTTTTTCCATTGGACATTCTTTCCTGCTTTGTCGAAGATTAGTTGACCGTAGAGTTGAGGGTCTATTTCTGGGCTCTCTATTCTGTTCCATTGATCTATGTGTCTGTTTTTGTGCCAGTACCATGCTGCCTTGATGATGACAGCTTTGTAATAGAGCTTGAAGACTGGGATTGCGATGCCACCAACTTTGGCTTTCTTTTTCAATATCCCTTTGGCTATTCGAGGTCTTTTCTGGTTCCATATACATTTTAGCATTATTTGTTCCATTTCTTTGAAAAAGATGGATGGTACTTTGATAGGAATTGCATTAAATGTGTAGATTGCTTTAGGTAGCATAGACATTTTCACAATATTTATTCTTCCAATCCAGGAGCATGGAACATTTTTCCATTTCTTTGTGTCTTCCTCAGTTTCTTTCATGAGTACTTTATAGTTTTCTGAGTATAGATTCTGTGTCTCTTTGGTTAGGTTTATTCCTAGGTATCTTATGGTTTTGGGTGCAATTGTAAATGGGATTGACTCCTTAATTTCTCTTTCTTCTGTCTTGCTGTTGGTGTAGAGAAATGCAACTGATTTCTGTGCATTGATTTTATATCCTGACACCTTACTGAATTCCTGTACAAGTTCTAGCAGTTTTGGAGTGGCGTCTTTTGGGTTTTCCACATATAGTTTCATATCATCTGCGAAGAGTGATAATTTGACTACTTCTTTGCCGATTTGGATGCCTTTAATTTCCTTTTGTTGTCTGATTGCTGAGGCTAGGACCTCTAGTACTATGTCGAATAGCAGTGGTGATAATGGACATCCCTGCCGTGTTCCTGACCTTAGCGGAAAAGCTTTCAGTTTTTCTCCATTGAGAATGATATTTGCGGTGGGTTTTTCATAGATGGCTTTGATGATATTGAGGTATGTGCCCTCTATCCCTACACTTTGAAGAGTTTTGATCAGGAAGGGATGCTGTACTTTGTCAAATGCTTTTTCAGCATCTATTGAGAGTATCATATGGTTCTTGTTCTTTCTTTTATTGATGTGTTGTATCACATTGACTGATTGCGGATGTTGAACCAACCTTGTAGCCCTGGAATGAATCCCACTTGGTCGTGGTGAATAATCCTTTTAATGTACTGTTGAATCCTATTGGCTAGTATTTTGGTGAGAATTTTCGCATCTGTGTTCATCAAGGATATTGGTCTATAGCTCTCCTTTTTTATGGGATCCTGGTCTGGTTTTGGGATCAAGGTGATGCTGGCCTCATAAAATGAGTTTGGAAGTTTTCCTTCCATTTCTATTTTTTGGAACAGTTTCAGGAGAATAGGAATTAATTCTTCTTTAAATGTTTGGTAGAATTCCCCTGGGAAGCCATCTGGCCCTGGGCTTTTGTTTGTTTGGAGATTTTTAATGACTGTTTCAATCTCCTTACTGGTTATGGGTCTGTTCAGGCTTTCTATTTCTTCCTGATTCAGTTGTGGTAGTTTATATGTTTCTAGGAATGCATCCATTTCTTCCAGATTGTCAAATTTGTTGGCGTAGAGTTGCTCATAGTATGTTCTTATAATAGTTTGTATTTCTTTGGTGTTCGTTGTGATCTCTCCTCTTTCATTCATGATTTTATTTATTTGGGTCCTTTCTCTTTTCTTTTTGATAAGTCGGGCCAGGGGTTTATCAATTTTATTAATTCTTTCAAAGAACCAGCTCCTAGTTTCGTTGATTTGTTCTATTGTTTTTTTGGTTTCTATTTCATTGATTTCTGCTCTGATCTTTATGATTTCTCTTCTCCTGCTGGGCTTAGGGTTTCTTTCTTGTTCTTTCTCCAGCTCCTTTAGGTGTAGGGTGAGGTTGTGTATTTGAGACCTTTCTTGTTTCTTGAGAAAGGCTTGTACCACTATATATTTTCCTCTCAGGACTGCCTTTGTTGTTTCCCACAGATTTTGAACCGTTGTATTTTCATTATCATTTGTTTCCATGATTTTTTTTCAATTCTTCTTTAATTTCCCGGTTGACCCATTCATTCTTTAGAAGGATGCTGTTTAGTCTCCATGTATTTGGGTTCTTTCCAAACTTCCTTTTGTGGTTGAGTTCTAGCTTTAGAGCATTGTGGTCTGAAAATATGCAGGGAATGATCCCAATCTTTTGATACAGGTTGAGTCCTGATTTAGGACCGAGGATGTGATCTATTCTGGAGAATGTTCCATGTGCACTAGAGAAGAATGTGTATTCTGTTGCTTTGCGATGAAATGTTCTGAATATATCTGTGATGTCCATCTGGTCCAGTGTGTCGTTTAAGGCCTTTATTTCCTTGCTGATCTTTGCTTGGATGATCTGTCCATTTCAGTGAGGGGAGTGTTAAAGTCCCCTACTATTATTGTATTAGTGTTGATGTGTTTCATTGATTTTGTTATTAATTGGTTTATATAGTTGGCTGCTCTCACGTTGGGGGCATAGATATTTAAAATTGTTAAATCTTCTTGTTGGACAGACCCTTTGAGTATTATATAGTGTCCTTCCTCATCTCTTATTATAGTCTTTGGCTTAAAATCTAATTGATCTGATAAAAGGATTGCCACTCCTGCTTTCTTCTGATGCCCATTACCATGGTAAATTCTTTTCCACCCCCTCACTTTAAATCTGGAGGTGTCTTCGGCTTAAAATGAGTTTCTTGGAGGAAACATATAGATGGGTTTTGTTTTTTTTTTATCCATTCTGATAGCCTGTGTCTTTTGACAGGGGCCTTTAACCCATTAGCATTCAGGGTAACTATTGAGAGATATGAATTTAGTGCCATTGTATTGCCTGTAAGGTGACTGTTACAGTATATGGTCTCTGTTCCTTTCTGATCTACCACTTGTAGGCTCTCTCTTTGCTTAGAGGACCCCTTTCAATATTTCCTGTAAAGCTGGTTTGGTGTTTGCAAATTCTTTCAGTTTTTGTTTGTCCTGGAAGCTTTTAATCTCTCCTTCTATTTTCAATGATAGCCTAGCTGAATATAGTATTCTTGGCTGCATGTTTTTCTCCTTTAGTGCTCTGAAAATATCATGCCAGCTCTTTCTGGCCTGCCAGGTCTCTGTGGATAAGTCAGCTGCCAATCTAATACTTTTACTATTGAATGTTACAGACTTCTTTTCCCAGGCTGCTTTCAGAATTTTCTCTTTGTCACTGAGACTTGTAAATTTTACTATTAGGTGACGGGGTGTGGGCCTATTCTTATTGACTTTGAGTAGTGTTCTCTCAACCTCCTGAATTTTGATGCTCGTTCCCTTTGCCATATTGGGGAAATTCTTCCCAATAATTCTCTCCAGTATACCTTCTGCTCCCCTCTCTCTTTCTTCTTCTTGTGAAATTCCAATTATTCTAATGTTGTTTCGTCTTATGGTGTCACTTATCTCTCGAATTCTCCCCTCGTGGTCCAGTAGCTGTTTGTCCCTCTTTTGCTCAGCTTCTTTATTCTCTGTCATTTGGTCTTCTATATCACTATTTCTTTCTTCTGCCTCATTTATCCTTGCAGTGAGAGCCTTCGTTTTTTATTGCACCTCATTAATAGCTTTTTTGATTTCAACTTGGTTAGATTTTAGTTCTTTTATTTCTCCAGAAAGGGCTTTTATATCTCTCGAGAGGGTTTCTCTAATATCTTCCATTCCTTTTTCGAGCCCAGCTAGAACCTTGAGAATTGTCATTCTGAACTCTAGATCTGACATATTACCAATGTCTGTATTGATTAGGTCCCTAGCCTTCGGTACTGCCTCTTGGCTCTTTTTTTTGTGGTGAATTTTTCTGCCTTGTCATTTTGTCCAGATAAGAGTATATGAAGGAGCAAGTAAAATACTAAAAGGGTGGCAACAACCCCAGGAAAATATGCTTAAACCAAATCAGAAGAGATCCTAAATCGTGAAGGGGGAGAAAGGGGATAAAAAGAGGTTCAAAAAGGAAGAAAGAAAAAAAAAAGAAAAAAATTTTAGAAAAGAAAACAAATAAAGAAAAATATAAAAAAGATAATATATATATATATATTAGATAAACTAGTTTAAAAACGTTAAAAAAAGGGTAAAAGGTAAAAAAAAATTTTACCAGAAGGCGAGAAAAAAAAAATTAAATTAACTGCGAGACTAAAAAAAATCACAGGGATAATGCCATGAGTTCCGTGCTTTGCTTTCTCCTCCTCTGGAATTCTGCTACTCTCTTTGGTATTGAAACCGCACTCCTTGGTAAGTTAACTTGGTCTTGGCTGGATTTCTTGTTCATCTTCTGGGGGAAGGGCCTGGTGTAGTGATTCTCAAGTGTCTTTGCTCCAGGCAGAATTGCACCACCCTTACCAGGGGCCAGGCTGAGTAATCCGCTCGGGTTTGCTTTCAGGAGCTTTTGTTCCCTGGGCGCTTTCCGTAGACTTCCGGAGGACAGGAATACAAATGGCGGCCTCCTGGTCTCCAGCCCAGAGGAGCCGAGAGCCCGGGGCCCCACTCCTCAGTGTGACCTCAGAGAACAGCGCCCAGTTACTCCCATCTGCTTGACCTCCAGCCGTGCTCCGAGCTCACCGTGCCTGTGGCTGGTTCAAGGTAACACCGAGCTGTGAGCTTACTGTCCGCTCTTACTCTGTAGTTGGTTTTCCCGTTCCAATACCTGCAAGCTCTGTGACACTCAGACACCCCAGATCCTTCTGTGACCCTGCGGGACCTGAGGCCACGCTGACCCCACGTGGGCTTCACCCCGGTTTAGACTCTGGAGCGATGTCCCTCAGTGGAACAAACTTTTAAAAGTCCTGATTTTGTGCTCCGTTGCTCCGCCGCTTTCCGGGAGCTGGCCCCTCCCCCCGGGGTCTATCTTCTCATCGCTTTGGATTCACATCTCCGCCAGTCCTACCTTTCAGAAAGTGGTTGTTTTTCTGTTTCCAGAATTGCTGTTCTTCTTCTCTTCGATCTGCTGATGGATTTGCAGGTGTTTGCAATCTTTAGATAAGCTATCTAGCTGATCTCCTGCTAGCTGAAGTAGTCTCAGCCTGCTACTTCTCCACCATCTTGACTCCTCCCCGGGATTTTTTTTTTTAAGATTTTATTTATTTACTTGTCAGAGAGCGAGGGAGCGAGTGAGCACAGGCTGACAGAGTGGCAGGCAGAGGGAGAAGCAGGCTCCCTACTGAGCAAGGAGCCTCGATGTGGGACTCGATCCCAGAATGCTGGGATGATGACCTGAGCCGAAGGCAGCCGCTTAACTGACTGAGCCACCCAGGCATCCCTCACCCCGCCGGTTGGGATTTTTATCAGTTCTTATTTCAGACTTCCTAGAGTTTAAATATTTAAACTTATTTACAGTGAAAAATATCATGAGTACTAGATTTCTTTATTAAAAAATAAAATATTATGGTAACATGATTTTATGTATATGTATTTATATAATATCTCTATATATACACATGCATATATGTAATTTCCATGGAGAATAAGCGTATCTAAAATTTTAAATACATTGTTTTTTGGGGATAAGAGCATGTAAGCTAAAAAAAAAAAAAAGCTGTTTAAAATTGACCACCTTTTGTATACAACCCATTTTGAAATATGTTTGCTTTTTTAAATTTATTGTATAAAAGAAAACTTGGATATACTTAGGGAAAAAAGTGAACAGCATTGTTTTTGTCTTGAGTTTCTTTTCCCTGTCTCCTTTCCACCATTTCCTTATCCTTTCCATCTCCACTGTCACTAGCAGATTTAATAATATAGGCTAGAAAATGAATTATAGGACCTGACACGCTGTGCTATATACCGAGAATTCTGTATCTGCTTCCTTGAACTTGAGAGATAGGGTCGGTGATGCTTTGTAAGTAGAACAATACAGCACTTTAAGGATCTTTGTTGGTATATGTACCATTATTTGAATCAATTATCTTTGGCTAGAAACAGTGAGCACTGCTCAGGCATCTTACTTCCAGGTTTGGGATCCTTTCTGAGCTCAGAGTAGTGGGGGCACTAGCCAGACTTGTTTTGGGAATTATAGGACTTAGATAAGAGACCACTAATATATGACCTAAAGGATTATGATAGTTTTTTTCATCAAGGTTCTTTGATTCTAAGAACTAGAAATCCATTTAAAGTAACTCAAGCTAAAGAAGAATTTATCATTTTTTAAAAAAAGATTGTATTTATTTGAAAGAGAGAGCACAAGCAGGGAAGAGGGGCCGAAGGAGAGGGAGAAGAAGGCTCCCTGTTGAGCAGAGAGCCTGCTTCAGGGCTCGATCCTAGGACCTGGAGACCATTACCTGAATCAAAGGCAGATGTTTAATTAACTGCGCCACCCAGATCCCCTAAAGGAGAATTTATTGAGAGAATACCGTCACGTGGCACCCAAGGCAGATAGGAATACTGGGTGTTCTAAAGGCTTGGCACCAGGAGCTCCATCTCAAGGTCTGCATGGTGTGTCATCTCTGCCACCAACCCTGGTTTGCTGGATGACTCTGGCAAAGGCTTTATGTAAAAATAATTGATGTTCTGGGTCCTTTTCCAGTTAACCATTTTTATAATCAGAGTATAATTTCCAAATTTAAAAAAAGCTTTATTTATCTTACTGTCTTTTGTCTCAGTGGGAGAAAAGGGTTGGTGAGCTGTAGGACCTCTATCTTAGTACTAATAAGATTTTTTTAAAAAACTGGGTTGGTTCTCTATAGATGGTATGAATTTTTCTACTCTAGAAAAGTATGACTTTTGTTTTTCAGGTTACCAAGTTTGTATTCCAACCTGCTGGGCTCAAAATAAGATCCAGAATCAAAACCTTTGTTTGGTAAAGACTATACACACACAGTGTAAGAGATGTCCTCTTGCACTACCAGTTCTATTCTTTATTATCCAAAAGCCCACTGGGGCATCTCCCAGCAGCTTTCAGAATATAAAAGTTAAATACATGTATGAATTTAAGAAATTATACCTATGAAATTATATTTTTTCTCATAGATCAAAAGTAGCCAAATACAACAATTTCTGTGGATCCATCTGGTACAAACTAATATTTTTAGATTGCCTTATTATGTATTTTTACAAATTCATAACTTTATGTTTTAGAAGACTTCTAAAGGAACTTGTCATAGCATCCTGATCTCGTTCTTTGCCTTTTTTTTTTATCTTGCAAGTATTAATAAATAAATATTTTATGCTTGTCTACCACCTTGTTTGTCTAGATTCAGAAAAATGTAAAGCAGTCTAGACTTCAGTCTTTGACTTGAAAGTTCACGTATTAGTTGAGGGTACATTAGATAGGTAAATACAAGGTCGTATAAATAAATGAATGTTCTATTGAATAAGTGCTCTTAGAATTTTATTGTAGGGAAGTAGTAGGGGAAAAGTTTCATGGAAGATGGGGTTCAAACAAGGCCACAGGCCATAGTGAGCTATAAAACAGTCCTACAGAAAAGAGGGCAGGGTTTTAAACAAGTGAGCCGGTAAGTAGGAGCTAGGCTGTTGGTGACTTGCAGTTAGGCTAAGGAATTTTGGTTCTGTATTCTGTATCTGTTATTTCCAAAGAGGAATGTAAGATATGTAAAACAGTCTCTTGCGGTTTAGGAAGAAATTATTAGAAATTCTACTCTAAAATGTGCTTATTAATATTAAAAGGATTAATTTATGCATATAAATTGTAAAATGTATGCATATTTTGGGGGCTGTGCATAAAATATGTGTCTGGATGGGGTAGCTAATCTAAGTCTTAGAGACTGCTGCTTTAGATTCTAGAGAAGCATCAAAGATTTAAAACAGGTGTGATAAATACAAAGTGGTTTTGAGGAGACCCGAATCTCTAACAAGTTATGGGACAGATTAGAAAAGAGAGTAGAAAAAGTACAAGGGTATATTCTAAGCATCTAGATATAAAGCAGCACAGGCCTGTGTTGAATATGGTGGCAGTGGAAATAACTATAATCTATAAAACTTGGTGTTCCCTGTGAATTGTGGGGGAGAAAACAAAGCATGCACCGCAAGATTGCTTTCTGTGTTGACTGGAGAAGGGTAAGTCTGAAGAGGGGATCTGTATAATGAGAGGTAGTGAGTTCCATTGAAATAGAGTAGCCAGATATCCAAATGAAAATGTGCAACAGGCAGTTGAGACTATAGGTCTTCCAAATGTTAGGTTAGGTGTGAAAGAAAGCATAATCATTACTCTTACAACTATAGAATGAACAGGCATCAAAGATTTTATTTAACGAATGAGTACACCAGTAAGATGTTACAGCCAGTTCAAAGAACTCAAAATACCATGTACTAGTGGTTAAAGAATGCTGGAGTGAATTTACAAATGCAAGAAAACAGGTCAGTATCCACAAGGTGATAATCAGTGACATCCCACAGGAAACAATTTCTACGAACAGGAGTTATTTGCAGTTATTATTCATTTTCTGCAAGTTAATTAACATCCATCCCTACAGAGTTGTAATATAGCTTTGTCAAAGAACAAAGGTAGATAAACTTGAATGAAAGTTCTAGCCAGGATGTAATTTTCATTGTTTTTTCCATAAATTGATGGAAATGTTTTAAATTTCAGAGCCTTCCTATTGGTAGGGTCTTTAATCAATAGAAGTTTTTAAGTTCCTCTTCATTTAGTTAAAACTCATTTAATTAATACAAAAAAAAAATGACCCACCTCTTTTAAGTTTAATTTGGGCATTTCCAGCTCAGAAACTGTGGATGTGATACAGGGATCCCTTGTCCCTTGGAAGTTTTTTGTTTTTTGTTTTTTTGTTTTAAGATTTTATTTGTTTATTTGAGAGAGCACAAGCAGGGGAAGCCTGAGGTAGAGCGAGAGGGGGAGAAGCAGGCTTTCTGCTGAACAAGGAGCCCAATGCAGGGCTTGACCCAGGACACTGGGATCATGACTTGAGCCGAAGGCAGACGCTTAACCAACTGAGCCACCCAGGTGCCCCTCCCTTGGAAATTCATATATGTAAAACACCACCCAGTCTTCTAGCAGCTCAAATTTCACCTTAGAACTCACTTGTTTCAGATGGAGAGGAACCCTGCCTCAGAAGATTGTGGGTTTGTTGTTGTAGACTATTGTACTCTTAATACTGTGATAGGAATAGCATTTAATTTATGAATTACCACAAGAATTAAGGATTACTCTTTTATTTCTTGAAGAAGAATACTGAAAGGTTACAAGCCTTCTCTGATCATCTCTCCTTAATTTTTGATACTATAATAAATTAACACAAATCACTAATCAGTTAACCAAATATTTTCAAAAAATTTAGCAGCACATTAGTTTTTTCTTTTAAAAACCAATGCTTAGTACATACTAAATCCTAACAAGAATTACTGGGAAGCTCCCTTGAGTTTACATTTACTGTGAAACATAAGTCAAGGGTAGTTTTATACTACTGTTAAACAGTACTCTTCAAAAGTAAAATCATGACTCTCAAATCTAAAATGAACATGAATCAAAGACTTTAACTCGTGGGCACCTGAGTGCTCAGTCCGTTAAGCATCCAGCTCTTGGTTTGGGTTCACGTCGAGATCGTGGGGGTCCTGCGATCACCCTGCATTGGCCTCTGCATTCAGTGCAGAGACCACTTGAGAATTCTGTCCCTCTGCTCCTCTTTCCCACTCACACACACTCTTTAAAAAAAAAAAAAAAGATTTTAACTCATTAGTGACTGAGGAAACTGGAAAAAATTACAAGTGGTTAATAGATAAATCCTAAGATTAGACAAATACACAAGCCCATCAAGAAGGCAAAATAAATTTTCTTCATAGGTGCAAAAAAATAAAAGACCTGACCTCTTCCACAGTAGTGACAGAAGTCAATTGAACCACCATCAGACAGAATTTATTTGCATGTCTACAAACATTAATTTCCATTATTACCAGTTTCAACAAATTAACTTCTATCTCTACAGAGTTGTTAAATAGCTCAAAGGCACAAACCCCATAGAATCGGATGACATGGAAGGATGTGCCCTAAACAATACATAGTTTTCCATAAAGACACTTAGGAGGGTTTTTTTTTTTATCCATTTAAAAAGCTTTCAGAATCTGTCCTTAGATAACTAATACTTAAGGTAAATATTAGCTAAGGACGTTGATTATTTAAAATCTGCATTTTATAATGTATGTTCAAGTATGCAGAAAGTACCTGACCGAATTGGCCCAAAATATAAGAAAAAGTGCCATTAAAATCATAATATTGTTTACATCTATTGTGAGAAGTAGAAATGTTTGCTTTTTAAAGGTGTTTAGCTAACCCTCCAAAAATAAAATTTCTTTTATAGAAACGCACTGATGAAAATTATATGGGCATTCATTTTAGGATTTCATTTAAGTAATCTTTGCAGTTGGAATCATTAGACATGTTTAGAACACTGGTACAAAAGAACACCTAACAGGTTGTATCAAGTTAGCTTAAATTAATGACTTAATTATTTAAGAAAAGCAACTTCAGTCAACTTACATGATACATACCCATGAAACTTGAAATTATTTTGGCACAATTGAACTTTCCCCATGAGTTTGCCATAATGTCACTGAAAACTGTCAGTTGATTTACAATAGCAAAGTACTTTTTATGAAGTACTATTTACTTCAGAATGGACCATAATAATCATCTGTAATAGCCATAGACTGTGCACCGTGCTGGTATTCTTAAGGAATACACAACAACAGATTCCTCAAAATGGTAGCCTTTCACACTGTTTTCTTCATTAACCAAGTGTTTTTATTGTTGGTGACCTGAAGCACGTGAAAAAATTGAAGCTAGCCTGTTTCTTATATGCCTCACCTAAGCTTGTTAATAGATGACAGCATTCCATGTGTTAGTACCTGTGACACAGGAGAGACTTTTACTATTAAGCTATGTGGTAATGATAAAGAAGACAGAAAAAGTCTTTTTATGGTAGTTGGGTCCTCACAACAACTCTTCGTGTTCTGGTGATAAGAAGACGCAAGTTGGGTATCCAGTAGAGGTACATGAGCTTGTTATCTCCAGAGCTGATAGAGCCTCTTGAATTCCCTCACAATGACAGGAACCCCATCTGAAGTGAAGGCTTGCAGAGCTGGAGATACCAGAACACTATTCTTTATGAGTGCAAGTAGGGTTAACCCTGTTGTTGTAGAATAAAACTTCTGTGTAATTACTTTAAAAGGCCATATTCTTTTTCTTCAGTAATTTGAAAGGACTTCAAAGAGGCACATAGTTGGTGGTCACCCTAGTCTTAAGATGCATGAATATGATGGGAAAATATCTGGAGATTTCAGGCTAGAATAAGTCAACAAGTTCATGATGAAATCTGTGTAGGCACTTACTATATTTTTGTTTCTAGGGCTGTGTAGGTTATAAGAGTTCATTGTGTTCCAATATTCTGAATGTTAACGTCTTCATTGCTGATAGAAACTTGCAGAGCTTTGGCAAGCAGAACTTGCTACAGTGAGCGGGGGAGAATACATGTCTCCATCCCTTAGTTCTAAATAACTGGACCTTTTATGGCTAAGTACACATAAAAGTTCATGTGATTAGTTATATCGATAGAACGTAGAGCCATGGGGCCAGTGTTAGGGAAGTACAGGTAGTGTTTGCTCTATGCTTATGTTTAGTGATTGTGTTACGGTGGGGGTTTCAGAGACTATATGTGGGATTCCTAGTGCATGCTAAGTAATTGGAGAAGTTAACGTATCAACACTTAGGATTTTTTATGATTCTGTAAGCATGAAAAAAATCAAATTGACTAAAGGATTTTAAAATAATTTGACTTCAGGGAAACTAAGAAAAAAATTTCCTATCTTAACCTGTTGTGTGTTTACATTCTTTCAGTGCTTATAAAATAAGCATTCATAATTGTAAATTATATTTTAAAGGATATCAAGATTACTATGAATTAATTAAGTGCATCTTAAATCTAATTTAAATAATCATTAAAGAATAAATTAGCAAACATAGTACTAATTTATTGATCAAACTTTGTTTCCCAATTAAATAAACTTCATTAGTTTACTTGGAAAATTTTAACTTCCCAAAACTTCACAGTGGTTGATTAGAAAATCAGCCAGCCTCAAAGCTATTTAAAATGTTGAACTCTGTAATTCTACTTTAAAAAAACACCCATTGGGGTTTTTAAAAATTTAGACATTCTGGAAATAAATTAGTATTCCACAGATTGTCAAGCCCTTGGTTGTAAAGCTACTCTTTTAAATATTGAACAAGTCATTTCATGGTGATTTTAGTGAAAAAAATTAAAAATCAGAAAACAAATGGTTCATTATATTTTTACCTCAAAATAAGAAGGAAAAGTGAACATATTGTCTAGGAGATACTTTCATAACACAAAGTTTTCCAGAAAGTCAGTTCAGTGGATTAGGTCAACCCCTGAAGGAGCTCTGTACGAAGAGGTAGCCAAGGGGGTGAAAGATACATGCTGTTTAACATATTATTACAAACTTTAAAAGTAAGTAGAAGGGGGAAAATTTCATTAGTGGGGTGTTTTTTTGTTTTGTTTTATAGAACTTCAAAATAAATTTGTTGCAATCTTACACCAATAGATGTTCAGTGTCACTAATAAAGTCACTAATAATATTTATACTCTACATAGAAAAGAGTCATAGCTGTCATATGTAAATAAGTATTTGAGTTTTTTGCCTTTAAGTTTTGTAGGAAAATGATAGTATTTAAGAACAAATTAGGAATGAGGTTACTGAGATAGGATGCTAATTCTTTCTGGTGGCTAGGATAAACTCAGGTGGAAAGCAGTTTCAGTAGATGAAGTTGCTGAAATGTTCATTTTGTAAAGGTACTATGATAGGTTCTCAGAGCATCATTTTGATACATTTCTGTGTCAGTTTGCACACTCATTGGCCCTATCAGATGTGTTGATCAGGCTGTAATCAGATTCAGATTGTAAATGTCAGAGCCGTGAGTAATTTAGTATTCTCTAAGAAGTTTGGGAAGAAAGAATCCAAATAAATTAACATTCCTTTTTTTCTTAATGTGCACTGGGAGCATTAATTTTGCTTATACCTAAGGTTTACCTTATTTGGAGGATTAGAGTACATTTGTGATCATTTAAAAACCATTTCAGTGGCTCTTGTAATAATTCATTCAGTCTGTGCTCTCTTAATAAATTTTACAAAACTCATGGCAAGTTAGTATCATTTGTGTGTGAATTTTCCAATTGTATTTCAGACTTTAAGAAAGGAAGGCCTGAATGGTTGTGAGAGTCCTGATGCTGACCGATTACTTTGAGCACAGTCCACTCTCGGAGGACAGATTCAGCAAACTAAATGAAGATAGTGATTTTATTTTCAAACGAGGCCCTGAAAGTACTTTTACTTTACCTCTACTTTTTATTTGTTGATCCTTTTTGTTAACTTCATTATATAGGCTCTGAACAAGAAGGAACACAGAGGGTGCGACAGCCCAGACCCTGATACTTCCTATGTGCTAACTCCACATACAGAAGAAAAATATAAAAAAAAAAATAATGAGGAATTTGATAATATGATGCGGAATAATAAAATCGCAGTGAGTACTAAAGTATGGTTTCTGCTTTTATCTTGTGCATGAAGATATTGGCTACGCATCCCATTTATTTTCGCAGTGGGTGATGATACCAATAAGTAGAAGGGGAAGAAATTTTGTTAGGGTTTTTTTGTTGTTGTTTGTTTTACAGAACTTCAAAATAAATTTGTTGGAGTCTTATAATAATACATGTTCAGTGTCTTAAACAAGGAAGTGAAGAGAAAGCATCCTAATCTAAGTTCTACTTACTGTCTCCTATACCTTTGGACAGGGCGCATAAATCCCTCTCAGATGCCAATTTTCTCATCAGTAAAGTGAATGAGCTGGCTTACGTAATTTTTAAGGTCCCTTCTAGCTCTTAAATTTCCATGATCGTAAATATAAAGGGTTCATATAAGATTTCCCTTTCCCTCTCATGACTTAAAAAATATTACATGTACATTAATAGATCTTGAGAGTATAAAATATAAAGTGATTAGATTTATTACAAAATTTGATGTTTCAGGATTATTTTTAATTATTTTGTATAGTTGATGTAATAGTAGTAACTTACTCTTTGGTTCTTTGTAAATGTCCGAAAACTATTTGGCAAAATACCTCCAAACTTTTCTTTTCTTTTATTGTAGGTATTGAGGAAGAGAGGCTTGGCTTGATACTAATTTAAGGAAGCAATGTTTTTAAACTGGTTGCAAATCAAATACTTGGTTTAAAATTTTCCTATGCTCATACATCTAACCATCATGAAAACCAGTAGTTTTTTTTTTTTTAACTTTTTATTTTTTATAAACATATATTTTTATCCCCAGGGGTACAGGTCTGTGAATCAAGAAGATGTGGTATATATACACAATGGAATACTATGCAGCCATCAAAAGAAATGAAATCTTGCCATTTGCGACAACATGGATGGAACTAGAGCATATCATGCTTAGCGAAATAAGTCAAGCAGAGAAAGACAACTATCATATGATCTCCCTGATATGAGGAAGTGGTGATGCAACATGGAGGCTTAAGTGGGTAGGAGAAGAATAAATGAAACAAGATGGGATTGGGAGGGAGACAAACCATAAGTGACTCTTAATCTCACAAAACCAGTAGTTTTTTGAGTTATCCTTCTTTGATAGTTCTTCAAAGAGTTCTTACGGGAAGCTCATTGGCAAGAGCTGCTTAAAACAGCTATTTTGGATCTGATTTTCTAAAGCTGCATCTGTAGTGTAGGCTTCAGGGAACAAATTGGTTCTGATTCTGATATTTATCTTATTGTCAGAGTTAATTCTCTTAAAAACTATGCCTTGAAGTATACATCATGGATTATCTCTTCAAAGGAGTCCTTTACTATAAGAAGCTCATGAAAAATAGATTTAAGGAAGTATTTTTGTGCTAATACAGTTATTATTCTTTAAAAACATAAAATAAAATCCCTTCTGACCTCACATGGATGCTGGTGACTTTGTAGTAAATGTTAAACTGCAAAATATTGTGTAAATAAAATTGCTTTACCTTTGAAAAAAAAATTTTTTGTCATGTAGCCATTGTTTTATGTCAGTTAATGAATGATAATTTTCTTTCTGAAATAATCTATTAAATAGAGAACATAAATTATATTCTTCCAACTTTGAATTAGCAGTGTTGCCACTCTTTGCAATCACTTTTAAAATATGGGGAGAAGAAAGCTTTCTTCTTTCTCTATAATGGAGATTTTATAAAGAGAATTGTTATATTCATGGTTAACAAGTATATTATATATGGTCTACGAAGGAAATACAAGAAGAAATGACAAATACTGTTTTAAGGGGGTGTGGAATACTTAGGAGGGAAGTAAGATAGCATTTATAATTATAACTTAATCTTCATACAATTTAAAGATAGGTTTTCAGCGGTTAATTTTATTGTTTAGATGGTTTCTTTGCATTTCATCACACTCAGATTGCATTGTGTTGTATATATGACTTGATTTTTTTTTTAAGTTTTGTCCATTAAGAATGTCAGTCAGTTAAACCAGGGCTGATTTATAATGTCCCACATTTGGTGTATTAAATTTATAATTTGTGTACATATTTTCTCCTTTTGTTAAATTTGTAATCTCTCAATAGAAATGTAATGTTACTAAACTGGTTTGGATTATTAAAGTGCAAATTTTATGCTTACTTGGTAACAATATATTTTTAATGTCTAAATCTGACAACACTATGTTAGTATCAGGTTCTGACATCTAATTTTCATTTCTAGGACTGTTTGAAATATATATATATATATATATATATACACACACACACGTTATAGTAGTGTATATGTATTCATAAATAAAACGGAAATTGAAAAGTTTATGTCAGACATACTCATGTTCAAATGTAATTCTGAAGAAAGCAACTTAAATCTACCAGTTGATTAGTAAGAAACTATCCCTGTCCTCAACTTTTAATAACTGTGGAGTTACCTTATCCAAATTAAAATTCGTAAGTTATTTATTTAATATAGATGAAAATAAAACTAACAGTTTTCTCTTCCTTGTTCTTTATTTACAGCCTGGTTTGCCACCTCAAAACTTCTCAATGTCTGTCACAGTCCCTGTGACCAGCCCTAACGCTTTGTCCTACACTAACCCAGGGAGTTCACTTGTGTCGCCATCTTTGGCCGCCAGCTCAACATTAGCAGATTCAAGCATGCTGTCTCCACCTCAAGCCACGCTGCACAGAAATGTATCCCCTGAAGTCCCTCAGAGACCGCCGAGTACCAGCAGTACAGGTGTGTAGTGGTCTCTCTTCTGCTGGTTCTTTAAGAAAAAGAATTGCTGACATAAGCAGTTTCTTATTTCGCTACCTTTAATTTTCTATGATGTGCGAGAGTCGACTGCCACATAATTGATTCCATTTTAAGGAATATTTTTGAGGATTTACTGCAGCGCGGTGGCATCCTCTTGGGTACAGTGGACCCATATACAGAATCTGCCATCTATAACTTTCCTTTTCACGGGAAACCATACTTTGACAGGCAGAAAATTTAATTAGGGTATCATGAGCAAAGACTTAAAGTTCGAGTGTGAGTCACTCATGTCAAAAATAAGAGAGTAGATGTACCTGACTGGAGTTAGAGTTCATGAATTCAGCAAAAATCAGCATTTATGACTTTATTCTTTGCAATACAGTGTTTCCTCTTCTTTAAGTCCCAAATTTAATAGTACTGTTAGCACTGACCCCATTCTTAGGAATTTGTACTTTTTGATATTGATACAGGAAAGCATTTGTATCCAGAGCTTGATAGGTGAGCTTTTATATGTATATTTAACTATATCATATGACACAGTTATGCCAGATTCAGTCTAGGGCTAGTTTTTATTTTTGCTTTTTAGGAAAGGAGTGCAGTTTACTTCGTTCAGATAAGGAAAACCAATTCATGTTCATTCTCTGCCCTCTCTGTTCTCTCTCCAAAATTTTTAGGTGGGATGTTGAGCACTTCAGACCTCACAGTGCCAAATGGAGCTGGAAGCAGTCCAGTGGGTGCATGAATTACTCCTGTTTGTCTTTCTAGGCATCTGCCCTATATGAGATAAAGGGAATATTGTCCCTCAAATGAGGCCTTATACCAGATAAGGGAAAAATGGGTATATGACTAGAGCAGACATGTCCCTTCATAGACTTAATTTTCTTCTGAGGGGTGTTTTTACTAATACCTAACATTTTTAAATAACATCCCTGCTCTGTTCTTTATACCTTGGCCTTGAGTGCTTCCTCAAGTGCTTTCAGATACTGTTCTTTGCTAAAGATGCAATTGCCTTCATACAGTTTTTACATCAAGCTAGTTTCTTAAGGAGAAGATTTCTGTATCATCTATTCTTGCCAAAAGTTAGATCATTAGCAGATGATACATTTTATAATAGCATGAAATGTTTTTGGAGAGGTTGCAATAACAAAGAAATGGTGGGCCTGCTTCTAGAGCTACAAAGATTATTAAGAAGTTTGTCTTCAAAGCATTGTTTTGGTGGCTACGTGTAGAACATCCACATTTTGTCACAGTTGTAGCCAAATTGGGTTAGTTTTGTTTTGTTTTTTACTTTAGGATCCCAAAGATGACTAGCAAGTTTAAACACATGTTTAAATATGTCTGCCCAACCTCCGAGTGCCGGCAAAGATACACTATGAACTGAACATTACAGAAACATGGCATATATGTCAAAGAGTTGTAAGAATAACTGTATTCCTTTGGATTATCATCACATTAAGTGGTCTTGGTCTCTTAATCTGTGATAAACATAGTTGTCATCATTGTATCATTATTGTATTTGGAAAAAAAAAATTTCCTCCCTGATTTAGATATTGTGTGTTCCTGGAGACTTCTGAACACAGACACTTCTAAGAAAAATTTACACTTGTATGTATTCAGCCCATTCATTCTATTAAAATGTAAGGAGCTTCTGCCTCAAGAGATTTGCAGAGATAATTGAATAACTTAATTTAAGGTGATGAGAAAGAAACCTATTGCTGAGACAAGTTATAAAACATAGTGGTAGGTTAAATGCCTAATTCTACCACATATTAATTGTGCTTTGGATGGAATATTATAGAAGACCAATGTAGGATCTTTTTTAACATAATTGTGGAAAATTCATAACAGTCTTAATAGTTATACATTAGGCTGCTTTACTTATATGTGTATTTCCAAATATTTATAGTTTATTTAAACTTCATTTGAGTTATTTGCATGCCCATATACATACTCTTTTTGTGTTAAACCTTCCCATATGCTTGTACTCCCCCAGTACTGCCCATCTTACTTTGCCTTCTACTTCCTAGCTTAGCTAAGGCTAGACTCGAGAATTTCTATTTCATTTAATGTTAATTGTAAGTACCTCTTGGTTTATTTCTGAAATAGTTCCCCCCTCCCCCATGGAGTTTAACTCTTTGAAGATTTCTAATGTGTTTTCCCCTTGACTTTCCTTCTTTTTTTTTTCTTCATCCTTCTGGCATATTGTAAACACGGTTCTAACTCCTGTCAAACAAGTGTTTCAATTCCCATTTTTTTTCTTGTACTTTTTACACTTCCTAAAAGCTTTTATCAATATTTTTTCTTATCTGCCATGCAACTGTAAATCTAAACTCTGTCTCTGCTGCTTGGTTTTTCTGTGCTCCCTTTGGTAATTTCAAACTCAGACTTTGTCATCATCAAAATACATTTTCTTTTGTTGTTGTTGTTGTTTTCATTCATTTTTCTTTTTTTATAAGCCTCCTCTCCCTGTTGTGACCTTTATGTTTAGAGGACTACATAATCCTACTCCTGGGATCATGGCACATCGTCATTACTTCATACAAAGCATCTCAGTCTGCTGTGTATTAATCCCTTTTATACCTCTGTTCCATTCCCATGCCCTTCCTCCCCCCATCTTAGGTAACTAATGTGTTTAGTGTTAATAGTGTTAATAATCATGATTAGGGAACATGTATTTCTATTAAAACTTAAAATTCAAGTAAGTATTAAAATATTGTAAGTGCTTAGTGAGAAACTTAAAGATTTTATTTATTTGAGAGAGAGAGAGCGTTGCATGAATGGGGGGCTGGGGGAGAGAGAGGAGACAGAAGGAGAGAAACAAGGAGCCTCCTTGCTGACCTGCTGACTGGGGAGCTGGACATGGGGCTCAGTCCCAGAACCGCATCACAACCTGACCCACAGGCAGACATTTAGCCAACTGAGCCCCCCAGGCACCCCTTTAGTGAGTTATTTAAAAGTCTGTTTCCATTATTACGTATAAACAGAGATAAATCCTGCTTCTTAGGGTACACCTCAGCATCTCATAATGCATCAAGATTGTATGTCCTGATACTCGTACATGCCAATTTTACCTAGACTGCGTGTAACTCTACTTACCCCACTTGTGTGGCTTGTACTCTAAATGGCATATATATATATATATATATATATATATATATATGCTTTTTAACAGAATTAGATCTGAGTAGACTTTTTAACAGAATTAGATCTGAGTAGACTTTTTATGTCAACTAAGATACCAACTGGAAGCATGTATTTATGTGAAATACTTAGAGCATACATGGGTTTAAAGTGTTTTTACTATAAATTGTCCCTAAAATAAATGATCTGCCATGGGTATTTTTAAAATGTTATTTTTGTGAGGAAGAGCCAGATAATATGTTTTAGCTCATTTTCAACAATGATGCCATTTTGGTTTAGTAGTTTGGAAAAAGTAGTTTAAACTCATTATTATACCAGATATACTCTTTATGAATAAAAAGATTAAACAGTTAAGATTCCCAGGGAAGTTTAGAGGGAAAAATATTTAAAAGTAAAGAATGATTTCTAATCTATTTTTCCAGATATGTTTCTTGGAACTGTATGAGAAGAAGGATTTATCAATGTTTGGTAAATGAAACTTTCTGTAGCCTCTCTGAAAGACAGGGGCAGGTGTTCGACATCCTTTTCCTAAACGGTGAGCCAAATGACTACCCTGAATGCCCACATGTTTTTCTTTTCGGGGTTACCTGTTACACCTGTGTGTATCTTTAACTAGGTATCCTGCAATAATTTTACCCATAGAGAGCGGCTGTGAAGAGAGCGCACCATCACAGCACACACCCCAGCACCACCCCACCCGGGTCTGCCTCTCAAAGAAGCACGAGACAACTGTCAAACTGACAGAGGAGGGATGCCTGGGTTGCTTCAGTTTTTGGCCATTATTGAAATGAAAATGGTGCTATGAACATTTTTGTAAACATAATCTACCCCATATCTACACACACTTCTCTAGAGTATATTCTTGGGAAAGGAACTGCTAAGTTCATAAAATATGTGGCCCTTATCTTTCTTATACTAGATAATGTCAAAACATTTTTTAAAGTACTTTTTTCTTTGAACAACACAGGTTTAAACTGTGCAGACCTACCCAAATCTCTTTCCTAATAAATACAGTATAATACAGTAAATGTATTTTTTCTTCCTTCGAGTTTTCTTAATAACATCTTCTCTTCTCCAGCTGACTTTACTGTCAGGATACAGTATGTAACACATATAACTTGAAAAATGTGTGTTAACTGACTATGTTACTGGTAAGGCTTCTGGTAAGCAGCTAAGTTTAGGGGGAGTCAAAAGTCAAACATGGATTTTCAACTGCACAGGGTGCTGTTTTCCCAACTGTGGAGCTGTTCAAGGGTCAACTATAATTGTATAGTTGTACAATTGTATAATTGTATCAAAGTACATTTCTACCTGAAATGAGAAGTTGATTTGCATTTCCCTGATTACTAAGGAACTGAAGCACATTTCATACCTATTGGCTCTCTGAATTTTTTTTTCTAAGTGTCTGGTCAAGTACTTTCCAAATTTTCAATTGGGTTGTTCATCTTTTTCTTATTTATTGTCATTTTTATAATTTGAAATCAACATAAGTCCTTTACTAATTTTATGCATTATAAAAATCTTTTTCCATTCTGTGGTTTGAAAAACAAAACTGCCTTCAGATTAAAAACAAAGTCAAATTTACCAATTTTTCCTTTATACTTTTTATGTCTTCAATAAATCCTTCCCTACCTCAAAATCATAAAAATAATCTCCTATATCTTCTAAAAGCTTTCAATTTTGCCTTCTGCATTTAAGTCTATAATCTTCCTGGAGATAGATTTTATGTAAGATATGAGGTAGACTCCCTTCATAGTTTCCTATGTATCTAATTGTCCCAACACTATTAAAGAATTTTTTTCTTTCCCCTATGATTATAGATACCCCCATTTATGCACACATGGTTCAGTTTCTAAGCTATTACTTCACTGCTATGTTTGGAAATCAGTATTTGTGCATTGTCATAGTATCTTCATTACTACAGCTTTAAAATTAGTCACAATATATTGTAGAGCAAACCCTCTCACACTGTTATTCTTCAGGATGTCTTCTTTTCCCCCTCATTTTTCCTTTATTTCAGAATCAGTTGTTGAATTCTTTTGACTGGCATTTCCTTGACTCTATAAAGATTATTATTATTTTATTTATTTATTTATTTATTTATTTGGTTGGTTGGTTTTTTGGTGGCAGAGATATATACCTATTGAGAGTTCCATTCCACAATGATGGGATAACTGTTAAATCAACCCTACATTCCTGTGAGCAATCCAATGTAGTCATAATACACTGTCCCTTTTATATACTGCTGGATTTAATTTCTGTTTTAGTTAGCATAAGTAACATGAGATGCTTTAATGAACAAAACACTCTCAGTGGTCTAACACAATGAAGTTTCCTATTCATAAAAAGCCATATGAGGATGTTTCTTATCTCAGAGGCTTGCATGAGATTATTCAGAGCCCAGATTCATTTATCTTGTGCTTCCACACATAAGACCTCAAGAGTGCCCATCTGGATTCTCTGCACCTGGCAGGCAAAGAGGGAAGAGACAGTATGAAGATCATGTGGGAGGTATTTGACAGATCAGCCCTGGAACCAGCATGTGTCACTTCTACTCAAATTCCATTGGCCAATTTAGTCACATGGCTACTCCCAAAGAGAGGCTGATAGAGTCTATATGCATGCCCAAGGAGTACAGAAAATGGATCAAAGTGAAAACAAGTTAAGTGTCTCCACTAAAAAAGATGTGAGCTCAAAGGAGTGGACTAATATTTTGTTTAGTAGTTCTGCATTTATGTTCAGTGGGGCTGACTTCTGATTTTTCTTCTTCGAACTCTGCTTGCTGGTTTTGCTATCAAAGTTGGGCTAGCGCATATAATGGAGAAAAGAGTGTTTCTTCTTTTTCTGTTCTCTGAAAGAGTTTAGAAATACTGGCATTATTTCTTCCTTAAAAAATCTGTTAGTCCTTGCTTATGAAGCCATCTGGACTTGGAGATCTTCTGTGGTAAACTTCACAATTAAGACTATTCAGGTTGTCTATAGTTTCATGATTCCATTTTGTTAAGTTTTATTTTTCTGAAAATTTGTCCACTGAGTCAAAATATTTGAGGCACAACAGTATCCTGAGATTTTACATACACAAAAAAAGTATACTAAGATAGCTGATGAAAAAGAAATTAAATGGTACCATTGCAACCTAGGTTAACCTCCTATCTTTACAAAGGAGAATATGAAGCTTAGGAGAGACCCAAGTACTCTGCCTTCAACACTACCACATCACACAGCTCTTAAATAGCAGAACTAGGACTAGAATCTAAATCTTCTGATGTCCAATTCAGTGCTTTTTCCACCACACTGTACTAGTTCAGCTGGTTCAACAGACTGCATTAATCAGCTGATAAATGAAAGGGAGAACACAGAGAGGCTTGGGATCAGGAAACACTTCAACCTTGGAAAGACAGCACATTCCTTTTGCATATAGCTATAGGCAATGCCTTCTGGCTCCTTCTCCAGTTCCTCCATAATCTTATTCCTATCTTCCTCAGTAAGAAGTGTGTCGTGTTCAAAATATGGCTTCTTTAAATTTTAAAAGTTCTATGATACTCCTAGGATTGAGTGTAAAGATCCCAATAAATGACAATGATACTTCTTCCCTTAACCCTGAGCAATCCCAACAGTTTGAGGGGGCCCTTAACTCACAGAAACCCAGATATTGGGCATCAGCCTATCAACAGAGGATAATGTAATTCTGTTGCAAATCTTCACACATAAATATTTTGATAAACTTGGTTCTCAGTGCACCATGAAGTCAGGAAAGTGTATCTTCAAAAGCCTTGGCTATTGGTTTTCACCATCCCTTCTTAGTGTGTGTGTGTGTTTTAATTGTACAAATAATTTAATTTGCCTTCTTTTTTTCCAACAAAACTTACTGAGAGTACCTACTAGGTTCTAATGTTCACTGATGAAACAGAGACACGGGTCACTGTCTACTGGAAGCTTCTGAAGATCATTTGATCTTCCCATGAAGACTGCTTTCTTACCAAGACAGTCTGACTTGGGTTTTGGACCCCTTCTTCAAAAGCCTGACATGGTTTAGTTGCAAAACTGATACACAGTTTTTTTGCTTTTTTTTTTTTTTAAATGAATGAGCCAATTTATTAACCCAGCATTTGTTCTAATACTTCTGGTGGCACTTGATACCTGTCTGGTGATTCTTTCCAGATTTCTCTGTCCCTGATGTGTCAGTGTGCAGGTTCCCTCTTGGTCCTTCTTCATAGTTTTCAGCTCCTAAGTTTTGGAGGACTTGTGGGCCATGCTCCTAGAACCTCTGCTGAAGTGGCTGGGCATGAACCCATTTCTCTGGTGTCCCCCGTAGATATTGGTTATGGAGCTGACCCCAGCACCACCCTAGAGAAACAGGTGCCGTGCTGTGGAAGCAGCCCATGTGTAGAACCAGTTCTCATCAGGGACTTCTGGGTGGTTCGGTCGGTTAAGCTGCTACCTTCGGCCTGGGTCATGATCCAAGGGTCCTGGGAGGGAGTCCTTGCTCAGTGGGGAGTCTGCTTTTCCCTCTGTCTGCTGTTTCCTCTGCTTGTGCTCTCTGTGACAAATAAATAAAATCTTTAAAAAACAAACAAACAAACAAACAAACAAAACAATTCTCATCCCAGGGAGCAAGCAAGCTCTTTCTGCTATAGTGTCTACCCATGCAGGGGCTTTCAGCTCCCCAAATTTTTTCAGCAAAGACTGCCAGAGCGCTGATGAATTCCTGCTAGTTCATGTCTTTTACAGTACCTCCAGCTATAGTGTGGCCTCCCTGCTGCCAGCCAGAAGAAAGGAAGCAATGGGGTTTCCTGGGCATGTAAGTCAGGTGTCCTGCCTTCATTCTTTAAGACATTTTCTCTGAATATAGAATTCTAAATTGGATTACAAGTTCCGTCTTCTCAACACATTCAGGATATCATTTCATTGACTAGAGATTTTCATTTGCGGCTATTTAGAGTCACTACTCCTTTGAAGATAAACTGCTCTATATGTTTTTCTCTTTGTCTTTGTTTTCTGTAGTTTTACTCCATATATATATATATATATATATATATATATATATATATATATATATATATATTCTTTTTTCTTTTATTCTGCAAGGGATTTGTTGAACTCCTTAAACCAATCCTGGAAAATTGTCATTATCTCTTCAAATATCGCATCTGCCCCCATCATATTCATCCTCTCTTCCCCTCCTTCTAGAAAGCCAACAAAAATTCAGGCTAGAATTTCCAACCAATTTTCCTTTTCCTCAACATCTTATATTTTCTACCTTTTCATCTCTTTGTGGTGAGCCTCCAGATAACCTGTTTCAGTTCACAAATTCTTGTGAATTTTCATTGCTCTAAGTATTTCATTCAATTTTGCTATATTACTTCTTTCAGATTTTCCTGTTTCTTGCAGATATTTTCAAGCTTGTTTATTAAAACAGAGTGAAACTGTTTATAATCTATGTATAATAATGAGTATCTGAAGTATTTAGATGTTAGTTTCTGCTATTTCTTCTGCATTTTGCTTATGGTGTCTTATTTTCTTTTATGGTCAGTCATCTTTGTATGAGGTATGCTCTATGGTTTTGAAAGGTTATTTGAAAGAGATTTTTGATGCTTTGAATAAAGTGCCTTTCTTCAAAAAGTATATCAATTTGCTTCTTCCAGATACCTGAGGCAAAAGTTTTCCCGGGCTTCCTGTGTTAAATGATTTTGGACAATGAGTGGTCCCACACAATGCTGGTACTTGTTTTACAACCCACAGAGACGGGTTCTCTTTCTTACTTTTCTTATTCTCCACTTCCCCCATCTGTTCAGGACAACAGATCTCCCCTTGCAATTTTTTCAAGTGAGAAAAGACTGTGGACTTTTTGTTCTTCCTGAGGTCCCAGTTTGATATGGGAGGCGATCTATTAGACTTGGAAACCTACATGTAATGAGTTGTTCTTTGCCTCTGGATCCAACAAAACCTGAAGCTCAGGTTTCAACTGTTTTATCCTGGTGGGCAAATGACTCAGGGTAGCCAGAATTTTAAATACTTCTTTACCTCTTAGGATCTTACCTTTTCTTAGATTTTGGTCTGGCATGTTCCTTAACAGCTCTTTGATACTATAAGGAAGTTTTTGTACAATTTTTCTAGTATTTTTAGTTGTCTTCAGCAGAAGGGTTGGTCCAGATAACCTGATCCAACATTACAGAAATAAAAAAAAAAAACAACAACAATATTTTAGAAAAAAATTGACCAAATATTTTCTAATGACATCTACAAAGTTTTTTGATGATGTTTCTGCTTTTCCTTGAATTGTGGAAAGGAGTCCCATATTTTCTACAGAATTCCACTGTCAAGTTCCTCAAAAAGTTCAACACAGAGCTATCATACAAACTGGCCAATGCCACTTTTAGGTAGATACCTAAGAAAAATGAAAACATGTCCGTACAAAAACTTGTACACAAATTCAGAGCCACATTTTTGTAGCAATAAAACAGTAGAAATAACCCAATGTCCATCAATTAATGACTGGATAAACAAAATATGGTTTATCCATACAATGGAATATCATTTAACCATGGAATGATATATTGGTACATACTACAATATAAATGAACCTTGGAAGTATTATGCTGAATGGAAGAAGCTAGACACAAGACAGAACATTTATATGAAATATCCAGAATAGGCAAATCCATAGACACACAAAAAAGGTTAGTGTTTGCCAGGATGAGGAGGTAAGGGGAGCTGGGAAATGACTGTGAACGGTTGATGAAAATGTTCTGGAATTAGCGTGCACAGTTGCACAAACTTTTGAATACATTAAAAACTATAATTTTAAATGGTGAATTCTATGGTCTGAAAATTATATCTCAATAAAAAGAGAAAAAGTTAATCTCAAATGTGTCTACGTTGTGGTAGCCACTAGCTAAACTACGTTGCCTTGCTGAACATTCAATCATTCAATTTCACATGACAGTGAAGGATTTGGGGGCAATAATTTATAAAGATATCAGGTAGTGTGAAAGCACTTTATGCAGGTTGCAAAAAACACTAGAAATCTTTACCATTATTACGAATAATCACACTGGAATTCACACCTATTGAGTCTTATACCCAGGTATATTAAGATTAGCACTGAACAGAACTATAGGAAACAAAAGCCAATAGAATCTATGAAAACAGCTATTTTTTGTACCTTAAAAGAAACCAGTAATAATACAACTCCCCCCACACCCAGAATAATCTTTTACACAGCAGCCGCTTATTCAGATGAATATTAGCTGATAAATTTGCTTTTTAAAAAAAAAGCAAAACTCTTTCTATGATTAAACAATACAGTCTGCTCTACTATAATGTGTTTTGGAATGTAAATTAGGTGCCATGAAACTGACAAATAGGAAATGGTGTCAGTATAAAGAAGTCACTCTGGTTCACTGGGGATTTTTCCTAGGAAAGGGGAGCCAGGAAAGTGGTAACCTTTAGCAGGAAAGGAGAAAGGCCTCCTGAGAGCCAGAGCTTTTTAAAAAAAGAAAAAAAGAAATTTAAAATGAGGGCTTCAGAGGACTATTCCCAGCCTTGATGAAGGTTGTAATATTTCCCATGCTCACTTTAATGGCAAGCCCCCCCACCTTCCATTGCTCATTGCTACACAGTCATCTGCACTGTCCTAAGACCCACTATCTCCATTCCAATTAAATGTTGCCAACACTTCTACTCAAGTAATCAATTCTGTGCATTTATAACACCTACTGTGGTAGCCACTAACTACATACTAAGCTGTCTCACTGAGCAGTTCAAATTCTCTTTTCAATTACTAATTATTTTTTAGTTTGTGTTGATCAAAACACAACGTTGCACAGGTTTTGGAGTTTATGAGATTTTTCAGGAATGCATTACAGCAGAAGCACTTGTATGTTTTACTTTTTAAGTCTGTTTACTTTTCTAAAGGTTGGAAATAATATATCGTGGGAGTCAATGTGGAAGATGGGGGCAATACAGCAATCAAGGCAGTATTTCCAGTATTACAGTGTGAAGAGAATCACATTCTTTCATTCTTGAACTTTATTTCCATTTAAACATACTTCATTGCTTTTTGTCCTTAACACTTTTGGGTAACGTCTGATGTTTGTTTTTGTTTTTTAATTTAAAGATTTATTTGAGACAGAGAGACAGGGTGTGTATGGGGCAGGGGAGCAGAGAATCTCAAGCAAGATTCCACACTGTGCAGGGCCTAACGTGGGGCTTGATCCTGTCACCATGAGACCGTGAACCTGACTTAAAATCAAGTTGGACACCCAACCAACTGAGCCACCCAGGCGTCCCTGATAAAGTTTTAAGAGTATAAATTAACTGAAGGAAGCAACAATGCTTTTAGTTCAACCGTACAGGTTATTATTAAGCTGTGTGCTGATTTTGGGGAATCCAGTGGGAAGAATATTGATGTTCTTTAGCAAAGACTTTCTGAGATAGACCCAGGGTCTTCAAGAAAACATTATTTAAGTCTTGGTTTTGTCACTGCAAACTCGTAAGATCTTGGACCAGTCCTTGGCTTTGTTTGGACTCCTGCTTTCTTATCATTTAAATAAAGTACAGAACTAGATCAGGGTTTTCCAAACCTTCTCATAATAAACTCCCTTTTACAGTAACTTTGGTCACTTTTTCATAATAAATAATGACTTTAAATAAAAATACTGTAAATTGTTACATTAAGGGAGATCACATTACAAAGCTTATTTATACTTATACTTGATCACATTCACATTATGGGTAAATTCTAAATATTTCCTTTTCTACAAATGATGCTCTCTTCAATTTTTTTATAGATCAATTAAGAAAAAGCATGACATGTCAATATTCCATAATCTTTAGGACACAGTCTAAACCACCATTTTAATCACCATTCCTCATTCAAACTAAGTGGAACAGCATTCTTCTTCATAAAATCTCAACATTACTAAATACTATCATAATTAAAAGATGAGATCTGTAGTCTATTTTTAAAAGCTATAAACCTCTTTAAAATGCTGGTAATCCGCTGCCAGATTAGTACTCTTGTAACAATTATTTGACTACCTAAACTTTTAAACACCTCTAAAGGCTGCCCACTGCCTGTAAGACAAAGGTCAAACACCACAGCCTGATATTCAAGGCACTGTATCAGCTACACCCAGTCTGTCTGTTCCTTACCTTTATTATTCACCCATACAAACTCTTTACTCCACAGACGTGTGTATGATGTGTAGTAATATTAAGGTTTATTTTTTCTTTATGTATATCCAGCTTTTCTAGCACCATTTATTGAAAAACTTTCCTTTTCTCATTGATTAACCTTAGCACTTTTGTCAAACGTCCACTGACCATGAATGTATGGGTCTGTTTCTGAGCTCTGTGCCTTGTTCCACTGAGCTACAGGTCTATCCCCACCTATGCAAATAGAAACTTTCTGGATCAATGTAGCTTCATAGTACCTCTCAGAGGTGGAGTATCTAGCAAGAATAAGCCAATCAGCACTTTCCATTTTCTCCTCGCTACCATGATTAGTGTACTGCAGGGAGGAGTGTGGAAGCATGTTATCCAAGTCAGCATAATAGAGTTTATTTCAGAACATTTGGTGAAAACTCTAGGACACAACAGATCTCTGATGCTTTATATTGGTACTTAACAATATGGTAGACAAGTTAAAAATACAGTTTCTCAATGGCACTATTACTATTTCAAGTGCTCAACAGCTACATATGACTAATGGCTACCACTACTGGACAGCACAAATAGAGAACATTTCCATCACCACAAGAAATTCTATTGGGTAATGCTGCTATAGATGATGCCATGTGCAGAGGTAAGATCGGGAGCTGCTACTGTCAATATGCACCAGCCAGCATAAGGACAAAGCTGATGCCTGAGAGAAGGCAGAAACCTGGAGCCTACTTCAACAGAGCAGAGCCTAATCTCTACCACACTGCTGCATTTTTTGTTATGTGATGTAACAAGTACCCCTATTTTATTTATTTTTTAATTTTCTAAAAAGATTTTTAAAAGATCTTGGGAATCCAGTGGGAAGAATATTGATGTTCTTTAGCAAAGACTTTGCTAATAAATGTATTTATTTGACAGACACGAGCAGGCAGAGAGGCAGACAGAGAGAGGAGAAAGCAGGCTCCCTGCTGAGCACAGAGCCCGATGTGGGGCTCAATCCTAGGACCCTGGAATCATGACCTGAGCCAAAGGCAGAGGCTTTAACCCACTGAGCCACCCAGGCGCCCCAACAAGTACCCTTATTTTAAAGGTGAGTTTCAGTCAGGTCTTTGTTGCTTGTAATCAGAAACAACCTAATACAAAAGAGTTTTCAAAATGCTTTCATGGGGTGCCTGGCTGAGTTAGTCGGTAGAGCATACAACTCTTGATCTTGGGCTTGTGAGTATGAGCCCCATGCTGCATGTAGAGATTACTTAAAAATAAAAAATCTTTTTTAAAAAATGCTTATGCATATATTATTTTAATTGATACTGAATACCCACAAGATTTAGAACTTTTTTTTTAAAGATTTATTTATCTATTTGATAGGGAGAGATCACAAGTAGGCAGAGAGGCAGGCAGAGAGAGAGGAGGAAGCAGGCTCCCCACTGAGCAGAGAGCCTGATGTGGGGTTCAATCCCAGGGCTCTATGCTCATGATCCAAGCTGAAGGCAGAGGCTTTAACCCACTGAGCCACCTAGGCGCCCCAGGATTTAGAACTTTAATTCTACTTTCTGTTCCTATTAAATAGGTACCATAAATATTCAATAAATAACAGATCAGTATAGCAAAGAAATGCTAATTATAAATACTAAATATAGAAACTTACTTTAGATCCTAATCAGTGAAGTCTCAAATAACAGAATTTGAGAATTATTACCACCTTTCACAAAATTCCTAAATCTTCATCTAAAACCCTTCCTTTCTGTTGTTGTACAGAACATAACTGATAAATTTTTTTATACCTCAAACTAACAGAACAATTTTTAAAAACTTAATCCAACTATAACACATATGGAAAATAGCACTAAAAATATTTTAATTATACCATACAATGGAACAATCCTATAAGACCACTGGTAGCATGAAAAAGCAAACTGATTTTTTAAAAATTCCTTTACAAATACTAGTTACTATTTCTAAGGGTTTTTTGCAGAACATAAGCTTTTTGAGATTTTCAAGAGACTTTGGAAATAACAACTCAAGCCCAGAAATTACCACAAAATAACAAAGCAGTTATATGGAATGAAAATTTCTTTAAAAACAAAGCAGCACAGAACAATACTCCCTGTCAAATTACAAGAGGTAAATTCCAATATGAATTCAAGCTTTGGTTTATTCTCTAAGACTCAGACTTGTAGTTTACATAACAAGTTGCAAGAATCATTAACATTTCAAAAACAATCTTAAAAGCGTACTTCTGATCTTTTACTGCCCATCAATTAAAATCAAAATTTTAGGAACTATTCTTTGAGTAAGAAATAAAATCAAATATCAGTGTGCCTACACATACAATAAGATTCTTCACAGAATATCCCTAGGACACACAAGTATCAAAGCACATATCCAAAATTGATTTGATTCACAAATCAACACACCAAACAAAACCTACAAAATTATAAGGTATGCTTACTTTTCCAAAATAAGGGAAGTTCATACTACCATTTGGAAGGATTTATTCGGTCAAGCACTGAATGTGTAATTGTAAATTTAAAAAGTAGGATTATGACTAATCTATGAAAAGAAGATATCTCTCAGGGTCCCTGGTCAGCTCAGTTGGTTGTGTCTGCTTTTGGCTTAGGTCACGATCCTGGGGTCCTGGGATCAAGCCCTGCATCAGGCTCCCTACTCAGCGGGAAGCCTGCTTCTCTCCTTCTCCCTTTGCTGCTCCCCCTGCTTATGCACACATTCTCTCTCTCTCTCTCTCTCAAATAAACAAAGAAAATCTTAAAAAAAAAACCCAAAGATACCTTTCTTTAGACTCTAGATCTCTAGAGCTTCTCTCAAAGCTGAGCTACAAAAATAACATCAGAATAAATATAAAAACTATACAAATTGTCTCCTTAATTTTAAGAAGAGCTATGTGTTTCAATGGCCATTTTTTTTTTAAAAAAAACTGCATGTCTGCACTTGCTACAACTTTATAAGAGAAATATCACTTACACTCTATCGATCTCTCACTCTATAGGCACACACAGAACATCCTTAAACATGGTAAGTACCCTGCATCTTTTGCACTAAATAAGCTTATAACTCTAATAGTAAGATAGTATTTATATGCTGAATGATTACTCTTTGATGGAAAACATCAAAACCTTGAGATTCTAAGTGTCTTGAATCTATACTGAAATGTATCTAACAAAAGAACTTCTGTAGAAAGATAATAAAATAGCTTTTAGGAAAATGGCGGAGATATGGCCACTTATTCCCAGTGTCTGGCACAATGCCTTGCACATGGTATGGTAAGTATCAGTACAATAAATTAAAAATGTAAAAATAATGCACTATAGTCAACATTTTTACCCTTTTCCTCCTCCCTTTTCAACCCCTTTCAAAAACAAACAAACAAACAAAATTACAGTGTGATTTGAACACAAGGTACTGCTTGGAAAGAGAAGAGAGTCCATAAAACTTAGACACAGCTCTTTCAATAGCTACCCAAGCCTTCAGGAGAAAGTCAAGGGCCTTATACACCTCCCTGGGATCTGGTTTCCTTTCCAGATCTTGGCCATTTCCACTCTTCACACTATACTACTACAGCTATGCTTGGCTGACTTTAACTCCATAAAATAACTGTGCTAGGTTTCATTTCCCAATTTCCACATAAGCTGCCCCTTTGAGCTAGAACACCGTTCTTCTACCCTTTTTGCTCTCCAACTCTGTCCTTTAAAGAACTAAGATGATGGTGTTACCTCGAGAGGAAGTTTTCTCTGATCACTCCCCCAATCCTCTGTACCCTTTTTCTCACTGGCCAAAAATGTGGCTAATGTAGCAAAGAACTTCAGAGGAAAAAGAACAACTTACTGATGCTAACTACTAAAACACTCAATCTGTGACCCAAAGAGACATGAAAAAGATACATAGGTATTCATCGACGAACACAAGAAATGCAGTAGAGAAATGTAAGCTGTATTATAAAGTGATCCCTCATCCCTTTCCCACATGAACTCCTGTTCATATATCAACAACATCAATCTTCGATGGGAGAAAAATCTGACCTCAAGAAAATAAAAATCACAAGCAGAGATGCACAGTTCCTTAAAAAGCACATACGTGAGAACCAATAATTGTATGATAAATAATAATATTCAAATACATAGTAAAAATAAAAAGAGTCAAACTGAAATTGCGAGAGCTATGGTGACTGCTGCGTGAGGTGATGGTGCAGGACAAGTGAGAAGAGGAGGAGGGCTATGAGGATTTCGTGCCTCGCCCTGTGAATCACCATCCTGCTGCATTAGGCTCTGTTAGGAATAAAAGAGCAGGGCAGGGGGCTGGAGGTGGAGGGAAGCTTTGTCTTGTCTTCAGTTGTCTCATTATTTTTCCCCTTTCCCTGCCGCTCCACTGCAGCGCTGTAAAACATTAGGCAAGCCTCTTAAACACTCCCTGTCTGTTCCATTCCTCATCTGTAACATGGGGAGAAAAAAAAAAAAAAAGTATTGGCTCAGAAAGATTCTCTGAGAACATTGTAATACTGTCAGAAAACCGAAGTATAATGATGCTTCTGATTCTATAAGGTCAGTACTAGATGATCTCATGAGACAAAAATCATTTTTATCTTTCTGTTTTGTTCAACTGAGGAACTGTAATCCATGGCCCACACATCCGCACCAGGCCCTCTATATACATTCAAAGAAGCACTTATAACCATGCAGAAGTGAATTGAAAGTAACCCGTTAGAAGGTAACCCACTGGAAATGTGTCCCCTAGTTTGTAATTCACACCGAAATTGGCATGCTATTTTGGATTGCTTCCTTAGAAGGTCTTACAAGTTACACTTTGTTCTTGCTCATTGCTTAAAATGATTTCAGGGATATTCTTGGGAATAAAAATGTTTAAGAAGCTGGATAACCACTGCCCAGGGACTGCATGTTACCTTGAAGCTTTTGGGCTCACACCACTTAGGACAAGTTAATTCGAGTTCATACAAGATTGCTCAGACCTCCCCTCAGCATTTCTGCTTCAGTAGCCTCAGATCTCTAAAAGTTCTCTTATGATGCTGCTCCTGGTGGTCAAGGTACTATACTCTGAGAGCCACAGATTTTCAAATAATGTATCCCTGCCATGGTCAACTTTCACTACCAGCTCTTTTTATTTAATAATTGGTAGATGCACCTTATATTGATTCCCTATCTTCCTCTTTTTAAGATATTGGTAATTTCTAAATTCTTTGTGATCTGAAAGTCGGAGGAATGAGTAAGACTCTGAAAAAGCAGATTTTCTCTTTCTTTAGAATCCGAATTATTGTCATCCTATTTTATCACTGTGTCTCAAATTCCTCATCTGTGAAATAAGGACAGTAAGAGGGTTCAATCAGATGAAATAAGTAAAAGCCCCAGAAGGTACCAGGCTAAATTAGCAACTAGATAAAAGTTATCTACTATTCTTACTACAATTATCCCCACTCATTTTCTGTTATTTTTGAGGAAAACTCATTCATGGTTGCTACATGTTATGTATACATCACTGACTTATATAAAAAAACCTTCATCCATTTATGACGAAATATTCCAAAGCTCCAATGGATTCAATAAACTGGGGAGCAAAGGGAGGCTATAATGTCAATGCCAGATTCTAATCCTATTTCTGCTGTTAAATTGCTAAATGACTCTGGGCAAATGGAGTCTCAATCCCCACTTCTGAAAAAGCATACCTTGGATATGAAGATCAAATAAGATAGTACAAGAGAAATTTTTCTTTTAAGTACTACAGTATTCCTGTCATGAGGAAGATACCTCTATCTGGGAACAGTTTACAAGATACTAACTAAAGAGGTAAATGGCCATGGTCTCTTACATTCTTAAATAACAGCACAGTGATCAGAATCACCACATAAGCTATTTGCTGAATATTTTCCAATATCACCAAGTCATAACTATTTTTAAAATATTTATATACTGGAATATATCATATTTCAAATATTCCTGCAAAGCGAAGCAAAGAGAAAAGTAGATACAAAACTATTCTCAGGCATTTACTAGCAGCTGCTAAAATCCTCACTTTGTGGCTTTAGCATCATTTTCATTTTGATACAGAAATGTTTTATTGGCCCTAGGCTTTTGTTTAGTGTAAACACAATGTACACACACGTGTATGAATAACGGTAACCAACTGATTTTCATTGCTAGTTTCTCTAATACTCTAAGACAAATCCAATGTTCTTATCAAATTGCATAATACAGTTCATAAGCTTTTAAATCTTAATTTATTGAAAAGAGAAAGATGGGGGATTATAGCATTGCCTTTGTACATTTCAACTAAATTACCAAACAAAAAGCCACATATTTTTGTTATCAATGCTTAATAACATGGAGAGGTACAATGCATATTTCTGATGACATTCTTTACAGAATGTCTCCTAATGAAATATAGTAAATATAGTAAAACTTATTTTTTAAAGGAATAGGCTCCTAAAAAGCAGTGTATAAGCATTTTCAAATAAGATCCCATTAACACTGCAGCAATACTCTCCATTATAAAGAAATCCAGTTATGAAGTCTCTTATAAAGTTTATCTTAATGACACTATCTAATTGACTAATGTGTAAGTTTCCATTTTCATTTATTTAAGCTTTCTGAATGTAGGGGGTATTTACATCCTACAAGACATTACAGACTTTAAAATATCTAAATGCAATTTAAAATATGTAAATGCTGTTGATTTTTTTTAAAAGCCATAGAGAAATTATTTTTTATCAATTATAATTGTTAAAATTTTAAGAAACTAGTTTCAAAATATAAGTAATGTGAAACAAGGGACAGCAAAGATAGAACACCATTCTGTATATGGGTTTCTTAAATTTGAGGTTAAAATCAAAAGATAGATAAAATGTGAGAACCACATCTTTCTTTTCATCTGTTTATCATCATAATATTTAAATACCAACTACTTTTAATATATTTTTTTCACTGTGTTCCCAAAAAACATACTAGATCTAGTTCCATAGGCCTAATACACGTACATCCTTGCAGGTATAGCTTTTTAGCAATATGGGAGAAAGTAAAATCCTACTGATCTTAAAGAGTAACTTGATGAGGGAGCAGGAGGCTGGCTGAGGACAAAGCAAAAGCTGGTGCCTTGCACCCCCTCTTCACCCGCTCCCCTCCATATGTGTAGCATTCCTCAGGCACCCCTGACTGCCCAAAACGATAAATAGTTAACTTGCAGAGATCACAGTCCTGCAAGGCAGGAGTCTCCCTTGGTTTGCAAATGTCCTTGAGATTTACAACAAAGAAGTTACCTTATCAATTTCTCAATTTCCAAAGACACAGAACACAGTTCCTCAATCCCTAAGGTCACCCTCCCCTCCATAAAAAACCGAAGGAGGCAGAGGTAGAAGGAAAAGTAAATAAAGTTAAATTTCTTCTAAACCTAAATCTCATTAACAGGGATGCTTGATAGCAGGAATGTAACATTCCACCAGGAGACTCCCAATTGTCTTTACTTGATAGCAACTAAGCCTTCAATATCCTGATAGTATTCTTTGCCCCAATAGCCCTTCTGAACACCCCTTTGTCCTCACCTACCCAACTCCTGTGTATATAACCAGCCACTCCTCACAACCCGGGGCAGCAGCTCTTCCTGCCCACGGGTCCTGTCCCCGTGCTTTAATAAACCACCATTTTGCACCAAAGATGCATCCACCTAGCACAGCAAGAACTTGGACCAAGGAAAGAGTAATTACGATGAAGTTTAGGGGACTGGTGGAGAAGTGAATTATGTAATCCGTTATCATATGTGTTGGGAGGGTAGGGGTGAGGCCAAGGCAAATGTCTAAGGCTTCTTGGGCAGCAAGGAATCCAATGGAACTAGCAATTAACACAGGGAAATAAGAGCAAGAGTTATTTACAAAAGGCAAGATAAGCTCCCTGTTGAATGTGTTCAGCTCAAAAACTGATAAATTAACAAAGTCAAGGCTAACTGTAGCCCAACTGGATATTCAGGTTTAAAGTTTAGGAACAAGGTGTGGGATAGAATTGAAGAAGACAGAACCACCACCCCCTCCCCAAGCAAGGGGGTAAAGTGAAAAGAAAATAAGATAAGGACAGAACGATAGGGATCACAGACTTAGTGGAAGCACAGAGAAAAGGAAAGTCTTTTTTCTTTTTTTGAAGATTTTATTTATTTATTTGACAGGAAGAGAGATCACAAGTAGGCAGAGAGGCAGGCAGAGAGAGAGAGAGAGGAGAAGCAGGCTCCCTGTTGAGCAGAGAGCCTGATGTGGGGCTCGATCCCAGGACCCTGGGATCATGACCTGAACAGAAGGCAGAAGCTTTAACCCACTGAGCCATCCAGGAGCCCCAAAAGGGAAGTCTTCATGAAAACTAAGGACTCACCAGGGGGACCTCCATTTCCTCAGGGAGGAAAAGGAACGAGGATCAAGGAAGCTGAAAGTAGAAGTTTCAATGAGGGAGTGAGCAACCACCTCAACACTTCAAAGAAGTGGGCTGAGGAAAGCAGAGGTGCATCCACAGCTTCAGGCTACTGGGAAGGCTGCAGAGACTTTGGAGATACAGGATCTGGAAGGCAGAAAATTGGGAAGGCAAGAAGCAAAGATATGACAAGAGACACCCTTTCAGGAGGCTCTGCTGTGAGGAGGAAAGAGATACTCTCTACGCGTACACCAGTGAAGATACAATAAATGAACAGTGTCACTTCATTAAGATAGGCTAAGTTTTAAAAATTAAAGTCCTAAAGGAAGACATGTAAAAGCAAACTAAGTACACACTGTAAATAGGCAAAACTCAGGTTTTAATCATAGATACCCCCTTCAAAAAATTCACAATTGACTTTTCCCTCTAAGTTACAATTTTCATGTCTTATGTGGATGGCAGAAGTCTAAATAACATTTCTTAAATAGAACTGAAGTTCAAATGTCTAATTAGGATAGAGCTATGGCTAAAACCCAGATCTTTTGACTTGCCAGGTAATTTTCTTTCAATGACAAGGCAAAATGTTATGTCCTTACACTTCCAATAAACTTTTTATAAAGAAAGCATATGCAATATCATTAATCATTAGGGAAATGTAGATCAAAACCACAATAAAATACCACCTCATACCCATTGGGGTGGCTAACATTAAGAAAAACAGGGGGGTCCTGGGTGGCTCAGTTGGGTTAATCATCCAACTCTTGATTTCGACTCAGGTCATGAACTCAGCGTCATGAGATCTAGTCCCACGTTGGGCTCCATGCTCAGTGAAGAGTCTCTTTGAGATACTCTCTCTCCCTCTGAGCCTCCCCCCATGCATTCTTTCTCAAATAATAAATAAAATCTTAAGAAAATCAGAAAATAGAAAGTGTTGGTGAGGATCTAGAGAAACTGGAATTCTTATGCACTGTTAGTGGGAATGTAAGGTGCAGCCTCTGGGAAAACAGGATAACGGCACCTCAAAAAATTAAACATAGGATCATGCTATATTGCAGTAATTCTTCTTCTGGGTATATACCCAAAAGAAGTGAAAGAAGAGACTTGAAGAGCTATTTATACACCCATATTCATAGTAGCATTATTCACATTCAGCCAAAGATGAAAGCCATACTGGTGTCCATCGCCGGATGAATGGATAAGCCAAATGTGGTACATACACATAAAAGAATATTACTCTACCTTATAAGGAAACTGACACATGCTAGGATGGACCTTGATAATATCACGGTAAGTGAAATAAGGCTGTCACAAAAGGACCAACGCTATATGACTTTACTACATGAGAGTAGTCAAATTCATGGGGACAGAGAATAGAATGGTGGTCTCCAGGGGCTGGGCGTAGGGAAAGAGGAGAAATGGTTGTTTTGGGTACAGAGTTTCAGTTCTGCAAGATGAGAACAGCTCTGGAGATGGTTGGCGGTGATACTTGCACAACAACGTGAATGGACTTCACCACCATTGAACTTCACTCTCAGAAAACGGTTAAGATGGTAAATTCTAGGTGTATTTTACCAATGTTTAAAATAAAATTTACATAAGTTAGAAAACCAATTTTTAAGCCAAGCTGGAGTGAATAGATAGATTTATAAAGTGGTACCTTGAAGAGGTCATATGAGAAGTACCTGGTACCTGGGTGACTCAGGCAGTTAACAGTCCGGCTTTTAGTTCTGGCTCAGGTCATGATCTCAAGGTCATGAGATCGAGCCCCACATCAGGCTCCGTGCTCAGTGTGGAGCCTGTTTAAGATTCTCTCTCCCTCTGTCATGAACCCCTCCCCCAATAAAATAAATAACTCTTCAAAAAAAAAAGAGGTTGTATTAGGTAAAATTGTTTAAAAAGAAGCCTGTTTTTAAACAATTTTACCTAATACAACCTCTTTTTTAATTTATTTATTAGGTAAAATAATAAGATATATGTAACTATAGCTGGGTCAAAACCTCAGGTGATCACATGTGCCAGGAAAGGAACAAGAAGACCTAGGCAGGCTGATCTGTGGTGGGGGCTGAGGCACGAGGGAGAAGGCACAGGGCTGAGGCACGAGGGAGAAGGCACAGGGCTGGAGCTGTGCTGGTTTTTCAAGAGATACATCCAGCCTAAACACGTATGTGAAATTTCCACTGTTTTATACCCTGCCAGTCGGAGTATCACTACTTTCAAATCATTTTCCATAGGCAATCTTCTATGTCATTACATAAATATCAACATATGGCTTTTCATTTGGATAAAATGTTTGCTAAAACTTGACTATGAGAACATTTTTCTGCTGCTTCTCACTCCATAAACACTCAAGAGCAATTCACATTTAATAACACAACAGAGACAGCTTTTTTCCCCAGAATGGATCATTTTTGTACCAGCGTTGTCGGGCTCTGCTGTCGGTTGTGCTCTCTTCGTCCCTCTGCACTGAATTCAATAAATAAGCATAAAAGTCAAAATGTATTATTTGAGGCCATTTTTCCCTTAACTTTAGGGCTGTTCTCTGAGTGATTTCCCCCTGTGGATGTCACGGTAATTAAACAACCGAGATACAATACCCTTACTGAGTTAATAAAAGGAAAAATATACAACTCCCCGCTCCCCCATTGCGAGGTATAAATTCACTTAGGTGCTTAGATAAAGTTGTTTTCAAGGTTATTCTATGGTGTTAGTTCCTTGGAGAGCCCAGTGATTTACCTTAATATGTTTTTAGACTTTGAATATATTAAAGAAAATCCACACCAAAACACATGATTCATAGACTTCTATACTAACTCCCAGTACAACCCCATGATGTGAAATTTTAAATTAGTCCGTGATCACAGCTGAAGAACAGGCAGTTTCTGCACAGTTGTACAAGATGACAATTGGGTTAATGTAAAATGTAAACATACTACAAGCTCAGAATATCTAGCACAGAACGTATACTATCCCAGAGATATATTTGTAGAGATACACACATTGTGGACAGAATGAACCACAAATCTTCATTAACTCAGCCATGAAAATTTGTTTCTCTGATGCCAGTAGCTGCCTGGAAAATGATTTATAATTTTAAATGCAAGACACGCAAATTATAAAAATAGTACCTAAACTATGCTTACGGCACTGCATAATGATGTATAAGTATGAACTGATGGGAACGACTGGTTTTTTCAAAGCAGAGACTATTGGCTTTCTTTCTAATTCTAAAAATGTTATGCCCTTTAGTATTGACATGGCACTTTGTCCAAAGAATACATATGAAAACAAAAGTTGATGTGTGTGTGTTGGTATTTATTTATTTATTTGTTTGTTAGAGAGAGAGAGAGAGAGGGAGAGAGAGCGAACACAGGTAGAGAGAGTGGCAGGCAGAGGCAGAGGAAGAAGCAGGCTCCCTGCTGAGCAAGGGGCCCGATGTGGGACTCGATCCCAGGAAGCTGGAATCATGACCTGAGCCAAAGGCAGCTGCTTAACCAACTGAGCCACCCAGGTGTCCCTGTGCATTGGTATTTTATATATGTATGTCTTTGTGTGCTTTCCTCCAACAGAAAGGAAAAGTTCAATCCAAAATCATCTTGGATGACAAGTACATTTCTGAGGATCCGGTGTGATAAAGGGAAGGTAGATGCCTGGAGAGAGATTACTGCAAATGATTCTGAGGCTCAGTGGGAAACCTGATCTTATCAGCCTGAAAATCTGCCCCAGGCTTCAGAAAAGGGAACAGTGGCTCCAGACCAGTCAGAGGCTATCTCTGTTCAGCTCCTAATATCAGAAACACAGATCCTGTCTGAGGACCTAATGTATTCTATGATTTTCCGTAGAATAATCAACTCAAGAGGCCTCTACAATTCAAAAAACACGACATAACTAATTTCGTTCTGATCTGACAGCCAAAGGGGAAAAGTCCAGGTGTGGGGTTTTTTATTAATTAATTAATTAATATTCCAGAAATAAATTCTTAAAACTCAATGCAGTCACTTCATTCGCCTGGAGCAAAAGTGTCAGAGGATTACAACAGCCATTTATTTAATCGGATCTGTTATTCGGTTGGTAGAATTCTTATTTATTTGCAGTGAAAGGTTTTCACACTTACTGTCTCCATACAGAACAGAAACTTCCAGAGGGAAAACAACCTGTATAAATATCTACACAAATGTTCAAAGAGCATCTAGGTTTGGGTTTAATAACATCATTTAGTAAATTTTCTGCTTTCCTATAAAGTAGTAGTGATGTAATACAATTATTTTCTATTCTAAGGACCAAATTATACTATTCTATACTTAGGCAACAAATCCAAAAAACCAAGTCAACCCATGATGAGTCACACTGCGGAGTGAGTTTCCAGTGATGGAGCATAAAGCGGTTTTGAGTCAGAAACTTGCACCTTTGCAAAGCCTCACTGGCTGCTTTAATTCATTTTCTATAAATACTCAATACAATTCAAGCTTCATAATTGACAGAAAAAGGCTAAAAATAATCCATAGTTGAAAAGAGTCAGACTTAAAGGAAGAGGAAGCTCTTAGTTCCAGCAGGTGTCTTGACACAAATGAACAGAATCTTGACAAAGTGAGAAGAGGACAGTGTGTCCTTTGCAGAAAGCTAAAAGCATCACACAAGTTTACATATGTTTTAACCATGAAAGGGAAGTTAAAGCAAGCCTAGCCACAACTCTGGGCTCATCTGACCAGCCAGTATCATCAACAAGTGAAAAGAGAAGCTATTGCCAGATGCAAAGTTCGGTCAACTTGGGTTGTGTACAAGGGGGAAGGCTCACTGAACCCACAGCGAAGACCTCAGCCTGAAGCGGCCCTCCTTTCCTTGATGTTCAGTGCTACCAGGTCTGACAGTAAATTCTGCATGAAGGAGAAAGGAGCACCCCCTCCCCCACCAAGGGGAAAAGTGGGTGCAGCAAACTTTTGGAGGGAAGACCTAGGGATTTTGTTTTGTTGGTTCAGGCTGTTAACAATAGAATCTGTTCTCCATACAGATCAAACACCTAGCTCTCTCACCTCAGGTTTAGACCAAGCATCACCTCCTTAGGGAGCCTTACCTTTTTTTTCTTTTCTTTTCTTCTTGAGGGAGAGGAGAGCCTGAATGCGGGGCTGGGCAGGCACAGAATTAAAGGGAGATGGAGAATCTTAAGAAGGCTCCACACCCAGCACAGAGCCCAACATGGGGCTTGATCTCAAGACCCTGTGATCATGACCTGAGCCAAAATCAAGAGTTGGATGCTTAACTGACTGAGCCACCCAGGCACCCCAAGAGCCTTAACCTTAACCCTCACCCTGACCTTGACCCTTTAGTATGAAAGCACATGTTTGCACCATAATCTCTCACACCTGACATTCAGCATGGCCTTCATGATCAAAACTGTCCCATGAGTTGGTTTATTTGGACTCTCCTATCCACTCCCATCCCCCCACAATAATTAAGTCCTCTAAGGAGAGGAGATGGTATTTGCCCAGTTCACCCCTGCACTTCAGCACCCAGAACAGTACCTGGCACACAGCGGTTGAGTTTGGATTGAATGAATGAATGAACTCATTCAGAGGGCAATTCAGTCTACTACAATCCTGACTGAATACTCATCAGAACTCTGAGCCTGCATAGAGACCAGCACCTCCCAACAACCTAAAAAGTTTCACAATTGGTGAGCTTTCCCATAAATGCTTCATCATTGAATAACTATTGATGGGCAATCTACGGATTGCTCTCTGATAAGGTGTGGGAGCAGCTTCGTGCACTGGGTCCAGCGCATCACATCAATAATGATGACACAGCCTTCCTAGAGGTCTGAGTGTAACCTGCTATGGACAGAACTCATTTCTCTGCCCACGCCTCCCATCTGGATTTCCCCAAAACATTTCATCAGTAGAATGATCTACTTTTCTTATCACCTTTATAAAATCACGGTCAACAAGTTGCCAGAGAAGTCCTTGCACTCCAGCATAGAAGAAGGCCACCAAACTGGGGGGTCTCTGAAACTATCCACCAAGGGCCGAGGGGTCCTCAACCCGGGCATGACTGCAAGCCTATGAGGCCAGCCACGCTTCCCTCCTCCCATCAACATTTGGATTTCAATAAGCTGAGATCCTTTTCCAGTCTTGAGACAGCAGGTGTCCCAACAGGAGAAAAGGCAACAGGTGAGGTCTCCAAGGCACACACCTGAGGAACGGAAGGACACGTGCTCAGTCACCTCCAAAAGAATCCAAACATCTGAAGCAAACGTGGAAAACTGCCACAGGTGAACCAAAACGAGTCAGAGACATGCACAGCCAAGACTTTCCTCGTCTATGATTGAAGGAAGATTTTTAAAATGCAGATGAAAGGGTATTTCCTACAGTCATGTGAAGGACGGTTTATTTGAAGACTGTACCTCTCAGCCTGTTAGTGATGCATTAGAGTGACATCTGTCCAGATCATTGAACTTTCTGTGTCTATACCTGAAGGGGTGACTCACTATCGCAAGGCAGTCAGCACGCCCTAGCATTTATGTGGCGTTCCGTTACAAATGAAATCAAATGGAAAGGTAAAGAACACTATTATCAATATTAAAACCATCTATCTTTTAAAAAGGTTATATCGACCCCCCCCCCCCCGCTTCTCAGATTCCATCAATGCCAGTGCCAGCTCGGTGAAGTGGACACGATCCTATGACAGCTTCAGTTGGTAATTCCCAAATGAACTTCCCCAATGTTCTACAGTCTCGCAGGGCATGCACTCTGCAACTCATGTCATAGACTGTCAGCTACAAAAAGGCTGGGAGCGATCCCCAAACCTCCAAAACAAATCTCCCCACTGAGCTAAAATGCTGCAAATGAGGTTTTAAATAGGATGGAATCGCTAGGTTCTGTTAGGACCAGTGAACATGACACATGGTAGTTCTTCAAAGCTAATACGAGCCTCTCACCATCAAAGCCTCATTTTACTGATGGAAAAACAGAGGCACAGAAGGCTTAAGTTACTTGCCCAACGTCACACACTGAAAATGCTGCAGAGCCACCTGTGAGCCTAGCGGCCCAGCTGTATGTCCTTGTTCTTTGTGACACTTTGTCCGTCTTTTTCACCTAACTCCTGCTCAGCATCAACATTCCCGAAAGGGCCAGCACTGTGAAGAAACTTTCACAAAAACTGCACAAGGTCATGCAGTAGGAGAGGAACATAGAGCGCCAATCTTGGGCACCTGGGTGGCTCAGTGGGTTAAGTGTCCAACTCTGTTTCAGCTCAGGTCATGGTCCCGGGTCATGGGATGGAGTCCCCCATGGGGCTCTGCACTGAGGGCAGAGTCTGCTGAGCTCCTTCCACTACTCTAGTTTGCAAGCTTTCTCTAAAAAATGAAAACTTTGGAAAAAAAAAAATCCCAATGACTCCCGGCGACCTCTACAAGACTTTGAGGGGAGGGTCACTTACTCACCAGCCTTCCAGATTCAAGTCACATTTTCCCTCCACTTCTCGGTCCAAACAGAACTTGCCTATCTTTACAATCCTCTCTGCTCCCAAGAGGGTTCCTCTAATCACCTTTTTAGGAAGATCTATCTTGACTCTCCAAGGAGATGTGCATTTTGAAATCAGAAACTGCTTCTGTTTTCCCTGTTGTTCCATTTAAACATGAAATCCTTAGCTAATCAATACTTTTTTTTTCCCTTCTCTTTTTCAGCCATCAGAAATGTAGGCTGTGAACCCAATGAAACCATTTGGTGTCACCTTCCAAAGTCAAACTTCCAAGGTATTAATTTGTCCACATATATTTAGGAAACACTGTCTGGTTTCCCTGAGGAGTGGCTGGGCTTTCATCAAATTATACTATAATCACCAAGAAAATGCTAAATTCAGCACACGATCAATGTGTGCATGTCCAGTATCAGCTTTCTAATGTCAAGACTTACTTAAAAATGCAAAAGGGAAAAAATACCTTAAACATGAAAGGAAAAAAACTAAAGGAAAAAAAGGAAGAGATAGTGTCTCAACTCGAAAGATAAGAACCTCCACTGGGGTAAAATGGACTGAATTTAGATAATTTTTATTGCTCCCTCAAATGTGTCTCAAAAAAGAAAAAAATCTGTCTCCAGTTAATTTTTGAACTGAAATTATGCAATTTAGTACCAGGTCCTACTCCTGCTTTCTGCCCTCTCTCTTCTCATTCTTCTGGTTAAAAGGCAACATAGAGCCAAACACCAACAGTGAAGAGGCGTCTGATCCCTGGAGAAAAGCTGCCTTAACATGGTTGGCACTCAGTTCTCCAAAGTGTGGATACAGCGAAGGAGCCAGACTCCCTCTTTTCCTGGAATAACAGGCATTTATAAAGTATGTGTTACACACAAAGCACTCTGCAGGGATTACCACTAATATTCACAGCACGCCCAGGTAAATAGTCGCAAACTCTGTTTTACAAACAAGAAACCAGAATTTTGGAGCCACTGAAGTCTTACAAGGGCAGAACTGATATTTGAGCCCAGGGTTTGTCCAGACTTGGGGCTCTTCCCGGTAACTCAGTCATGGTGAGACAAGGAAGCCACAGTGTGAGGCTCCATCAATGCCCTACTGGAGAAGAAGTGTCTTCTCTGGTCCCACTCCCTGCCCACCCCATCTGCAGTGACCTCCAGAAATGCTTACTGAATAGACAGAAATACTCAGGACACTTTCCTCCCTGTAATCATTTCAAGCAGCACGCACTGGAGGACTGGTTCTCCTGATCGCAAATGGAGATGTTTGGCTGATAAAATCTGGAAATAGATAACAAGACTTTTTTAGGACCTTTAACAGTTTAAACAAATGCAGAGTCTTTTTAAGAGTCTCATGTCTGAGGAGGAGTTTGTTTAAGTGACATTTAAAGACTACAGAAAAAGGCCTGTTATCCCAGCATCAAATTGGCCCTGGCAATGTTTTGTCAAGGTATGCCTTTAGGAAATTGTAATTGTGCAGAGAGGCACGCAGTGAGAAGTGACTCAGCCCAGACTAGAGGTCTCCATAAGGGAACCACTAGTATATTTCTAGTGCTTATTAACAGAAAACAAATGTACTGATGCAGCAGCACATAGTGTGAATATATGTGTGTGTGTGTAAAGAGGTCCTGCTCTACACTATTCCATTCATGCTTTTCTATGTAATCTTAAAAGCAGCTGTAAGGGTGAGTGGCTCAGTCAGTTAAGCAGCTGCCTTCGGCTCAGGTCATGATCCCAGTGTCCTAGGATCGAGTCCCATCAGGCTCCTTGCTTAGGGGGGAGCCTGCTTCTCCCTCTGTCTCTGCCTGTCTGTGCTTGCTCAATCCCTCTCTCTGTCAAATAAATAAATAAAATCTAAAAAAAAAAAAAGCAGCTGTAAAATCAATGATTTTTAAGCACTAAGACAGCTCTCAACCAGAGCCACTAGAGAAAAAATAACAATAAAACAACAAAAAAAATCTCATAGCAAGGGCTGGTTTTCAATCCGGCTAGACCGAAGCTATTACTACAAACCAGAGATACTACCAAAATTATACCAACAAGACAGCCAGAACTGCTCAGCAAAATTTACATTAAAAATAGTTTAACAACAACAAACTCATCATTCATTGCATATCATGAAAAAAACGACTTCCTTTTTTTTTTTTTTTAAAGATGTATTTATTTGGGGGCGGGTGAATGGGGTATGGGGCAAAAGGGGAGAATCTCAAACCAACTTCCCTCTGAGTGGGGAGCCCCAACCTTGGGTTCGATCTCATGACGCTAAGAACATGACCTGAGCTGAAACCACAAGTCAGACACTTAACTGACTGAGCTATCCAGGCGCCCCTGAAAGAAACTGACTTCTAATTGGAATGGATAGAGACAACACTGATGAGGGCTTTATTCAAAGGCGCATGAAGTTATGATGGGTAGGACATGAGGACAGAGGCTGGGCCATTTTGGTCATATCCTGCTGCTTCCCATAGACACCACATCAGCCTCAACAGAAAGGTAAAATGCAGTCCTAAAGGAAGTGTAATGAATAGAGCTTGAAATATGTATTCTCAATTTCCTTCTGTGTTCTCAGTGAACAGACTATCTACATTAAAGAAAGGTTCCCAAGAGGTACCTCAGAAGTCCCCATGGGGATAAGCAGAACATTCAGCAGAAGTTAACTCTTAGCTTCTCCAAGATCACATCAACCAGAATACCAACCCCATCTGTACACTGTGGACCCTTAAAAGATCTCATTTGGTCTTGATATTTATAAATGAATGAACAGCAAAAAAGCACTCAGATCCAATCAACAGCACCACAAGAATTTCATCTGGATTTTCAAATGTCAACATCTGTATCTCTTTAAAAGCTGACATCAGTTTAAAAAACAAACAAACAAAAAAACACAGTTAAGTTGTTCTCTTGGGGTTGTTCTCATGTGGAACGAGCCATGAGCTTTACAATTACTGACTGCTTGCTTTGCTACACAAATTTATTATAACAATTTCGTGTTTTAAATCCTCGCTTGGGTCAGATAGGAAAGAGAGCCCTTCTCAAAGCATCTAGTTTCATGTATTCACAAGCTTCTGGCAGAAAATTGTTCTAACGTGATGTGTTTATCAAGATCCTGCCAAATCCATCTCCAGAATAGGGGTTAGCAGGAATCCAAAGCTTTATCGATATGGCTTTTAAAGTAGCCTCTGCAGTGAAGGGTTTCAACTCTGCATTCAGCCTGGGAATGCACAGAACAGCTGCTTCCAAATCCATGAGCCAAAGAAATACCCGGCATTTTAGCTGTCATGAGTCTTGGAGACTCCCTAGTTTGGGGGCTAAACCACATCACCAGAAAATAAGTCAGAACGGAGTTGTTAAAATAGCCCAGGCTTAGGATGAAATAGTGGGGGGTGGGGGTTGGAAGTAAAATTCCATCCAATGGGCTGACCCTGTACAACTCACATGGCTTCTCTGGGTCTCAGTGCTCTCTTCTATAAAATGGGTATGACTCCTATCCAGCACGGTTCCTGAGAATAAGAGGATGCTGCTACCTAGCAGAACCTCCATAATCCCAGGAGTGGGCACGTGACATGAAATATATGCCAGCTGAATCCACATGCCCTACAAACCAGGGAAAACAAAAAGCTTCTTCCACCAAAAGAGAAAAACATCCATGAAAAGCCACATATTGGCAAGGAACACAAAAACTAAGCACTCAATTATTGATTTATAATCTTGAGCTCACGGTAACAAAGGCAGAAGTGGACACAAAGCCGGAAGTTGGAAAGGAAGTTGTTAACAAAGCAAGTAAATGCCAATCGGTTATTAATGAGCAGGGCGGCACCAACCTGTTCAAACTTTTTCTTTTTAATCACATAAAGAGTTTATGATGTTTAGAAACAATGTATCATGTACCTTCTCAGGTCTGCCATGTCTTCTAGTTCAAATATTAACAGAGTTTGAAACTTCCTGAGAACCTTCTTTCTCATCCCTTGCTGAAGCCAAACGTTTCTGTGCCAGCGCAAATCAAATAGATTTAAGAGAAAGAAAGAAACATCAGAGAAATTCTGCCTGTTTAGGCAGGTCTAAAACACTGAAAGCGACTTCCGCCAAAGATTCTTATAATATCCAAAACACTCGACTATGTAACAAAGTGCGTGACAACCACAGCAGAGAGGAAGTTAAGTTAGAAGGGGCGCCTGGGTGGCTCAGTCGGTTCAGCGTCTGCCTTCCTCTCAGGTCATGATCCCAGGGTCCCAGGATCGAGCCCCGTGTCAGGCTCCCTGCTCAGCAAGGCATCTGCTTCTCCCTTTCTCTCTGCTCTTTCCCCTGCTCATGCCTGGGTTCCTTCTCTGTCTCTCACACTGTCAAATCAATAAATAAAATCTTTAAAAGAGGGTGACACAAAGACTGGGAGAAGATGGAGACAGTTCATTAACAGACAAGAATTCTCACTCAAGTGAGACACATTGCCAGAGGACAAACGGCGACAGACTCATTCACCAGACAGACTGACCAGGGGAAGGTAAGCAAGCCTGCGGCACCACTGGACCCCACCTCATTCAGGAAAGAGCAACAGGAGGTGGAAGCACTGACCCCCAAGGCCATTTTCAGACTAGAAACCTATATATGTAATAATTATGTGATGTTTTACACTTGGTAAGACTGTTAATCATAATGATATTGGTTATATACAATTACACTATATACATTATACACATTATATATATTATATATATACATTATAATGTACATATATTATATGACATTACATAATAATATAGTATCCTTTTCTAAGAAGTTCTCAAACTAAACACCAACATCTTTCCCAATAGCCCCCTCCCCACTACCACCCAAAACACAAATTATCATACAATCATCACAATCATTATTTTTACTTGTTTCTGGTCTGAGTGGGGTTTGCTTCATTTTTGTACCATCCCCTCAGTCACCTCTTGGCTCTGAATGTGGGGACAGTCATGCAGATAAGTTTAGTACTTTCTTTTCTAGGTTTCCTGACCAGATCACAACCTCTCGTGAATATGTCTTTGTATGTATGTATGTATGTATGTATGTATGTATTTGTCGGGGAGAGACAGAGCACAAGGAGGCAGAATGGTAGGCAGGTGCAGAGAAAGAAGTAGGCCCCCTGCTGAGCAAGGAGCTGGATGCAGGACTCAATTCCAGACCCTGAGATCATGACCTGAGCTGAAGGCAGTGGCTTAACCCACTGAACCACGCAGACGCCCCCCTATGTCTGACTTTTAATGGACAAAGTTGATCATAAACTTTCAGTTCCTCAAAAGCATCCATCCAGCAAATTCTGAAAACCTGTTTGTTCTTTCCAAATGTTGCTTCATGCTACAGAGGGATCCCTGCCCACCGCTGGCTCACTCCAGCTGCCCAGTCCTACTAAGTGCAAGCAGCCCAGCCCCTCACCGCTTGGCTCCCATGGCACCTTGCCCCTTATCCTTAGCAAACAGCACACTTTCTTGCAGGTATCTGTAAAACTGTCCGACTTCCCATCTTGGCTGTAAGCTCTCAGGGGACAGGGAGATGATTCACAACTAAAACTCCGTATAATGCATGCTCAATTAATAGTTTTTTGGACAAAGGAACGTGTATTTATTTATTTCAGCCACTTTCTTTTTTTTTCCAGTTTTTTTTAATAAAAATATAATATATTTTTATCCCCAGCAGTACAGGTCTGTGAATTGCCAGGTTTACACACTTCACAGCACTCACCATAGCACATACCCTCCCTTATGTCCATAACCCCACCCCCCTCTCCCAATCCCCCTCCCCCCAGCAACCCTCAGTTTGTTTTGTAAGATTAAGTGTCCCTTATGGTTTGTCTCCCTCCCAATCCCATCTTGTTTCATTTATTCAGCCACTTTCTAACACAATTTTTAAACAAGCCTCAACTCTGAGCACCTACGGAAACCTAACATTCTACACAAAAATTAATTTTGTAGTATTCGTATCAGCAGTGCCTACAAAACAGCACTGGCTGATCTGTATGAGCTACAAAATGATCCAGATAGTTAATTTATAATAAATATGATATACAATAAATATGATATATCAGATATGATATATAAATATCTATCATAAATACAAATATTTATGATAGATATTTATAGTATTTTTTTAAAGATTTTTATTTATTTATTTGACAGACACAGATCACAAGGAGGCAGAGAGGCAGGCAGGGGGGAGGGTGGTTGTGGAAGCAGGCCCCTGCCGAGCAGAGAGCCCAATACGGGCCCAGGACCCTGGGATCATGACAAGAGCCGAAGGCAGAAGCCTCAAGCCACTGAGCCAGGCACCTGTATAGTGAGTACTTTTAACAAGAGAAAATAACCCATTAAGAGGACAGATGGCGGGCGCCTGAGTGGCTCAGTGGGTTAAACCGCTGCCTTCAGCTCAGGTCATGATCTCAGGGTCCTGGGATCGAGTCCTGCATCGGGCTCTCTGCTCAGCAGGCAGCCTGCTTACCTCTCTCTCTGCCTGCCTCTCCATCTACTTGTGATCTCTCTCTGTCAAATAAATAAATAAAATCTTTAAAAAAAAAAAAAGAGGACAGATGGCAAGCATTTTACCTTAAGACAATTATATGAGCTGAAACGCTGCAAATGAGCTTTCAATGAGCCCCTTGCCCCTCTGCTCCGGCCAGCCCTTGTTTGCTGTTCCACATTGCCACCCTCCTCCCATGGGCCAGATAGCAGGCTATCAATCATGCAAAAGGGCCAGAGAATTTATCTCCACCCTCTCAAGAAAAAGTGGAAGTAGACTCTTTTCACCTTTTCCATCAAAGGACTTCGAATCTGTGCCTACCCTGCCAATGCCAGGGGAAATGCCCGCGTTTCCTTTGTGAACTGCTTCTCGCTTCCACCCTCTCCTTGGGAGATGGCATCATTCATTTGTTGATATTACTCAACCTGCTGAATTATTCAGTTGGGTTCTCTGCTGCATTATTCAATGTACCCAAACCTCTACCTTGGAGTCATGCGGACATTTCAAACTCACAATGTCCACAAAACTCATTTTTATTTGTTCAAAACAACTCCATCCTGACTTGTGGTCCTAGCACCAACCCAGGGGCCCAAGGCACAAACCCTGACCCACAACCTCCTACAACCCCCTATCACCTACGCAATCTCCCAGATCATCTCTTAAACCCTCACACACCTCTGCTTCCCAGTTGCCTTAAGCCAAGCCCTACAGCCTCTCTCCTGAACTAAGATAAGTTCTTAACTCCTTTCCAGATGACTCATTGTGGGAAGTAGGGCATCTGGCTCCATTCAGCCATAGCACAGCGGGTAAGTTTGTCCTCAGGACTCTGTACGGATCACATCTGTCCAGCCACCACTGTATCTTCTTCCGGTGCCTGACATTAAGACTCAGCACAACCAGGCAGGCGACAAATGACTATGTGAATGCATAAAGGCATGGCTGAGACAGCCAGCACTCCCAGAATTAAGTTCTGCTGCCTGCCCTGCACTCAAATTAACGTTTGTCTCAACATCTGCGTGCAGAGAAGCGAAGGCTCAGTAACCTGAGGTCCACACCCAAAGGCAAACCACCATTTGGCACACTCACACATGTCCTCACATCTATACCTGTGTCTTTTTTTTTTTAAAGATCTTATTTATTTATTTGACAGACAAAGATCACAAGTAGGCAGAGAAGCAGACAGAGAGAGGAGGAAGCAGGCTCCCAGTTGAGCAGAAAGCCCGATGTGGGGCTCGATCCCAGGACCCTGGGATGGTGACCTGAGCTGAAGGCAGGGCTTTAACCCACTGAGCTACCCAGGTACCCCACCTGTGTTCTATTTCATGCCTCCTGAAATGATGGAGGTATTCCATGACAAAATATAGAGAGTTGTGGAGAACAATCGTTTTCAGAAAGAAAAAAAAATGTGAAAATGCAAAGCATAGCTCTTCTAGGTACCTTCCAGGACCTCATAGACAAACACACCATCATCTTCAAGATATCTGTGTCCTGGACAGGGAGCTGGGCTTTAGAAGAAAGTCCCCATGCCCATACCCAGAAGAAACCCACATTACAAAACAAGGCTACCTTCTACCCATGGAGGGAATGCACATGAGCCCATCACCATACCAGGGAAGGAGGAAACATCCATGTTGCTCAATTACGTATATGCACTTGTGTCCATTTGCTTTTGAAACTTTAGAAATTCCCCCAAGGAGGGAATGACAAAATGGTACCTATCTCATCTGGCAATTTGTCCCTAAAGGAAAAGCTGTTAAACCCACATGGTCAGCAAATGACAATGATTGTTAAAAAGGGCCAGTCCACGTAGTCTCAAGTCTCCCTTCCAGCCTCCCCTACAAGACCCACATGCAACAAAGACACAGATGAAAACTATCCCAGGCAGAAGAGAGGGAAAGTGCCGGAATCCTGGCTGAAATGCTTTCCAGCTGTGTGCCGGGGGACACTCCCCTTGTCTCCTTGGGCTGCAGTTTTCTCACATTCAATGTAAGTGACAACAGCCCTGCTTTGTGGGGTTATGTTCATGATTAAAAGAGTTCCTATTTCTTAGCACAACGCCTGAGTACAGTCCAGGTACTCCAAAAATGCCAGTGACCGTAACATAAATGATACTCATATCACAGTCACAGCATATTAGCGTTGGCATGAATCCCACTCCCCTCTTACCATCTCCACAGGGGAGTCTATGCCCAACCAGTTCTGTGAAATACCAAGAGCACCGGGTCTCAAACTTTAGCACGCAACGCAGTCATCAGGAGGGCTTCTCAAAATGCAGATCGCTATGCCCCAGACACAGAGTTTCCAATGCAGAGGGTCTGGGATGGGGGCTGAGAACATGCATCTCTAGTAAGTTAAAACCAGTTGTATGGGTGCAGCTGGTCTGAAAGGACATGCGGAGAACCCCTGACCAAAGGGGACTCACTGCATCCATGGAGGAGAGTACGGGGGTCCGAACCTCTGGCTGTCTCCAGCCCTCCACCCACCTAGAATGCCCTCCCTGGACTCTCCCATCTTGGTAACTCCACCAACAATTCCAAATTCAGCTCAAGCCATCAGGAGCCCCCCCAGGCTCCAGGCCAGCCCCTAGGACCCTGTGCTGTCAGAGTGAAATCAGCTCCATGAGGGTAGGAGCTCCCTGGTAAATAGGACCTTGCCATAGTCCGTGCCTGGGACATAGAGAAGCCTCCATTAACGATGAGTGGTAGAATGAGCACTGAGAGAGCCAATAGCCAAAGGCCTCCCTGGAGAGCCAAGCAAAGTAGGTCCTAAAAGTCAGCTCTGAGCCTTACCTCCAGGCTGTTTACTAGATATGAAATGCCCTGAGTCCCCAATAAGCTGAGTATCCCTCCCACCCCAGCGACCAGCCTTCATCCTGCTCAGTGAACCATGAGTCCTTTGCCTACAACCACAGTTGGCCCTCTTACTTTTTGATGGTAATGGCGCTTCAGCTTCCGGCCTCTCGCTGGCAGAGGTCCCTATGAGGGCTACAGGCTGCTAGGAGATGCTCAGTGTTCTCAGTGAGAGAGGGCTGCAATCAGGAAGCATTTTTATGTAAGCATTTCTGGTAAATTGCCCAAAGTTCTCAGCTGAAAGAGAAATAAACTTCCAGCAAATGGTGATCATATCTTTTTCCATTCTAAATAAGCATTCACTTTCACTTTCCATCCAGGAAATTATATCATTGCTTTAACCAACTTGACTTCATTCTGTAACCACAAGAAGCACTTAGAACAGCTGCTAGACACACATATGTGGCAGATAAATTCAAAATACACTGTTATGACATTTAATTTCTTGACATAAGCAAGTCTGAACCAAGTTTTATAGGCACTGTCCATGATGCCGTAATGGTGACTTTTCTGAAAAAATAAAATAGAATCTATTTTCTACTCAGTCTTGCCTTTGTAATTCACATGAACATCAAGATATGTAGCCTTTGAAGAAAGAACTCTATTGAGAATATGACCTTCGAGGCAGGGATTTCTCACTGTCCACATTTAGATTAGTCTCTTGCCAGATACAATTGCTCTTCGATGCTAGACAACATATGCTGGGTTTCATGGCGACGTAATAATTTCACCTGTTCTTTTCCATTTTGAATGGCAGATGTGTCTTCTACAGATCCCACGTGCTCCTTTGCCACCGCAGCTGATGTCGCCTGTCATGTATCAGAAGTGCCGCGTGGAGGTATGTTAGCAATGTCGCAGTGCCTGTCTGAATAAGCAAGAGTAATTTAAATAGGACAAGTTCGGCGGCTGTAGTCACCTAGGCTCTCTGCCCGTGGAGTTAAAGGAGATTTTCCTGTCTATAAGTGCAGAGAATCAATCCAGTCCAGCTCCGATCAGAGGACTCAGAGATCATCTTGGGAGGACAAACCCCTTGGGTGCCCCAGAAAAAAGTTTGTGAGCTCTGCTACCAGGGACATAAAAGCTTGATACCTAGCATCCCTCACATTTGCTTTCATCAGTGCGTCTTGTTATTACTGGGGCAAAAAAAGCTGAAGTAGGAAAGCAATTGAGATATAAATACAGAGATCTAGACCTTCCAGGAGGTGAAATCCATGTCGTGGTTAAGGTGAAATTTAATCCACTATCCAAGTGGCCAATGTTTAGTGTGTGCCATAAGGAAGTATATGGACTTTGCTACGTGGCCTTGAGAAAACGGTATTCTTTGTATTGTTCACACGATCCGTCTTTGTTATTATATTTGCTCAGTTTGGTTTCTTCCTACCATATAATTGTCCTGAGAGTTTATAGAAAACATATCCCCTTTTGTTGGTGTAGAGAGACTACACTTAGTGACTCACTCCTAATTCTGTCATTTAACTAACTACATGCTTTCCTGCAGTGGGTAAGAAAAAAAAGTTTTTAAAGCAGTGGTTGGTAGGGTTTCAGTTTCTTGAACAAAGGGAGTGGCCCTAACAGAAAAGGAGTCTTCCTTTCTAATTGCTCAAAAGTAAGAGTTGTTATAAAATCTTTCTTTGGAAACCAACACCAACAGTTAGTTGTCTTATTAATAATAAGCTGATGTAACAAATTATTTCAAATATCCAGTCATGTATTTAACACAACTAATTAATTGGAAGTGTTCACAGGTAGTAAGTTGCTCAAAGTCACATTTTCATAGACATTATAGTTTTCAAGGGTGAAATTTTTTATGCCCAAGATGAACATCTGGTAATAGTTGCCTTTAGAAAGTTAAAATTATACTCTGGTTTCTCTTCAGATTGCATAAATCTTTTGCCTTTAAAAAAAAAGTTAAAATTATTGAAGATGTGGTAGGGTAAATCTTAGAACCTTGGTCCCCCATTTATCAGATAATTAAAGCAGACCCAAACTTACTTTTTCAGGTAAAGCTTAACCTTTCTCAAGAATACTTCGTCATCATCAATATTCTATGTCTGGTTTTGAATTCCATCTGGTGAGCTCATGCTTAAGCTTTTCCCCCAGATTAAACCAGAGCAAGAGAGAATTTCAAACAGTACAGCATCACTGTGGCCCCACACAGAATCACTTTGTAGGGTTGTTCTCTTGTGTGATGTCGTTGCCCTAGTTTAAAGCATCTTGGAATTAGTCTTGAGAAATGGATTGTTGAATCTGCACCTGGAATATTGGCCAAGGTTATTGTTCTTAAAATCCTGGTGCTTGTTTTAAGATGATCCAATGTAGAAATTGTTGGTCCTCTCCAGAATGCAAACCTAGGCTCTTTTACACAATGGGTTTGTTTGCATCCCCTGAATTCTGCAAACAGCACAACTGAATTGGTTTTCCTTTCTGATTTGATTACTAGAATGCTCAGAGAGGCCCACCTCTACAGTGCTTTTTGGTACATTGTTTAACAAATTTTTATTTTTCTACCTTTACTGTTTTAAGTCTGAGATGAAACTAAAGGAATTTCCAGAACCAAACTATTGGAATAATAATTTTCTGTGCAATTAGATGTACATTTGTTGACACATTTGCTCACAAAACAATAACATATATTGAGTAGCTCAAGGAGGACCACAGACTAGGATGATCAGGGGCTGGGCTGATGAAATGTATGTGTGACTGTCCACAAAAAAAAAAAAAAAAAAAAAAAAAAATAGAGACTCCCACACACTGGCCACCTAAAGGCATTCGAATTCATTTATTAACTCTCTTCTGGCCAGACAAGGCAGGTGGCTAGACATCAGGTGGCTGTTCCCGTTCCCTGACCAACAATGTGCCAAGCTCTGAGTAAACACGGTGGGTATACATAAATAAGATTGCTTCTGCCCCCCAGGGGCTCACAGTTTGTTGAAGGGGCAAACCATGAAAACAAATAAGCACAACAGCATGTCAGAAGGATGAGACTAGTTGCAGCACCTGCAGGGTCCAGAAAGTTAAGTACAGAGTCAGGTGCTGGAGCCCAGGCAGGAAATATACAAGGGAATTAGCAAACACAGTGACTCTGCACAGCCCCAAGGGCTGAGAGAAGAGATCCTCATGACTGAGTCACTGCAAGGAACACAGGCTCAACCAGCAAGAGATCAAGTCAGGAAATGAAGCCAGACCCATCTGGCAATATTTCCAGTTACTCGAGTATTATTACTCAAGTATTATTACTCGAGTAATCAGAAAATTAAAACATAGATACATGGAAAGAAATAATAACACTTTTAGTTGAGGGCATTAACAAATTTGGGACTGGTAGTCTCCAGCCTATATTTCTGAGTGCTGGGACATATAATTTGAATAAGTTTTCACTCATTGAGCCTCCAATTACTGGCTGTAATGATGCCCTACAAAGAAAATACAGAATCACTAATTAATGGATTGAAAAGTAGTCAGGAAATACATGGGGCTTTATTAAGTGCATAGTAATATTTTCAAGCTGACTTGGTAAACACCCGCTTTACTGATTTTTTTAGGTTTATATTTATAATGACTATTGTATCTTCCTGAGAAAATCTGGGCCCAAAATAGAGAATAAAATAGTAAGAAGTACGACCTTAATGCTAAATGAATTTCTTAATTCCCAGTATATATGTGCTCAACCTTTTTTTCTTTTTGGGAACTCCTTATATTGAACTATATTCTCAAAATTTTTACATTCTGCTAAGAGATTATTCGTAAAAAAAAAAAAAATAGCTTGGCTTGGTAGTTTGAACTTCCTGCTAGGCTGATTTGGAAATGAAGAATGGGAGGGATAAAAATCTACTCAGTGAAATGCAAAACATACTTTAGATTTTAAAGGAAAGAGAATTTCTCAGCTGATTCAATGACAGACAAATTTGGTTATAGTTTTGAACCTTTTACAATGATCTTTGCACCTACCCTCGAAATGAGTTTGTGACTTTTCTCCTCATTCCTGATGGGTTTTGTGAAACTAGTCCCTACTTGATGAATTTGTAAAATGGAGTTCCACTTCAGTAACTCTCATTCAAAAACCCAAGCCTTGTATATCAAACTGAGTATGGTTTACCACACACACTCAGTGGTAAAACATGATCAGGAATTCCTAAACCTAAGGCAGGAGTTCAAGCTCTATGACCATGGAAGCGATAAAAACACCCTGGGCCTTTGTTAAGTTTTGTGTCATTTCTTACAGGCTTACATTTGCTTCATTCTTACAGGCTCTATATTTCTTCCCCAGTAATAAAAACTAATCACTTTTCTGATTCTCTAAGCAAATCCTAACATCATGTTATTTCACCTGAACAAACCGTATTTTGGTATATACCATAAATGTCAATTTTGTTAAATTAAAGAGAGCTGCAAATCGAGTCAGAAGGAGTAGCCTCAGAGGACCAGCATTGTTTTGTTTGTTTCTTTGTTTTAAGATTTCATTTATTTATTTGATGGAGAGAGACACAGTGAGAGAAGGGACACAAGCAGGGGAAGTGGGAGAGGGAGAAGCAGGCTTCCCGCCAAGTAGGGAGCCTGACTTGTGGCTGGATCCCAGGTCCCTGGGATCATGACCTGAGCTAAAGGCAGACACTACCTTTAGCCACCCAGGCGCCTTGTATTTCAAATGCCTGTCAGGGAGTAGGGGATGTGGGAGTGGCGTAGTTAAGCATCTGACTCTTGGTTTTGGCTCAGGTCATGATCTCAGGATTCAGAGAGCAAGCCCCAAGTCAGGATCCCTGCTCAGCACAATCTGCTTGAGATTCTCTCTCTCCCTCTGCCCCTCCCCCTGCTTATGTGCTCTCTCTCTTTTTCTCTCTCTCAAATAAATAAATAAAATATTTAAAATGCATATAAGATCATTGTGCTGTTTCCTGCTCATGTTTTATACAGCTCTGAAGTATACATTTTAGCAAGGTGTGCTCGAGGAAGCTTGTGTCCCCAACAAGCTGGAAACTTCCATGGTCACTTAATGATGAAACATGATTGGAGAATAAAGGACAGCATGAGCAGCACCATACGAAGTGGGACTGGACTCTAAAGGGCAGAAATTAAAAATGAGAAATTGAGTGATCAATGAACAATATAGAGAAGCAAGCTAAAACTTAAATTGGCAAGGGAAAACTACTATGAACCATCAGGGCAAGAAAATCAAAGTGTGAAGATAAATAATATAGACAATAAGTAAAAGGTGCTCCGTAAAATCAAAGTTCATACTAGGTATAGGAGTAATGTTAGTCAGACAAGAAAATGGATTTTTCTTCCTTGTGATCACATTTATCTTGAGGTGTACCTGTCACTACAACTTTTTGAAATGCAGACACACTCTAATGAAGAGATTACTAGCCTAATATTGTGCCTTATCTATTATTCTCTAAAAATAAGAAGGCTCATTAGGTCCTGCCTAGAACTTCAACTCAGGAAGATACCATATGTTCAATGTGACTAAGGAAAGTATAATGATAAGAGAGTTATTTGCAAAAATCAATGCTTTATGTTAATATGCAATATCTCCATAACATGAGTTCAAAACAAAAGTTACAAAGATCTGTCTGTAAGAGTAGCATTTTTTCCCTCGGTATCTTTTCTCTTATTTTCTCATGTTACATCCTGCTCATGGTTTCCTCTATGTACCTCTTGGTTTCCCATCAGTCCTGACTGATTCTTTCACTCCAAGTGCCTAGATTCATTGTCAGCAAAATGTAGTCAAATTCTATTCCCTCAAGGTCCCAAATACTGTCTCCTCCTAAAAGAATACCCTCTTTTCTCAAACAGGAGAAATCCCTCCTCCCAAGAACTCTCATATCAATATCCTTGCCAATCTTATAAAGATTTAATCAAGAACAATTGCTTTTGCCTTTATGAAACCATTTTTGGGGTACCTGTCTTGTCTTTCATGCATTCATTTGTTTCGCAAATGTTTCTGGAAAACCTTGATTCAAGCATAAACTAGAATATAAGATTTTTTGTTTGAAATTCATGCATATACCCAATGAGTTAATTACTTACTCCTGATACGTAACAAATTACTTAAAAACTGAATGGCTCAAAGCAGCAAGCATTTATGTTGTCAGAGTTTCTTCTTTTTTTTTTTAAATGATTTTATTTATTTATTTGACAGACAGATCACAAGTAGGCAGAGAGGCAGGCAGAGAGAGAGGAGGAAGGAGGCTCCCTGCTGAGCAGAGAGCCCAATGAGGGGCTCCATCCCAGGACCCTGGGACCATGACCTGAGCCAAAGGCAGAGGCTTTAACCCACTGAGCCACCCAGGTGCCCTAATGTCAGAGTTTCTGTGGAGCGGGAGTCCTGGTGTGGCTAGGATGGATGTATCTGGCTCAGCATCTCACGTGAGGTCTCAGTCATCTCAAGGTTCCAATGGGGCTGGAGAATCTGCTTCAAAACTCACTCAAATGGTTGTTGGGAGACCATAATTCCTCACCATATGAGCTCCTCCATAGGTGACCCATGCACTCCCATGTTATGGCCATGGTGATCAAAGAGAGAGTGGAAGAGACCCAGATAGAGCCACCATCGTTTTTGTAACTTCATCTTAGAAATGAGATCTTACCACTTCTGCCATATTCTACTTATTAGATGCAAACCAATAAATTCATCACATATGCAGGGAGAGAGGATTACACAAAAACATGAACACCAGGAGGCCAGGGTTATAAATCTAGAGACCTCCTAGCATGCCTAATTACCACACGCAGTAAGTGTGTGATGAAGAAACTGTTGAGGGTTCTTGAACCTGTGAGTTTGTGGTTTACATTGAATTTGATTAAGATAAAATTTTCAAACATACTTTCTTCATATATTTTATGACCCTGGTTTTTTCAGTTTGAGAACTATATGTATATACAATTAATATAATCATGTATAATACACATATATAGTAATACACACACACATATATGTGAGGCCACTTAAAGTTGTCCCCAGAGTTCACAAATGCTCTGCTCATTTTTTCCCCTTCTTTAGGCTTCTATTTTCCGTGTTTTTCATTCTGTGTGGTCAGGTTAATAATTTCTCCCTCCAATATCTTACCTGCTATTAATCCTATTGAATGGTTTTTTTCAACATTTTATTTTTCATTTTGAAAATTTTGATTTTGGTTCTTTGTGTATCTTTTATTTTTCCTTTCTGCTCATCCTCTCTTCCACTTTGTTAAATGTAGGGAATTTATTGATATACTGCTTATCTTCCTTGTCTAGTAATTCTTGCCATTTGTTTTCCTTCTAGGTTTTTTTTTTTTTTTTTATCTATTCATTCATTATTCCCTACTTGCTCTGGGTCTTTTTTCCTGCTTCCCTGCCTGCTTTGTCAACCTTGATAAAATGCTATGCAATATAAACTTTATGTTGCTGGGTGCTGAATTTTTTAAATGATTATTCATTTAAACTTTTGGGATCTTTTTTTCTGGAATGCAGATTAACTTTGCTTGGAAATAGTTTGCTTCTCAAGAGGGTTGTTTTTAAGCTTTGTTGGGTAGATATGGAACAATCTCTCATCTGGGGTTAAACTCTCCAAGGATTTTAACCCTTGTATTAGGAAATCTTGCCTTACTGTCTTATGGAAACTTGAACTATTTATGGCCCGGCATGAACTTGAGGGACTGTTTCACCTGCATCTTCCAGAGATTCTTTCCTGATCTTGGCGGTTTCCTTGTACACATGAGCTAATTAGCATTCAGTTCAACACCTGAGGGGAATCCTTTGTAGATTTCTGTATCTCTCCTCTCTTCCTGTCTCTCTGTATGTAGATCTTTCCTCTGCTCCCTCAATGCACACAAGTTATGGCTACTTTGGTCTCCCTACTCTTTCCTCAACTAAGAAAAGCCACCGGGCTCTGCTTGGTCTCCCCATCCCCAGGCTGTGGACTGGAAATTCTCCAGAGAGTAAGTTAGGGCAATCACTGACCTTACCTCATTTTTGTCTTTTTTCTCTGGGATCGCAGTACTGTGCTATCGGTTGTCTAATGCCTGAAAACCATTGGCACATATATATTGGTTGTATTTTTTCTCTTTTAGCTGTGGGAGGGTAAATCTAGTTTCTTTTATTTCATCATGGCCAGAAGCTGAGTTCACATGCTGTAAATATTGGATCTCAAACAGATAGCCTCTCAGTGACTTGCATAGCATATATTCTCCATGAGAAAAGAAACATACTAAAAATATTTTAATTATAGTAAAATATACAAGGACTCAGGATATCTGAGTTCATAACTTAGTTCTTTATCAGATTATAGTGTCATTTTTCAGGCAATTTTCTGAAGACCGATTGGACCAGAACAAAGCTTCTTAGTATTTTCACCCAAAAAGTTCACTGTATAACTATTATTTTTGATTTGTTTACAATAAATATCTTGTTGGGCTCTGATAAGCTGGCCCAGGCCTCTTACAATGTCATTACCATGCAGTCAGAGGGCTCATAGCCATGACATCATCAGTATTGATTCTTTGAGTTGATCAATTCTAGTGACTGCAAAGAGGCAGTGACTTAGACCACCTGTGACATCTTATTCTGAGGAACAGTCTACTTGCATTAAGTATAAGCCTTTATGAGCCCAGTGCTTGAATCTTAATCAGTCTTTGCCTCAGTACTAAATAGTACCTTTGCATAAGTAGAGATGATATTTAAGACTTCACACAGGGCTCGGGGCACCTGGTGGCTCACTGGGTTAAGCCTCTGCCTTTAGCTCAGGTCATGATCTCAGGGTCCTGGGATATAGCCCCACAGGAGGCTCTCTGCTGAGCTTCCCCCTCTCTCACTCTGATTGCCTACTTGTGATCTCTCTCTCTATGTGTCAAATATATATATATAAAAAATCTTAAAAAAAACCCAAAAACTTCATACAGGGCTTACAACTCTGAATATCAACCCAGCAAATTCCCAGGTATCAATGACACTTAGAAAAATTTCTAGGTCAGGACACTGCTCCTCATTCTCTTTGAACTATACCAAGTACATGCTGATTTCTTCCTCAAGGCACTTGGACAAGAACTCATTGCATTCTAGATTCATAGAACCTAAAGCAGCTGGGAAGTGAAGTCATCAAGCATGAAGTCACTGAGCAAATTTGCCTTCCAAGGTAACTGGCAAGCTAGCAAAGATATGACTCATGATCCAAAACACCCTTACGTATCCTTCATCTATCGGCCTGACAAAGGTGCAAATGTATTATCAAAAGTTTTCTCTAAAAATGACAGGCTCTCTATATTATACTACGGTGGGTAATTGCAATATATCGAAGTTATCTTTGACTAACAGTCTTCCCGTGCCTCCCAAATCCAGCTTAGCAGCTCCTGTCCTCTGGTTGACTTCACACTTCGAGAGCCATTTGCAGAACAAATAACATCAGTCATGTGAACTTCCACTTCAAATTAGCTCTCTTTGCTAATTCATCCATCTATTAACTTGTATACTATCCATTAGTATACAAGTTAATAATTCCTTTTTCTGTTTATCCAATGTATCCTATAATCTGAACAACGAAACTTCAAACTTGAGTCTGTAGAAGCTGATATTTGAGTTGATTTTGGACCCACACTTGGGAAGTAGGATGGCCCTAAGGAGAGCAAAAGCAACAATAAGCTAATAGACAAATAAAACAAACGTGGTATAGATTATAAGCTCAAGGTCAGCCATTGGCAGTCGGTGACTTAAAGCAAATTAATTTCCCTTCTATGTGAGTTGGAAATACTATCTACAGCCCAAGATTCATTTTTGGTAAATAAATATTTTGAAGGTATCTGAACCAAAGTGGATTCCTAACAAATTGAGTATTTGGATATAGTAGTGATGATAGTGATGATGGTGATAAGGCTCATTCCATCTAAGTTCCTTAAATTCACTGGGTATTTTTTTCAATATTTTTATTATGATAAATTTCAAACATACAACAAACCTGTAAAACCATGAAAACCTGTATGTCTACCGGCTAGATTCCACCAGACATTTTGTTACATATCTATACAACTCTGTATCTCTCTCTTCCACCAATCTGTTAAAGTTGGAACACATTTCAACGTAAACTTCAGACATTCTTATACTCCCCCCCCATGCATACTTCTAATTAGAGTTCCTTTTAGTTTAGCTAGATTTTTTTCTTTCAATATAAATCTTATATATATTCAAGTATACAAATCTTAAGTGTAAATTCACTGAGTTTTGATTAATAAGTACATCTGGGCAACCAAGATATAGGACATTATCTTCAACCTCCATAATTCCTGTCTCTCTCCAGTTGATGCTTCCCTGTCTTACACACACACACACACATACATACACACACAGGTTACTCAGTTCCAGCAGTTTGTCCATCACAAATTAGTTCTGTTTATTCTAGAGCTCCAAATAAATTGGATAATATATTTACACTCTGTTGTGCGAAGGGTTGTTTTGGGGTTTTTTCCCTCTTTCTGGTTTTTAGGATTCGTCCATTCTCCTCTGTGTCAGTCATTTGTCCTTTTGTTGCTGAGTCATATTCTGTTATATGACTATGATATGTAACAGTTTGTTTATCCAGTCTGTTGACAGACACCTGACAATTTCCAGTTTAAGGCTGTTATCAATAAAGTTGCTATAAACATGTTTGAACAGAACTTTTTCTGGACAAAGGTGTTTCTTTATTAGGTCTTTAGTTCAAGGGGTTGGAAGTCTTTCCCTTCTGTTTTATTCCCCAAATACCTACTGTAATGTTGAAAAGAGAAGCTTGAAATGCACATGTGTGTGCAGACACACACACACACACACACACACACACACACACACCCCTAGTAGAAATGGCATTAAAAGTGCAGCCTGAAACAGCATGGAGATTCCTCAAAAAGTTGAAAATAGAGCTACCCTATGACCCAGCAATCACACTAATGGATATTTACCCTAAGATACAAATGCAGTGATCCAAAGGGACACATGCACCCAAATGTCCAGCAGCAAATGTCCACAATAGCCAAACTATGGAAAGAACCTAGATGCCTGTCAACAGATGAATGGATGGAAGATAGATAGATAGATATACAATGGAATACTATGCAGCCTTCAAAAGAAATGAAATCTTGCCATTTGCAACTATGTGGATGGAACTGGAGGGTATTATGCTTAGTGAAATAAGTCAATCAGAGAAAAACAATTATCATATGAGATCCCTGATATGAGGAAGTTGAGAGGCGATGTGGGGGGTTTGGAGGGTAGGAAAAGAATAAATAAAACAAGATGGGATCAGGAGGGAGACAAACCATAAGAGACTCTTAATCTCACCAAACAAACTGAGGGTTGCGGGGGTCAGGGGGGTAGGGAGACGGTGGTGGGGTTATGGACATTGGGGAAGGTATGTGTTATGGTGAGTGCTATGAAGTGTGTAAACCTGGCAATTCACAGACCTGTACCGCTGGGGCTAATAATACATTATATTTTAATTAAAAAATTAAAAAGTTAAAAAAAAAAACCTTAAAAAAAATGTGCAGCCTGAATCCTGGAATGAACTGGGTGAGCTTGATTTCCTCATTTTACTGAACAGGATGGCATAGAATTATTGTTCCATTAATCAATTTATTAAAAAAATAGTTGCTATAATTGACAAAGAGACAAGAGGTCAGCTTCTTGAGGCCATCACAGACAGTGGCCTTGTACAGAATTTTAGGGACTTCAGATCCAGAATGCTGGTCTCAGGTACACTGATAGTGACAATGTTATTCTGTTTTATTCCAACATCTCTTTAATATCAAATAATCATAATTTCCAGGGAGAAAATGAAGAGATGGAAGCGATGCCACCTTCTAACAAGTAAGGCAGGGAGAGTTGAAACTGCAGGAGAGGATAGGGTTGGATTATGAAGTTGGAAGGTTGGATGGGTCATGCTGCAGAAGCCCAAGAATCTACAGCAGTCAAGGATGGAAAAAAGCCAAGTCAGCCTGAGGGAGTTGACCAAAACCCATCGAACTGTTCACTCTCAGGGGTGAGCACAAGGCAAGTATGGAATTTAATGAACAATAGACCTGAGCCATCCTACCAGAGGCCTGATGATGCTATCCATGTACTTTTGGGACCTGTGTGATACTAGAGTTTCCCTCCACCTTTGTCTCATGTCAGTAAGATACCAGCTGACACCAGATATGTTCTGCTATCATCTTGGGAAAGGAAGTAGGGAATGAGGAGGTCACCTGTGACATTAAGCTTTTTTCTTTTTTTCTTTCTTTCTTTTTTTTTTTTTTAAATTAGAAAATCACAGCAACTTTATTCCTTTGCAAGGTGCAAAAAGAAAGCATAAAGTGTTTGTTTTCCCAGGCTGCCAACAGAGACTTTTCAAACTGTTAAAAGTAAGTAACACCAAGGACGTAGTTAGATATCCCATCTTTCATGATGCTATTCATTAGCTTTAAGAAACATTTTCAACTGAAACCAATTACATATTTATATATGTAAATATATTATGTAAAAATTACCTCTAATTCTCTTGAAAAACAGTATGATACAGTTATTAATACTAAACTTGATTACAATCTAAAATTCTATATGATAAACCTGATAAGGCCTTAAATGTAATTATTTGGGGGGAATGTTCAGTTCACAAACTTCACCTGTCTTAGAACTGGAAGGAATTTTAGGTCATCACCTGGTTCAGCAAACTCCTTAGGACAAATAAAGAATTATTATCACTTTTTAGATCAAGTTACATGGACTATTGATGTCAAGTGACCAGGCCACAGAGTTATTGAATTTCCTCTTTCCTCAGCTTTTCTTTTTCCCTAGGCAAACAGACCTCAAAGCTGATTTCATGCGTAAGCGTAAGACATTCAAGTGCAAGATAATTTACTAAGAAACCTCATTCCAGGATCCACTGTGCTTATTTAGTGAGATCAATTAAATCTGTGTAATGAAAATACACAACAAACATTGCATTTATTTGGCTTCAATTTTAATTAGTAAGCAGAGCCCTTACGCTGAGGAGAAACATGATGTAAATATCAATACAAATATATTGCTCGATTGGCTAAGTTTAAGGCATCCAACTCAGTCCAAAACACTCATTATATCCAAAACCATGTTTTCAGGGGGAAGGAAAGAAATATAAATAAAGAGAACATAATTCAAAGAAGCCTGGTGTGTTTGTACTTAGAGCCATCTTGGGTTGGCCGTCTCTCTATCTATCTTACAGATGCTAACCAAGAGGATGATCTCAGGGCCAGTAGGGCACAAGTCCCAGGTCTTCTTTGTAAGTGTCCCCTACCCAAAGATGGCTCTGTGGGAGTGTCCACAGACAGTCAGGACACATGGACCCTTTCTTCAGGGGCACTTGGCTCAAGGATCAGGCCAGAGTCCCCATTGATGGAGTGTGGCCATATGGGGAAAAAGGCAAGTCTTCTACATCAAGATCCCATCAGTGGCCCAGGTGTAGGCATGGGAGAGGCTGAAGGGGCTTCTGTTGATTTGGGAGATCATCCTGGTTGCCTCTGTGTCCCTCATGCTTTCTGGATAAGACAAAACTTGGAAGTATTTGGTAGGAATGTAGTTAATATATATATATTTTAAAAAGTTTGTTATACTTGAAAAAGCAACCACTGATCTCTGGCTGGAACATGACAGTCTCAGCCTTGATGGGTCCATTGGTCAGAAGGAAGGATAATGGTTTAAGTAAAACCAAAATGTCTGGTCTCCATTTTTCTAGGACACGCTCTGTTTATGCAACAGAAATCTGGGAAAAACAAGCAACCAGTCATGGGCCTAGATGCATCAAACAACACCAAATCTAGCAAAATGGGTAATTACATTTTGGAGTCATTACAATTAATTACAATTATTTTGGATTATTCTTAAAACCGTCTGGAGGACTTTTTCTCTTGAGGGGCTGGCATCAACCACATGGCAGCCGGGGTTCTCCATCCGCTATAGGACACTTCTACCTTTTGACGGAATATGCTGTTGGCCTCCAGCTCAGCTTCCTCTCTGGTCCTCTCCATGCCCCGGCCCTCGATCCGATGTATCCTCTCCTCGGGACTCACTGTGAGCAGCAGGACCAGGTCGGGCTTGAGCAGGTCTCTGGGCCACTGGTAGATGGGATGATGGGCCGGGGGCAGGTGCTGGAGCCCCCCGGTCACCTCGGTGGCTATGGCGTAGGTGGCCGTGCTGTGCCAGTACCTGTCTACAATCACAGGAGATCTGGCAGATTCTTTAGCTATCTCAGAAGCCACAATGTAATTGCCCAAAGAGTAAAAAGCTCTTCTAATGATAGTCGGTTCATCATCAAAGATTTTCCTCCACTGGCTGATGCAAGCAGGTGGCGACTTTAAGAGCACAGCCTTGAGTGAGTCTGAAACTGACTGGGTCACAGTGGTTTTGCCTGTGGCATTCAGGCCTTCGATGGCAATGACCGAGAACTTCCCTTTCTGGACCGGCTCCAGGCACTGGTCAACCAGGTCAAGCACGGCTCGGGCTTCAGGAATGAAGGGTATACACGCCTCCAAAACGGCGCGGGCAGCCTCCCGGTGCGGGAAGACCCCGGAGCTGGGCAGGTCGGGCACCACCGGGTGCAGGGCGGGCTCCGGGGCGGCCACGACGCGCTCGCAAGCTGCTCCCAGCCCGCGCCGTCCCGCAGCTCCCACAGGTGCTGCCACACCTGCTGCTGCGCGTCGCCCACGAACTCGCCCAGACGCGGGCCCTCCGGGGACTCGCCGAGCAGGGAGAAGAGCGCGCGCCGGGTGTCCGGGCTGTCGCCGGGGTCGTGGAGCAGGAAGCCGTGCTCCACGCCGCCCGCCCCGCCGCCGGGGCCGTAGCACAGCAGCCGGCGCAGCTGGCACCACCGGAGGGGGTCGCGGCGCAGCTGGTGCAGCAGGCGCTGGTGCAGCCGCGCCGCCCTCACCCGGGCGGCGCAGTCCCCGCCGGGCGCCAGCGGCTCGCACAGCGAGTAGCTGCTGCCGGGCGGGCCCAGCAGCGCGGCCACGCGGGGGTCGGGGAGCGCGTCGGGGGCGTCGCCGCCGACGGCCAAGTGAGCCAGCGCGCAGCCCGGCAGCTCCAGCGCCAAGCGGCGCGGCGGCGCCGTGGCCCGAGCGCAGGCCCTGCGACGCGGCCCCGGGAGGCGCCCGAGCGAAAGTGGGGAGCGCGGGCGGAGGGCCGAGGCCATGGGCTTGTCCGGTCCCGCCCCCGCCCCCGCCCCCGGGAAAACGAAAGCTAAGTGACCGGCGGGCGGGGCCCGGCGGGGCCGGGCCGGGGTGGGGCGCCCTCCGCGGCCTCCTCCGCCCGCTCCCGGGGCGCGCCCCGAACGGCGGCGCCGGCGGGGAGGGGGACGGGCGCAGGCGGGGCGCGCGGTCCCGGCGGCCACCCCGAGGGTGCGCTTGGCCGGGCGCCCTGTGAGGCCGCGGGGCGCGGGGCGGGTAGCCCCAAGCCCCGCGCGGAGACCTCCGCTGAGCTTTGCGTCTTTCTTTTGTTTTTGTTCAAGAAAGACAATACTATCTGACAGGACTTCTTTGATTACTGAATCAAACTAAGCCTAAACTTCTACTAAATACATAGTTTTGCCTATTAACCAGAGGATGTTGTCTTGAAGGGAGCTATAAACACAATCAAGGCAATTTATCTTCTGTGCATATCTAATACAGTATAATAAATTTTATAACACTGCTATATGCAGTGGAGATTAAATGAAAAGGAGAAATTCTCTTATTCTTTACCAGAATATGACTGCAATCATTTTCTTTCCATGCATTTTGGAAAGCTAGTCCTTCATTGAGAGGGATGTTATTCTGTGTGATGGGATGGTGGGAACCTGCATACATTCTATTCTGAATGACGAAAGTTGAAATTCTTCTCCACTATCTGCAATCTGTTTGGTTCTTCATACATGAGAGTTGTAAAAACACACCCCTCTCCAAGTCAGAACGCTTTGAGTTACAGGGTCCCTAGGCCATAGTAATGTTTAGGCAGTGTTGAAAAACTCTGGTCGGGTCCCCTAGGAAGGATGCTATGAGCCACCTGTGCAGCACTGTTCTGAATCTGGGAGAGTTGCACGACCATTAGCACGCTGAATGGCTGCCAACTTTGTTCTGCACACTTCAGAAAGGTAGACTTTCAAAAGAGTAAACGTTTTTCCATCCTTTAACATCTATTTAAAGTTTTCTTTGCTGTGCTAGTGATTTGGAGTCTGATAGAAAGCACTGGAGTTCTTTACCATGTTCTTGCCCGTATCTATTAATTCCTACCTCCTGCTCAAAAAGCAAGTGCAATTTAGGTGAATGAAGATGACTTGGGGAAATGTTTATCTCTGACCCATAGTTCTTCCAAGCAGTACAGACAACATCTTCTTGGGTCCACTAGATAAAGGAAAGCTGATGGTTTCTGGTATTAATTGTATGTGTCTGGTAATTGGTATTTATTTTTATACATGGTGGGCCACTTATAAAATGATGAACCCAGTGTTCAGACAGTAAGAGGAAAAATTAGGATCCTAACCTGGGATTCAGAAGGATTTATCTAGGCTCTGAAGCTACCCTCCACTCAAGGAAACTTTTCTTCAAATTCAGGGGCACTACAATTTATTAATTTGAATTTAACACTATGTTACAAGTGTTAAGTTCCTTTTTTGGATGGTGAACTTTGAACTTCCTCTTAAAGTACTGGTTTTGTAATGGAGATTTTGCCACTGATCTAACTCTGTGACTTTGGATTTGTTTAACTTTGACATAGCAGTAAGAACACTCTAGCAACCCCTTGTGCATTCAAATAGCCTTGCCTAAAAAGCTGAACCAACAAATCTTTAACAGTTACAAGAGTAATGTGTATTGAGAGGCAGTTACTGGATAAAAATTGGGTTCAAGATGATTTTCAATCGAGCTGATTCAAACAAAACCAGAGAAGTGTCATAAAAATATAATTTCGCACACAAGGAGCACATTCAGAGGCTGATGCTGCAATATTAATGGACACTCTCCCCCTCCTATTTCCATCAAAATTCTTAGCCATAGAGACTAAAATGAGAGATTGCTATTGTATTTTGAAGCCTGGATGAGGATTTTAGAAAATCCTTAGAAAAGACAACAGCTTCACGTAGTCAAAATATTAAACCTTGTCTCCTGTCATTGGGCTTCAGAATTATAAATGACTAAACGTCTAGGAAATCTAATGAAATATATATGAAAACACTCAGAAGAAAAATTTTTTGAAACAATCTTAATATCAGAGAAAGATCTCAGAGTTGTATATATTTAGCAAAAAAATAAAAAGTCAACCCTAGAAACTTTTCCATATATATTGGATTTATTATTATTTTTCCAAAGCAATTTGAAAAGCACTGAATTATGTTCCCTTTCAGCTTCCAAAAAAATAAAAACACCATAAATAATAAAAGCAGAAAAGTTGACTCTGAAATTCATTTTCGTATAGATTTAGAGGAAAACTGCTTTGATGTCTTTTCCATTCCCCTGCCAGTTTAAAAGAAAGAAAGAAAGAAAGAAAGAAAGAAAGAAAGAAAGAAAGAAAGAGGGGACGTCTATTAAGTTTAACATTAAAAAACCCAGTCTTCAAACCTCATTTATCTTTGATGAGCCCTGGGCAGAGTGCCATAATAACACTATGCACATTATAAGAATTCTATAATCGTTCAGTCTTTTCCCTTTCTTTTATAATCAGCTGAGTGTTGTTATTGGCCCTTCCTCTAACTGAGTTAGCGAGACTGGGCTGACATTTGATGCAGTGCAGGTTGCTGTACACAAAAGTTGAAAGGGGATTTCAGCAGTCTCCAGGAGGAAGTCCTCATTTCACTTTCAACACATACGAATTCAGGATGCTTTCTTCGGTATGTTAGGACCTAATGTTTTAATTAAGTGGGACTTCTCAGGGGTCTGGGGGTCCTACCGGTGCTAAGCAGAATCTGCCAATGCCCCTGGCATTGATGGGGAAACAGATCCCCCGGCCTTTTCTGAATGCTTGGTGTACGTGAATTGGTTAGACCCCACAGATGTAAGTCCTGGCTGAATCCTGGCTCTGCTTGCTTCCTCCAGGCATAGGAAAGCACATACAGGGAGGGTTTGAGTTAATAAGTTGGAGTGTATTCATGTTTCAAACCAAGTAGGACACTCAAAGCGAATGGAGCCGGCACATCCAAACTTGTGTTCTCTCTCTCTTTTATCACTCTTTCTAGCCATTAGAATGAGAATATTTTCATTAACTGAAAATTCTGGTTTTCAGGGAGCTAGTCAAAGTATTTCTGGTTCTGCATTTAAAAATATAAAATAAAAATGAAATAATCTATTTTCTGAGGAACAAAATGTCAGATATGTTTCGTGAAGTTAGAGTTGATCGAGTCTGAAGTCTAATTTTTTATTTAGCAATTGTGTTTACTGGAGGAGGTTCAGGTTAAGATAACATAGTTTTTTAACTTATTTTTAAAAAATGAACATATAATGTATTATTTGCCCCAGGGGTACAGGTCTGTGAATCGTCAGACTTACACTTCACAGCACTCACCATCACACATACCTCCCCAATGTCCATAACTCAACCATCCTCTACCCCCCACCCCGCTACCCCCAGTTTGTTTTCTAAGGTTAAGAGACTCATGGTTTGTCTCCCTCCTGATCGATTTTCTTTCATTGTTTCCTTCCCTATCCCGCAGGACCCCACATTGCCTCTCAAATTCCTCATATCAGGGAGATCATAGATAATTGCCTTTCTCTGATTGACTTATTTTGCCCAGCATAAGACCCTCTACTTCCATCCCTGTCATTGCAATGGCAAGATTTCATTTCTTTTGATGGCTGCATAGTATTTCATTGTGTGTGTGTGTGTGTGTGTGTGTGTGTGTGTGTGTGTGTGTGTACCACTTCTTCATCCATTCATTTATTGATGGCCACTTAGGTTCCATTCATAGTTTGGCTATTGTGGACATTGCTGCTATAAACATTCGGATGCATGTGCCCCTTCAGATCACTACATTTGCATCTTTAGGGTAAATACCCAGTAATGTGATTGCTGGGTCATTGGGTGTCTCTATTTTAAACTTTTTGAGGAACCTCCATGCTGTTTTCCAGAGTGGCTACACCAGCTTGCATCCCCACCAACAGTATAGGAGGGTTCCCCTTTCTCCGCATCCTCATCAGCATCTGTGGTTTCCAGACTTGTTAATTTTAGCCATTCTGATTGGTGTGAGGTGGTATCTCATTGTGGTTTTGATTCGTATTTCCCTGATGCCGAGTGATGTGGAGCACTTTTTCAAGTGTCTATTAGCCATCTGGATGTCTTTTTTGCAGAAATGTCTGTTCATGTCCTTTGCCCATTTCTTGATTGGATTCTTTGTTCTTTGGGTGCTGAGTTTGAGAAGTTTTTTTATAGATTTTGGATATTAGCCCTTTATCTGATGTGTCATTTGCAAATATCTTCTCCCATTCTATCAGTTGTCTTTTGTTTTTGTTGACTGTTTCCTTTGCTGTGCAAAAGCTTTTGATCTTGATGAAGTCCCAATAGTTCATTTTTGCCCTTGTTTCCCTTGTCTTTGGTGATGTTTCTAGAAAGGAGTGGCTGTGGCTGTGGTCGAAGAGGTTGCTGCCTGTTTTCTCCTCAAGGATTTTGATGGATTTCTTTCTCAGGTTGAGGTCCTTCATCCATTTTGAGTCTATTTTTGTGTGTGGTATAAGGAAATGGTCCAGTTTCATTGCTCTGCATGTGGCTGTCTAATTTTCCCAGCACCATTTGTTGAAGAGACTGTCTTTTTTCCATTGGACATTCTTTCCTGCTTTGTCAAAGATTAGTTGACCATAGAGGTGAGGGTCTATTTCTGGACTCTCTAGTCTGTTCCACTGATCTATATGTCTGTTTCTGTGCAGTACCACATTGTCTTGATGATGACAGCTTTGTAATAGAACTTGAAGTCTGGAATTGTGAGGTCACCAACTTTGGCTTTCTTTTTCAACATTCCTCTGGCTATTTGAGGTCTTTTCTGGTTCCACATTAAATTTTAGGATTACTGGTTCCATTTCTTTGAAAAAAAAATGGATGGCATTTTGATAGGGATTTCACTAAATGTGTTGATTGCTTTAGGTAGCATAGACATTTTCACAATATTTGTTCTTCCAATCCATGAGCATGGAACATTTTTCCATTTTATTGTGTTTTTCTCAATTTCTTTCATGAGTACTTTATAGTTTTCTGAGTATAGATTCTTTGCCTCTTTGGTTAGGTTTATTCCTAGGTATCTTATGGTTTGGGGTGCAGCTGTAAATGGGATCGACTCCTTAATTTCCCTTTCTTCTGTCTTGCTGTTGGTGTAAAGAAATGCAACTGATTTCTGTGTATTGACTTTATATCCTGACACTTTACTGAATTCCTACACAAGTTCTAGCAGATTTGGAGTGGAGTCTTTTGGGTTTTCCACATAAAGTATCATATCATCTGCAAAGCGTAAGAGTTTGACTTCTTCTTTGCCAATTTGGATGCCTTTAATTTCTTTTTGTTTGATTTGTGAGTCTAGGACTTCCAGTACTATGTCGAATAGCAGTGAAGACAATGGACAGCCCTGCCATGTTCCTGACCTTAGTGGAAAAGCTCTCTCAGTTTTTTTCCATTGAGAGTGATATTTGCTGTGGGTTTTTCATAGATGGCTTTGATGATATTGAGGTATGTGCTCTCTATCCCTACATTTTGAAGAGTTTTGATCAAGAAAGGATGCTGAACTTTATGAAATGCTTTTTTAGCATGTATTAAGAGTATCATATGGTTCTTGTTCTTTCTTTTATGAATGCATTGTATCACATTGATTGATTTGCAGATGTTGAACCAAACTTGCAGCCCTGGAATAAATCGCACTTGGTTGTTGTGAATAATCCTTTTAATGTACTGTTGGATCCTATTGGCTAGTATTATGGTGTGAATTTTCACATCTGTGTTCATGAGGGATATTGGTCTGTAATTCTCTTTTTTGATGGGGTCTTTGGCTGGTTTTGGGATCCAGGTAATGCTGGCCTCATAAAATGAGTGTGGAAGTTTTCCTTCCATTTCTATTTTTTGAAGCAGTTTCAGGAGAATAGGTATTAATTCTTCTTTAAATGATTGGTACCATTTCCCTGGAAAACCATCTGGCCCTGGGCTCTTGTTTGTTGGGAGATTTTTGATGACTGTTTCAATCTCCTTACTGGTTATGGGTCTGTTCAGGCTTTCTATTTCTTCCTGGTTCAGTTGTGGTAGTTTATATGTCTCCAGGAATGCATCTATTTCTTTTAGATTGTCAAATTTGCTGGCATTTGGTTGCTCCTAATATGTTCTTGTTATTGTTTGTATTTCTTTGGTGTTGGTTTTGATCTCTTCTCTTTTATTCATTTTTATTTATTTGCGCCTTTTATCTTTTCTTTTTCATAAGTCTGGCCATGGGTTTATCAATCTTATTAATTCTTTCAAAGAACAAGTTTCCAGTTTTGTGATTTGTTCTACTGTTTTTTGTTTGTTTCTATTTCATTGATTTCTGCTCTGACATTTATGATTTCTCTCCTCCTGCTGGATTTAGGCTTTCTTTGTTGTTCTTTCTCCAGCTCCTTTAGGTGTAGGGTTAGGTCATGGTATTTGAGACCTTTCTTATTTTTTGAGAAAGTTTTGTATCACGATATATTTTCTTTTCAGAACTGCCTTTGCTGTGTTCCACAGATTTTGAACAGTTGTGTTTTCATTATCATTTGTTTCCATGAATTTTTTTCAATTTTTCTTTAATTTCCTGTTTGACTCATTCATTCTTTCGTAGGATGCTCTTTAGCCTCCATGTATTTCGGTTCTTTCCAACTTTCCTCTTGTGATTGAATTCTAGCTTCAGAGCATTGTTGGTCTGAAAATATGCAGGGAATGATCTTAAACTTTTGGTACCAGTTGAGACCTGATTTAAGACTCATGATGTGATCTATTCTGGAGAATGTTCCATGTGCGTTACAGAAGAATATGCATTCTGTTGCTTTGGGATGGAATTTTGTGACTCTATCTATGATGTCCATCTGGTCCATTGTGTCATTTAAGGCCTTTATATCCTTGTTGATCTTTTGTTTGGATGATTTGTCCATTTCAGTGAGGGAGGTGTTAAAGTCTCCTACTATTATTCTATTATTGTTGATGTGTTTCTTTGATTTTGTTTTTAATTGGTTTGTATAGTTAGCTGCTCCCATGTTAGTGGCATAGATACTTAAAATTGTTAGATCTTCTTGTTGGAGAGACCCTTTGAGTATGATATAGTGTCCTTTCTTATGTCTTATTGTAGTCTTTGGCTTAAAATCTAATTTATCTGATATAAGGATTGCCACTTCAGTTTTCTTTTGATGTCCATTAGCATGGTAAATTGTTTTCCACCCCCTCATTAAATCTGGAGGTGTCTTTGGGACTAAAATGAGTTTCTTGTAGACAGCATATTGATTTTTTTTAATCCATTCTGATACCCTGCGTTTATTTGATTGGGGCATTTAGCCCATTTACATTTAGGGTAACTATTGAAAGATATGAATTTAGTACCATTATATTGCCTGTAAGGTGACTCTTACTGTATATTGTCTCTGTTCCTTTCTCATCTACTACTTTTAGGCTCTTTCTTTGCTTAGAGGACCCCTTTCAATATTTCCTGTAGTCCTGGTTTGTATGTTACAGACTTCTTGTCCTTAGCTGCTTTCAGGATTTTCTCTTTGTCACTAAGACAAAGTTTCACTTTGTCTTACTATTAGATGACAAGATGTGGACCTATTTTTATTGATTTTGAGGTGCGTTCTCTGTGCTTCCTGGATTTTAATGCTTGTTCCCTTTGCCATATTTGGGGAATTCTTTACCATAATTCACTCCAATATACCTTCTGCTCCCCTCTCTCTTCCTTCTTCTTCTGGAATCCCAATTATTCTAATATTGTTTCATCTTAAGGTATCACTTATCTCTCAAATTCTCCCCCTGTGGTCGAGTAATCATTTGTTTCTCTTCTTTTTAGCTTCTTTATTCTGCATTATTTGGTCTTCTATATCACTAATTCTCTCTTCTGCCTCATTTATTTTAGCAGTAAGAGCCTCCACTTTTAATTGCACCTCTTTAGTAACTTTTTTTAATTTCAGCTTGGTTAGATTTTAGTTTTTTTATATCTCAGAAAGGGCTTTTATTTCTCCAAACAGGGTTTCTCTAATATCTTCCATAGATCAAAATACACCCTAAATGTAGCACGGGGCTTTGTTCTAGTGTCCAGCCAGAGCAAATTCTCTCCATGGTCTTTTTCTTTCATTTTCCAACTAACTTATCTTATCAATTCCTTTTCAAGAAATGTTTTTTTTTAATTTTCAAATTTACAGTCATATTCCATCCCTTTACTGTGTTTACCTTATTTTTGTGTATATATAAAAGTTTTTCTTTCTTTCTTTCTTTGTGTATATATAAAAGTTTTTCTGCCTTTAAAGTTTTGGGAGGTAGTTTCTTTTAAGAGACCAAAATATACCCCAAATCAGGTGGGTGGCTCTGTTCTATTCACTAGTCTAATATATATATATATAGAGAGAGAGAGAGAGCAATGTTCCTCAGTGGAACAGACTTCTGAAAGATTGGATTTTGTGCTCCGTTGCCTCCACTGCTTGCCAGGAGCTGGACCCTCCCCCCACGTTCTATCTTCCCCTTGTTTCGGATTCACTTCTCCACATGTTCTACCTTTCAGAAAGTGGTTGATTTTCTATTTCTAGAATTGCTGCTCTTCTCTTCGATCTCCTTTTGGGTTTGTCAGTGTTTGGAATGTTTTCCTAACTAACTGAACTCCTTCGACCTGAGGTCATCTCGGTCTGTTACTCCTCCACTATCTTGACTGTCCTCCCTCTAATAGGTTTTTATCTCTATTTAGCTTTTTTGAGGTTTTTAGAAAAAAATTATGAACTTGTAAATCTGGCTTATAGACTTGCTGATAATACTAGGGAAAAAATTGGAAGATGAGAATTGCAAAATACGTGTTCTACTGGGAAAGGAAGACGGTCTCCCAGGATGGGCTACTTAGCTGGTCAGGTTCTGGTCAGTCTCGCTGAGATTGAATTTTGCAAATGGTCTCCAGTTGTTTGTTCTTTCACCATATACAGTGGCCAGAAGTCACTTCTCAGTACAAATCTCATATTACCCATGACTATTTATGCCATTTCTTGCCCAATTATATCATGCCTATAGTATTGACTATGCAGACTCATTTTCAATTCATGAGGACAGTGTGATGTATTAGCGCTACTGGAACTTAGAGCTTAGCTCTATATGGAACTATTCCAGTGTATTTTGGGGTTTTTTTGTTTGTTTGTTTGTTTGTTTGTTTCCTGGACCTTAGGATTCCATTGGTTTTCCATTCTCTCTTTACATCAGTTTTATCTGGTATATTGGCACATTCTTTGAGGTTTTACTTTGAAAAAAGTTCTGCTGAGTTTTTTATATTTTAATTTACAGATGCTAAATAAAGTTCTAGAATAGGGAAATGACTTCACCAAGGGCACACACTAGTTTCTGTTCATTTTTCATCCTAGCTTTTTTTAAATAATTTATTTTATTTTATTATAAACATATAATATATTTTTATCCCCAGGGGTACAGGTCTGTGAATTGCCAGGTTTACACACTTCACAGCACTCACCATAACACATACCCTCCCCAATGTCCATAACCCCACCCCCCTTCTCCCAACCCCCCTCCCCCCAGCAACCCTTAGTTTGTTTTGTGAGATTAAGAGTCACTTATGGTTTGTCTCATTCTAGCTCTTGATTCTTCTTTTCAATTAGTATATTTAGCTTTCAAGTTAAATTCCTTTAATTTGAAGAACCACCAATCACTTTTAGTTCCATGATGACTGGTAAAGTCACACAGATCATTGCCATCTTTCATTGTATATCTATGGGAAAGGTGCCACGTCGAGATATATGAAATATCTACTTTGTTACATTTCATGTACACAGACTTGCCCTTTACACATGCTTCAGAGCGCTGCTTCCGTCCCGAATTTCCTTGTAAAACTGCCTCTGAGAAATCTGTTGCATGACTTTTCAGGCTTTCTGCCAGTAAATCTGACCTAGATTGCCCAATCTCAGCCTGCTGTATTTCTTGCAATGGACAGAAACATCAGCATGTGAGTTGCACTACAAGTTAAGAGGGTTGTGAAAACTTTGACAATTTCCTAAATTGAAGCCAAGATGATCTAATTATTTGCCATAACATGTGTGTTGTGTGACTTATGCTATCAAAATGTCTATTGTAATTCTCTCTGCATGGTTCTGGGGATTACTAATATTGTTAGCACTTACTTATGAAAGTGATTGATCTTGGTATTCTTCTCTGGACACATTTTTCCACTCTAGGTCTTTTATAGTTAATGGGTTTCTAAAAGATAAGTTAATTAGTCTAAAACAATCTAGCGTAAGAAAGATGCTGTCTTTCATGAAAAGAACTCTAGAAAAGAACCCTAGCCAAAATATATTGGCTCAAGAGTGGGATCTACCATTTAATAAAACTCATTTGGGGCAAATTGTTTCTATGTTTCTGATTTTTAGTTTCTTTAATTTTTGAAAGGAAATAATAGTCCTCGTCCTTTCTCAGGTGACTTTGTGAAAACAAAATAATATGTGTGATTTTTTTATATAATTGGAATGTGGTCACCATATATATTTAGGATTCAATGTCAATTAGTCTCCTAAACAATAACACTAGGACATGACAATCAAAGATGGACAAGACAAGACCAAGCATGGATATAAGAAAGGTTGGTATAAAAAAATATGGTTAATATAAGTTTAATTAATACTATATAATACCAAGAAGGTATTAGTCCCAGTGGATTCTGCAATAGATACAGCTGATACATTGGATTTAGTTCTTGGCATCATGTTTTTAAGACAGGCATTTTCAAATTACCATATGCCCAAAGGAAAACACCCATATGGTAAGGTTCTATAAAAATGGAACTTGCATAAAGACTGGCAAAAGAAACTAGAGCATAGATTTCTCAGAAAAGAAAAGATTTGGAGACATAGTATAGTTGTGTTCAAACATTGATGAGCTCTCAAGCAGAAAGGCTTTAGACCTAATCTCAGAATTTAATTGAGACCAAACTATGATAGTAGTTTCTCAGGAAATATTAGGGGACTTTAACTATTATCTTTTATCATCCCTTTGACTAATAGGGTATAGTAATTTGATCTGTGTGCAGGGTAGGTGTCCTCTTCCTTCTTTTTTATATAAAATTTATTGCCTGGTTGAAAATGAAAATTTTCCTGGAAATAATTGATTTCAGCAGAAACATGCTCTTCTTGCTTAACATTCTTCATGATATTTTTATATACATTTACATACAAACAAAAGAATATTTGAGATTGGTTATTGCGGAAGGAAGTTAAAGGTAATGAGAAGGGAGAGGCTTTTGGTTTGTGATAATAAAGTGCTATTTCTTAATCTGGGTGGTAGTTACATGGATGCGACCAATTTGTGATAAATGTGATAAATGACCTATATACTTAATGATTTATGCATATTTCTGTACATATATTATAATTCAAAAATATATTTGATTTTAAGAAGAATATAAGTAATATATATTTAGGATATAAAGCATACAAAAAAACCTTTAGGGATTTCTTTAAATACTTAGAAGTACCAGGAAGCATTATCCAAATAAAGAACTTAAAAATGATCAATACCATTGAATTTATTATCTATATGCTTCCACTTTTATCCATTTCTATCTCCTCATCTTAGAGGTAACTGATATATTGATTTGCATTTTTTATTTATTTTCCTTTTCTTGAAAAAAAAAAAAAGTTGCATCCCAAACCTATGTAACCCTAAACAGGATTTGTTTTCTTTTGCTTGTTTTAGAGCTTTACCAAAAATGCTTATACACTGTGTGTAGTCTTCTGTGATTTGTTTTTCCCATGTTGTTACATGGATTTTTCTTTCTATCAATTTAATGGAAAAACACCCTTATTGGCTAAATGCGTTGTAGTATCTTCTCCTGTTTTGTGGCTTATTGTTTTACTCTTTGAATGATGTCATTTGATGAATGGGGGTTTTGAAATTATAATGTGGTTATATTTATTATCTTTTCTTTTCCAGTTAATAGTTTTGGTGTCTTATTTAGGACATCATTCCTTATTCTAAAGTCATATAGATAGTCTTCTATATTATCTTTTGAGTTTTGAAAGAGGTGTGCATTCACATGTAAATCTTAATCTCTCTGGAATTGAAGTAGGAGTATAATAGACATGTTTTCCATATGGGCAATTAATTATATGAGCACCATTCATTAAACAGTTCCTCATTTTCTCACAGCTTTGCAATGCAACCTCTGTCATATAACAAATTTACATACATAGGCATGTTTCCAGGCTCTCTGTTGGATATTTGTCTATCCCTATGCCAATATCATACTGTACTGTTACTGTAAATTCCTAATGTCTTGATAATTTGTAGGGCGAGGCTCTTCCACTTTTTCTTCTTCTTTAGAACTCCATATGCATTTTAGTATTAATTTATTGATCTCCTTATAAGATCCAGCCATGCCTATGATTTTAAAATTATTAAATCTTTGGCTCAATGTGGGCAGGTTTGACCTCTTTATATTGAGTAGTCTTAACCATTAAGATTAGATGACTCTCTTTTACTTAGGTCTCTTTACTGTTGTTCTATAGAGTTTTATAATTTTCTCCATATAGGTCTTTGCCTTTTTTACATTTTTAAAGACTTGTTTGTAGGTACCTTACATATTTTGTTGCTATTGTAAATTTTTTGAATTGCATTTTTGTACTGTTTGTTTTTCTGGCACAGACATGAAATTGAATATTTATTTGTATTTTCTCTAGCTCCCTTTAAACTTTTATTAATTTTAATAATTTATAAGCAAATTATCTTGTGTTTTCTATGTAAAAAGTCATACCTTTGTGAGTAATGACCATTTATTTTTTCCTTTTCAATCTTTGTGACATTTTTTTCTTATTCCTTACTGTGTATCGGGATCTGCAGTAAAACTTTAAATAGCATTGGTATAGATTGTTACTGATTTTAATTTAAATACTTGGAGGGCCTTCTTTTATAAATGTGGTTTCATAAGACACCATCTCTCTTTGGAAATTGCTCAAAATTAACAGCAATTTTTTTAAATGGAAAAAAAAGACCCACATTCTCTATCTTCATTAAAATTAGGGGACCCATATAATTCATAAACATGAAAATACACATAAAATCTTCTCAAAATTACTGAGCAAAGAGGACCAAAGACATTCTAGAAGGCAAGAAATAGATATCTAAATAATGCATAGCTGCAGTATCTGAAAAATAAAGTCAAAACAAAGGAACAGAAATTAAGTTCAAGATATTATTCAAAAAAGCTTTCTTGAGGTTTAAAAAACAAAATGAAACAACACTGGAATCTGTACATTGCAAAGGCACATTTTATGGGGAAAAAAAACCCTGACCAGAAAACTCAATATTAGGACATGGCTAAGTAAATTACTTGGACTCTAAAGATAAGGAAGGAATCTTTTGGGTAGTGGTATAAAAAGAACAAGAGACTTGTAAGGGGGAAAAGAATCTAGCCATCCATAGATTTCTCCACAGCAACAGACAGAGGGGAAGAGCTACAAAATACTCAGGGGAAGAAATCGTGAGCCAAGGATTTTTTTTTATTCAACCAAGATGTTCTTCAAGTATAAAGACCTCAGATAAACAAGTTTGAATATGTAAAAAACCAAGGAATATTTTCCCATGAGCCTTTCTTGAGAACAACCACTGGAAAATTAATTTAAACCAAGAGATGAGCTGGGGAAATTGTGGAAAAAGAATTCATGACATTATTTTGTTGAGTATTGAACATATGTAACTATAAAACCAGGACTCAAACAAATGTGGGGCTTATGGTGACAGAACAGAATGTGAAAGTTATATGCCTATATATGTAGAAATGAGACAGCTAACTAAAATTGGAAAGGAGGAGGAAACAACATGAAAGATAAGATCACTGATTACAAAGGTACTCTGTTAGGGGCACCTGGGTGGCTCAGTGGGTTAAAGCCTCTGCCTTCAGCTCAGGTTGTGATCCCAGGGTCCTGGGATGGAGCCCCACATGGGGCTCTCTGCTCCGCAGGGAGCCTGCTTCCTCTTCTCTCTCTGCCTGCCTCTCTGCCTACCTGTGACCTCTGTCTGTTAAATAAATAAAATCTTCAAAACAAAACAAAAAACAAAGGTACTCTGTTAGATAGGAGTTAAATCCTTCAGAGCTGAAAAACCAGTAATGTAATTATAGATGTATTTAAAAATATAAACATAAATATTGTTACAGTTAATATTATCAACTTAAATTAGGAAGTAGAGAAGAAGAAATAAAATGGAACACTATTTTATCATTATTCAAAGTAGGGATAATTATGTCAAAAGACATAGATAAGTAATGACATGATATAAAGTCATAATTATGAGACAATGATTAAAACAAAAGGGCAAACCTCCTTCACTACCAGAAGAACTACACATAAAAAATAAGAAAGGAGACCAGGATATTAAGTGTCTTTAAAAATCTATAAAAGATCAACAACATTAAATTATATAATAGAAATAAGACCAGAACTATCAATAAATATAAATGAACGTAACTCACATAGTTTCAGAAAAATGTTTCAAGAAAGCAGAATACTTTATACAAATATATATAAACACACACTCTCTACACATTAAAGATTCTGGTCACCAATTCCAACATGTGTGTTTGTATAGGGGTGTGTGTGTGTGTGTGTGGACTTTCCCCACACGTACAAGCAATTTTCCAATGCCAGCTGAGTGTCATACAATTTAAATCATTTTCAACACTATCTACTCAAAGATAGCATTAGATTCCAAAGGTTAAGGGATCATCCTACAAGGCTGCCCCATCCACCCCTGCCAGATGCTAATTGCAAGTCCAGGTTGCCACCTGTGTTTCTGACCAATTAGCTACAGATTGAAGGTTTTAAAGACCCCCACCTTGGGTTTGATTACTTTGCCGGAGCAACTCACAAAACAAAGCGAAACATTTTGCTTACTAGATCACTGGTTTATTATAAAAGGATATAACCCAGGAATAGGCAGATGAAAGAGTTGCAAAGGCAAGATATGGAAAAAGGATTCAGAGTTTCTATGCCCTCTCCAGGTGTGCCACTCTTCCAAGATCTCCATGTGTTTACCAACCTGGAAGCTCTCTAAATGCTCCCCTTCTGGTTTTTTACTGAGGCTTCATTACATAGGCATGATTGATTAAGTCATTGGCCATTGTTGAATAAACTCAATCTCCAACCCCTCTATCCTCCCCAGAGATGGTGGGGGGGGGGCAGTGGTACTGAAAGTTCCAACCCTCTGATCACAAGAATGATTTTCCTGGCAACCAACTCCCCATCCTTAAATTACCTAAGGGCTTTCCAAGTCACCTCATTAACAAAACAAAAGACACCTTTATTGCTCTTATCACAGGAATTTCTAGGCGTTTTAAGAGCTTTGAGTCGGAAACCATGGACAAAGACCAAATATATATTTTTTTATAAATCAAAGTATCATAGTATACATGATAAATAACTAAAAGAAGTAATTTAGAAGGACTGAAAATAAAAATAAAGCAAATTATACAAGACAAAAGCAAAGCTGGAGTCATAAGATATTAGTCAAGGCAGAATTTTGGCCAAAAAGCATTAACTGTGACAAAGAACACTCTATAATGTTAAAAAGAGTCATTCACAATAAAAATATAATAGTGTCAAATATCTATGAGCCAAATGTCTCAACTTCATAAAACAAAAACTATAAGATAGAGAAATAAACATGTAATAGATGGCTAAACTTACCTCTTAGCCCATGCTAGTGGTTAAAAAAGAAAAAGATACAAATGAATGAAATAATAATTTTATAAGAAAGTATAATTTACAAAAAGTAACCAGTAAAGAGATATAAAAAATTAGATTAATTTTCATGGAGGAAATAGTGAATGTTGTCAGTTTATTACCTTGTGTAGCTTTTCTTTCTACCATACCTTTGAAGAATAGATTATGAATGCTATTTCAACAGCTCCAAAGAATACAATATATGTGCAATTGCATTTTAAAAGTTAGTCAGAGGTTCACCTGGGTGGCTCAGTTGTTTAAGCTCCAGATTCAGGTCATGATCTCAGGATCCTGGGATCTAGACCCACGTCAGGCTCTGAGCTCAGCACAGAGTCTGTCTGTCATTCTCCCTGCCCCTTTGCTTCCCCCAGCCTCGCTCCTGCATGCACACATGCTCTCTCTCAAATAAATAAATAAAATCTTTAAAGAAATTAAAAAATAAAAGTTATTTAGATGTCATTTAGTTCACTAATATATCTGTGGGATGTCAAGATGATCAAGGTCTTTGAAGACTAGCTTACCAAGAGCAAGAGAGTCGATATAACCCCCAAATGAAGATATGTTGCTGACCCTTCCTGGTAAAAGAAAATTGCTCTAGTTCTTTATATTCCAATTCTTTATAATTGGTATAGAGGAAATAGCACAGTTAATTTCTGAATTGATTTGCTTCACATCTAGACCATATCTGAAGATCCTACATATAGATCATCAGATGCACTTAGAACCAGCACATAATCAAATCTACCATAATCTATAGTTATTCTTCAACATCCACCTGTCCCTTGTACATATGTGAATACTGGGAGTTGGTAGATATCATCACTGTAATATTTCTTTTATTTAAAGATTTTATTTATTTATTTATTTATTTATTTGTCAGAGAGAGAGGGAGAGTGCGCATGAGCACTGGCAGGTGGAGGCAGAGGGAGAAGCGGGCTCCCCGCCGAGCAAGGAGTCCAATGTGAGACTCGACCCCAGGATGCTGGGATCGTGACCCGAGCTGAAGGCAGCTGCTTAATCAACTGAGCCACCCAGGCGTCCTTCACTGTAATATTTTTCAAGGTTTTTTATTTTGTTCGTTTTGTTTGTTTGTTTTTTTAGGACTAAAAGTTCTCAAATTTAATACCAAACCAACCTATTGGTGCAAAGGCATAGTAGCAGAAAAATCATTTCCCTGATAAAACATGTCTGTTGGCCAGGTAGGAAGGATATTTACAGAGTGATAGGATAGAACACATGATCTTCACACAGTTTAATTAAATACGTGATGCCAGTTAGGTATGTCATTTCATGACATGTGATGCCTTATAGGCCCTGCTTTGTTCTTCTCCAGTGCCTCCTCTTGGAGTTGTACCTGATTTTACTACCAGTTTTCATCCAAATCCACTGGGGAATGGGATGATTCTGCTTTTGTTTCTTGGCCAGGAATCACTTGATTCTGAAAGTCTTGTGAGAAGACATGGCCAGAAACAGTCAGCCACACACAGCAGGACGGAGGAAAAAAAGAAAAAAAAGTTTTTAAGGTTTCAATGATAACAATAATTTTGTCAATTTCCATGAAAATAAGGTATTGCTTTTGTTTTAATATTCTGGGGTGTCTCGCTCCAGGGGTCAGGGAGTCAATGTGAAAACTCTACTGATCTATTTCAGTTATATATTCTAGAGCTGAAGAAATAACTATGAGTATCTGAACACATTATAAGGAGGAAAATCTAGGTCCAAATTCTGTATATTATCTAGCTTCATAAATTCCTACTTTGACAAATGGTACCACAGTGGCATTTTGGATTCCTAGAGTTGTTTTTAGATATATAGATTGGTTAATAAATCTACTTATTTCATTCCTAAGAACACCATAGTTCTTTAACTACCACCAAATATTTCTATCCAAATAGGGATTTCTGTCTGATTGTCATTGTTTCCTTCTGCCCGTTTCATTAAAGTAAACTCATCTTTTCACTGTTATTTGGCCTCTGTCTCTTTAGTTCTTGTTTCCCATTGAAATCAGGAAACTTGGGTCAGTGGGGTATCTCTCAACATTATCATCTTTAGTCTTCAGAGGACAGACACACAGAGCTTTTACATGATTTGGTTCTCTCCAAAATAAAGCATTTTTTTAATGCTTAAGAAAATGAATGTCTTTTGGGACCCCTTGAGAAATAGGGAGGAAATGTGATGGATCATATATAGTAAATCCATGCTAACATTTCCATCTGTCTAGGTTTATGGATTCTTTTCTCTATGCTAGGGAAATTGAATACAGGTTACCCACTGAGTCCTGGTTTAGTAAACTAACAAAGCCAACTATCAGAACATTTTTAGTTGTTCAAGTTAACCCATTAATTTCAGTATCTCAGATAAGTGTATCCAGAGTAAAAAATCTGGTTCCATGCATTATTATATTCTATTCTCCTTGGCTTACCACCCTTGGAATTTATTTCCTCCATATTCTCCAGGTATCTGCTGATAAGAATTAGAGAAATGTTGTAACTATTTTGGTGTTTCTTTTTTCCTGGGTTTGGTTTTGTATTTGCTCCCATTGGGGTATATGCAAAAAGATTCCAGTTAGGGATATAGAGATAATGATGGGTGTTCTCCTTATCTTAAGGAGAACAGTTACCCTCTTACAAGGCAACTGCCTGGGGAAATTTGTTACCCTATCTTCAGCAAGAGATTAGTGGTTTTAATAATAATAATAATAAATAATCCAATATCTGCCTGGCACTGAAAAAAATAAGTGATTTTTTTCAGGGATACTTTTTGATGATGTCTTGTTCTAGGAGTTTAAAGCCCTGTGATTATGATTTTATTTCTGTAAACTCTCCAAAAGCAGACACTTCACCCCACAGTACGTAAAATCATTTCTACCATAAGAACTCAATGTAACACCCAACTGTTCTCCCAAATTTCCTTCTATAGGCAATTGATCTCAAATAATCTCAGTCGTTAATTTAAGAAATCATGAATCCAAAGCATGCCATAGATTATAAGTATCCTGTTTTCCTGTGGGATTTATGACATCTCTGCATTTAAAGTCACATAGCTCAGGAACTCACTCTAAGAATTTAATCTTGGTGAATCTGTTTTGTGGGCTGACTGTTGCTAACAAGGATTGAATAATTTAGGGTCTAGTCAGTAAAGTGCTTTGTTTTTCAAACAGAGGTGTTTTAGGTGACTGGTTACAAATGTGTTGAGGAGTTAAGAGAACAAAAAACAGGAGCTGATGTAATCCAGAGATGAATGCAGAATGAAGCTTATGTCCTTAAGTCTGGGAAACAAAGGAGAAGAGGGGGTGTGTTCTTCGAGGTCAGGGACACTTCTCTAACCTTATGACTTGGTGTACAAAACAGGCCTGGCACCCAAGGAAGTGCTTGAACCTAATCAGTGCTTGAACCATGGAGCAATTGTTGAGAAGCCAGGACCAGTGATGCTAAGGGTGTTCTAGGCAGCCAGTTTTTAGGACTGCTGAGAGCATGTGAACACTGGAACCAGGACCGAGGAAGAGACTCGACTCTGTGGGTGCCAGAAGTGCTGAAAGGTGCTCTTGAAAGGAAGGCTTGAAAGAAAAAAAAATATTTATTTCCCCTCTTTTTCATCTTCCAATATCCACCAGTACCTCAGAGTGGCAGAATCTAACAAGAAGCCAGCCAGAGAGAGGTTGTCATGTCCCAACAGAGTCAAACACAGAAGGGTGGCGAAGGAGGTGAGGACTGCTCATGCAAACGACTGTCTCACTTTGTCTTAGCTTGTCCAGTCGCAGGAGGGAGTTCTGTTCTCCCAGAATTTGTAGTGTAGGGCATCTACTTCTCTTTATACTAATTTTGCTTCTTACTTTAAAGCACCGTTCTGAGTCATCTCTTTTTCTCCATTTTCAGCATTTTTTAAAAGATTTATTTATTATTAGAGAGAGAGAGAGAGTGTGTGAGTGAGCAGGGAGAGGGACAAAAAGAGAGAGAGCAGAGCATGGAGCCAGGCATGGGGCTACATCCCAGGACACGGAGATCTTGACGTGATCTGAAATCAAGTCAGCAGCTCAACCACCTGAACCACCCAGGCACCCCTCACTATTGTTCTCTTACTCTAAGTCCCTTCCACCTAACACTTGCCTTGTTTTAACCTTCCAGATAGAAATATACCGCAAAGGTCCATGAATTTTTATCTTCAAATTCTTACTATTTTTTTTAAACATATAATTACTGAACTCTATGTTAAAGTATTATTGATGCATTGGTCAGGATGAGTAGCTATGAATTTATCCTTTATGGTTTGTTTTATTGTGAAATGGATATAAACATGGAGGTATTTAGGAAAACAAGGACTCTAAATAAAACCAAGAGCTCTGTCATTGTCAAATTTAAAAACATAAAGTTCAGAAGATAGATTTATTACATCACTGAAACCTATTAGGTCAAAGATTATTTAGCTACTTTATGCTCTAATTGCAATTCTTTATTTACTTCCCACTTCCCCATCCCTATTATATATCCCCAGCTGTTGTTCACAAAGGGCTATCTTTCTTCAGATGTGACATACTCTCAAATCTCCATAGATCATGCTGACCCAATCTCCCCTTTCCTTCTTTCCTTCTTAGCCGAGTAAGTGCTCTTCACTGACTGAGGCCCTGCTCAGTTGTTCTGACCTTGGTGAAACCTTTCCATGTCATTTGGAACATTTCCAGAGTATTTGGTTCATACTGTTTTGTTTATAACTCATCACATGATGTTTTTAACACTTTAGTACCAAAGTGGCCTAATAAGGAAGATGGGTTTTCCATAGTAGGGTCAAGTGAGCCCAACCGAACAGGAATTTCATCTTTGTATTCAATCTTCAATGAGTTCTATCTCCTCCATTAAATTATGAGCTCCACTTTGAAAGCAAAAAATAAATGTCACTTGTATTTCTATTTCTAGCATCTATTTCAATGCTGGGTACATAGTGGGCTTCAATAAATGCCTAATGTAATTTAATTATACATTAGGTGGAAGAATGCCAGAGTCACATAATATAGTGCTTTTGGGTGGTGTGCATATTTCTGATTTTCCTACCTGTTCTGGTATGACAAGTACCAATTTTCTAACCTTTGAAAACATCTGACATATATTATTTTTAAAAGTTAATATTCCTTCCCGAGATCATTTAACCATTTCTTGCAGACATTTGAAATCATAAAGAAGCATATTTATGTTTCCAATTTTTATGACCATGTATTAGTTTTACCTGATTAGTATTGGTTAGATTTGACCCAATTTTAATCTTATACTCATTGTGTCACTAATTTATGCAGAAAATATTGCAAAGCCTCTTTTAGAACACTGGCCTTTTGAGACCGGGGACTTAGGTAGTCCTTATCATGTTCTTGGTTGCCTTACACTATCATTCTGGATGGTGGTTAATAACGCTTTATATTTATCTTTGAGGAAAGGCTTTGAGATGACTCTAAGCTTAGGAGGCACAGTCAAGAACTGCACCAGGGTTTTCAAATAGCAGCTATGATCATGAGACCAAAGGCAATCTTTGTCCAAATGCTGTGGAATCACGATGCAGGGCATTTTTCTCCAAGCTCTGCTTACTCATGTGGACCTCTGTTGTCAACTGTGCTCTCATCTTAGGGTATGGACTGCCATATAAGCTCCGTGTTGGTTAGGCTCTTTTGTTGCCCTTGATTTCTGAGTATTTCAATTCTTAAGATCAAAAGCCCACAAAGAAAAAAGTACTAATAAAAGAGAATTGCACTCTATACTTAAACATGGATGGGGCTTAGAGCATTAGGGTATCTCGTCTTCAGAAGCTTGTATGTTATCATAGTGAACAAACGGACTTTCTGTCTGGGCAAATGCCTGTTTGCCCTTCCAGCTGAATCTACCCTGCACCCTAATGGATATGAGGCTAATAGAGACCAGCTTGTATGTTATCATAGTGAACAAACGGACTTTCTGTCTGGGCAAATGCCTGTTTGCCCTTCCAGCTGAATCTACCCTGCACCCTAATGGATATGAGGCTAATAGAGACCAGTTTTCTCTTTCTTTCTTTTTTTTAAAGATTTTATTCATTTATTTGACAGACAGAGATCACAAGTAGGCAGAGAGGCAGGCAGAGAGAGAGAGAAGAGGAATCAGGCTCTCTGCTGAGCAGAGAGTCCGATATGGGGCTCGATCCCAGGACCCTGGGATCATGACCTGAGCCGAAGGCAGAGGCTTTAACCCACTGAGCCACCCAGGCGCCCCCAGTTTTCTCTTTCTTAAACTCATTTCTTTTCTCTGCATTTTGACACCATATCCGTTTGAGGCAAGCTGTGGCAGGCACATTTACTAAAAGGATACCCATGTTGGGAAGCAGCAGCCAAAGGCTCAGTGCCAGGATTAGCCATTAGCAGTAGGGGGAAAACATTCTTGTTGTAGTCTTGTTTGCTGGAAGGCTACCCACTGGCATTTGAAATAGTTCTCTCTTGTCAATCAAACAAATTGTCTTGCAGATCTACTGGGTGTTTAGAGGATACAGAGAGAGAATTTTCAGATATTTAGGTGCTTTTTCAGAAGGTGATCTGTGTTCTGTAGCAATATCTGAATTTTTTTTTTAAGGATGGTTCTTCCTTCAGCAGTGCTGTTGATGTACCGCTCATGCCTAGAGATTATAGGAAATAATAGTTTTTAGACATATCATTAAAATTGCCCCCCATTTTGGAGAGTATTAATGAAAATCTGGCTGTGGGAATATCTTTATCTTGATGTCCCAGGATATTAAGGTAGCCTGAGTTATCAGACCAAAGGATAATATTAGGGTTAAGAATAACTATGGGGGCACCTGGCAGACTCATTTGGAAGAGTGTGTGGCTCTTGATCTCAGGGTCATGAGTTTGAGCTTCACATATACAAGTATACAGCCAGTATACAGGATAGGCTGAGAGGAGTGCTCATAATAACACATAGATGTACCTTAATGTATTAAAATTCTACTTATATAAAAAAGAAAATCGGTAAGACCTGTAGTGAATAGCCACCTTTGTAATGCAAATACTCCCCCATCTCTAGCATGGTTTCAACTGGTGGTGTTCAACTTTAATCTCTTTATTTCTTTACAGTTCCCCATAGAAGTCCCCCTTTATGTTTTATTAATTCCCACCTCTGATTAAGATTTCATCTGAAGAAAGTGTTGTGCTACTAAAAAATTATTTTTTAAAAACACTGAACTATACACATTATATGGGACAGAATGAGGTAAAATATCATTCTTCAAAAACCTTTGAATTAAGGATTCCCATTTGAATTGTTTATCCCAATGGGAATTATCCTGTGAAAGGCAGAGTCCTTTGAAGAGTTCATCACTCTTATGACATTCCTTATGAAAAGTTCCGTGATGCTGCCAGGCACATGCTCTCTCCTTTGCATTTACCAAACTCCCCTGGGCCGTAAAGACATGAATAGTGTCTATCTATATACCACAGGTATATTTTTATAGTGTTGATGAGTTATTGCCCCCCCCCAATTATAGGAGTAACTCAGGATAATTGCAGTCAGTTTGAGAACATGGGTTGGTGATTTTGTACTGTCAACATACCTAATGTGGAGCTCCATATCCTAGACATCTTTTCTCTGTATGTTTTAAGTTTAGTGCTGACCACTAGACGAATCTGTGTGGGATTTGGAATATGAATGTAAAATAGTTATGATTATACTCCAAAGCATGGTTGGCATATTGTGGCCCACAGGCCAGATTCAGTATGCCAACTGTTTTGGTAAATAAAGTTGTATTAGAACCCAGACACACTTGTTTATATATTGTCTTCTGCTATTTTCATGCTACAATGACAGGGCTAGGTGACTACAAACCACATGACCTGCAAAGTCTAAAACGTTTTTACCTTATGGCCTATCAATTCTGTACCTATTAATAGATATTTCATAAATTTAAAAAAAAATTGGCTGATCATGTCTCTCCAGGTTGGTGCAAGGCTCCACGTGCTACTTACTGAAACTCACAAAGGCTGGTTCATCTCTTCGACAAGGATGCGCTGGAGCTCCTCCTTCAGCTTGGGATTAGATATGGTGGGAGATAGTTACAGTATGTAGTTTGTCTTTGTCAGTTTTAATTGTCTTCATGTGTTCCAGGTGTCCTAAATTTTCTAAGCTATGTGTCCAGTTTTCTTTCTAACTATCATCCTTGTTGAACTGAAATGACTTAAGGCCCACCATCAGATGCCCTCCACTTTTTTTTTTTTTTCAACCAGGAAATGGGTCTACTAGCATAGTAAAAATGATCTCAGGATGGGATATCCCAAAGTAGTTTGGAAAATACTGCTATTTTTATAACAGATATGTAGTTTGTGAATATATAATGGGTTTATTATGGTTATTATAAGTAAAGTAATAAACACATTTAAAAAAAGAAATTTAAATAAAATTAAAAATTCAGTTACTTATCCAAAAGTCACATTTCAAGTGTGCCATAGCCACAAATGCCCACTGACTACCATATTGTACAGTGTAAGTAGACCATACAGTAGGCTCTCAAAAGTGTTTTGCATTGATATCGAGGACTCTATCTATGCTGTTGATTACATTTCTCATGACACACAGTCTCACAACCATGTGCACTAACTGCACTAACAGTTCACTAACTCCTCTTATCTAAAAGTAATTTTCTTCCTTTCAGTTCTCCCACATCCAACCTGAGAAATAATTATTTATTTTTCAAGTATCATCTATCAATGAAATATTTTGACTCTTTCTTCTGAAAAGAATCAATTATTTCATCCTCTTTGTTCCACTGTACATCTATGGATTTTCCTTCTAGGATAATTTTTCATACTTTATTGAATTTCATACTTTATTGGAGGCCTCTGGATGGCAGGAACTGGGGCTTATTTGTCTTTGTATTTTCCATATCTGGCACAATTCTGGCATACAGAAGTCACTCAGCAGATGATGGTTTAAGTGAAAGAAGCAAAAGGATCTCTCTATTTTTATTTTTCATTTTCTTATGACATCTATTACTTCTACCCCTTGAATTTTGAATCTCAATTTCTCTTCTTTTCCATGTAAACATGCTAAAGTCTTTTCTGTTTGTTAAAAAATGACATTTATGAAGCTTTCTCAGGTCATATTTAGAGGTTACATGATTGGATAGACCAATTTCCAGACATGTAGATATCTTGTTTGACAGTAATCATAAACACAACTCTTTATTTATAATTCCAAAACCTGACATGTTCTAAAAATCAAAAGATTCCTTATAATTCATCTGGTACTACATGGTAATAAACCCTGATTTGGTATGCATAGACATGAGACTATTCGTAGTCTACTGACGTTAGTTAATGTGAATTTTCAAATGGTACTTGAGTATCTGTGCCATACTACTTTTTTTTTAATTGGAAAACTTCTGAGTTCTGAAACACTGTAGCCTCAAAGGCTTGGCATTGTCTGTGAACTTGTCCATCACTCTGGCTATTTATGTACAGCAAATACATTTTTTTTACAGAAACATAAAAACAATTCATCAAAAACAGTTCACTTTTTATATATAAAAGGAATTCTAAGGCTAGTTATTGAAGTTGCAAAACCAGAACAAAATTCTGTTCGATACTTAATAAAATAAACTTTTCTCAAGATTTTGAGGGCATGCCTTATTTTTTAGTCGGATAATGACCAGATGGCTATAAGATTTAGTTTCATCATTTTAAAAAGAGAACACACTTTTATAGAGCCAAAAATAGTTATATAGCCAACAATTACAGAATCGTTCTGGAATTTTCTGTACTTACACCGTCTATATTCAAAGTTGCAGGATACTCTGTCTTTTTGATAGACATAATTCTACCAGACAGAATAAAATCATCTTGAAATGATATGGCAGATACTTGACTATTCAGTCACACACAGAGGTTCACACTCTAGAAGCAATCATGGAAACTTAAAACATGATTCATGCTCAAAGACTGTGAATCTTCCCCAAATTTTGACTGCATTTCCAGTAAATAACTCTGCATTTCTTCAGTAACCGTGGTTCCATTGACTACAGGGAAGTTTAGCAGTAGAAGTGAATGGAGTCTCCAGTGGACATTGGCCCAATCCACATGAACAATTTGAGTGTGAATGCACTCACTTCCTGGAACAAATCAGCAATGCTCTTACATTTTCCCCTGTAGTTTCAAGTTCAGTGTTGAATTACTCTATCATATCAGTAAAAAATACAAGCTGTGAACCTCTGGCAGGCGAACAAGTTAGAGATCTAAGACATGTCTGTTTTCAAAAAAGTACCTTATTTGGGGAAGCAGTTCAGCGAATCTCTATCAAGTTACAGTGACCAGGTCAGTTACTAAGCTATGGTCTGGCAGCGTTAGGCCCACATGGCCACTGGGAGCTTTGGGAAGCTGGGGTTGGTATTCTGTAAACTGCATTCTTGTAAACTGCATTTGACTCCTGCACTTGGCCTGTAGGAGGCACTAGAGAGAGACCAGGAGCCTGGGTGGAACAGAAGGGACAGGCTCCTTCCCATATATCCCCCCCCCCATATATTTTCTATTCCTGATTTTATGTTTTGCACCTGTCATTGTTATCCTAACAATGCTTCCTCACTCTAGAAGCAATGTATTTTTTTTCCTAATAGCAACAGGTGTTTCAGTCTGCTATTTTTCTGACACTTCCCCAAACCAGCCTCACTGAACCTTGTCAGAGATACCATCACCAGCTGACAGGTTCCTCCTTCCCAAAGTCTGGGTTCTGGCTGCAGAGTCTCTTCTTTGACCTGATACCAGCTGGCCAGAGACCCAGCATCCCCAGGGACTCAGCAAGCCCACCCTCTCTGGTGCCTCTCAGTCTCCAAGTTTCTTTCTTTCTTTCATTTTAATTTAAAATTTTTAAAATTTTTTTAATAAACATATAATACATTTTTATCCCCAGGGGCATAGGTCTGTGAATCACCAGGTTTACACACTTCACAGCACTCACCATAGCACATACCCTCCCCAATGTCCATAACCCCATCCCCCTCTCCTGACACCCCTCCCCCGAGCAACCCTCACTTTGTTTTGTGAGATTAAGAGTCACTTATGGTTTGTCTCTCTCCCGAACCCATCTTGTTTCATTTATTCTTCTCCTACCCCCTTAACCCCTCATGTTGCATCACACTTCCTAATATTAGGGAGATCATATGATAGTTGTCTTTCTCCCTCAATCTCCAAGTTTCTAACTTTTAACACAAATTTTAGCCCCATTTCTTCCCTCCCTAGCCTAGGGGTAGTAGCTGCTCCTGCTGTTACTATCTCCTTGATGCCTTCATATTCCCTCTTTGACTTTGGAGTTTTCCAATACCTGAACTAAACATTCTTTAAGATTTTATTGATTTCTTTGACAGAGATCACAAGTAGGCAGAGAGGCAGGCAGAGAGAGAGAGAGAGAGAGGAGGAAGCAGGCTCAGTGCCAAGCAGAGAACCCGATGTGGGACTCGATCCTAGGACCCTGGAATCATGACCTGAGCTGAAGGCAGAGGCTTTAACCCACTGAGCCACCCAGGCGCCCTGAGCTAAACATTCTTTATGGTAAATCTCGCAGTTCAAATAACAAGTCTGACTTTTGTCTTCTGAGTGGATGTTGGCTCATAAAGCTGATAGCCACAGGATTGCATCAAAAGAAACTCAGACATAAGATTTCAATCCATCTTCTCCTAAATACTCTTTATTTGTTAAGACCTCAAACTGAAGGCACCTCCCTGATTACTTTTCCATCAAAGCGAGTAGTGAGTCTCATGTGCTGGCCCAGAATACTAATTCTTGTGGTGAAGTTCTTCTTGTAATTGTTAATTATCTGTTAAGTCATCTCAACCCTTCATTTGTAAATGCTTGGTGTAGCAAGTAAACTCATTTTTCTCATATTTAGGCTAAACTCAAATTTGTTACTGAAAAAACACTATTCCTTATTAGCTAATGTTATGCTGATATGATTAAGAACAATTTCCCCTAAAATCCCACGTGATTCTCCTTCCCCACCCTACCATGAGGTCACATGCTGGGAACTCCTTATATAGGAAAATACCCAAAACAAAAGTTTGCATTGTGATGTTTTTGTTTGTTGTTTTGTTTTACTGTTTCAAAATCAGATTGCACCCGGACCTTTGCTCTCAAATAGGTTAACTGGGAGCTTGCTTTAGCGTTTCCAGTTTTCCTGAGGCCTAAGTTCAAATTAATACCAATATCTGTTTCTGTATATCACAATTACACTTTTAAAGATTTTATTTATTTATTTGACAGACAGAGATCACAAGTAGGCAGAGAGGCAGGCAGAGAGAGAGGGAGAGGGGGAGAAGCAGGCTCCTCGCTGAGCAGAGAGCCTGATGCTGGACTCTGGGATCATGACCTGAGCAGAAGGCAGTGGCTTAACCCGCTGAGCCACCTAGGCGCCCCACAATTATACTTTTAAATCAGTTCTTAGAATTGCTTAGTGAAGATTTAAGTGTGTGGAGAAGAACAGAGATAGCAAAGAAAACAACTCCAAAGTCTTTTGGCTTTGTGGAAGTCACGTTCTGTAAAGCTTTTTGTTTTTAATTTTTATCTATTTATTTAATTTATTTTATTTTTCTTATTTTTTATTCATTTTTACTTTAGTTTTACTTTATATAAGCTATTCCTAAATGCCCTGAATTGAGAAGTAAATCAAAACAAATCTCTTGGATAATTCTTACTTGTATCACATTGTATATGTAAACACTGTTTTCCACTTGGTAAGCACAAGTAAGACGGATCCTGCCCACACAGTTTACCGGTTTAAGGGATGCTACATAGGAGGAAAACAGAGAAGAGGCTGTTTTGCTTTTGTTTGAGATTCACAACAGCTGTTATATTCTTCTTGACTGCTTCCAAATTTAATAAGGCCCAATAAATCTCTAAGAAAACAGCCCTGAGACACTGCTATTGGTTTTATTTTGCTGTTGAGCTCATAGTATAAGTCTCTCTCTCTGCAGCACTCTTTCTGGCTCATTTAAGAGTGACTCATGCCAGTTATAACCCCCAAAACACGAGCCCAGAAAAGCACACAGGAAAAGCACATCTCTGGCAATGGATGTCCACTAACAGAAATCTTCACTTAAAACCCAATTCAGACTAGTAACTTGTGCAAGTCAGGTGTCTGAGATTGCTAGTCTGCCTGTCCTCAGAGCCTTAAATGCCCTTTCCAAACCATTGCTTCAAATTCCTGGCTATTCTCTTATAAACCATTTGCAGGAAAAATATCATCAGAAGCTCATGTAATTTCCTGGTCGGCAAAATGCACCCGAGCCTCCTTCTTCAGGATCACTGTCATGGAGATTACACACCCAGTGTAGGAAGCCGAAAGGAGCATACTACTGATGCGAGTAATATATTTTCAATTTATAATGAAGTGTTACTTGTCTGCAACATTATCTGTGTTAGGTTCCAGGCTGTGTGCCAGTGATAAACTGCATAGCTCAACATCTTATCTATTTTTAAGAGACCAGTCTTTAAAGGTAAATTCCCTGTTTTCCTCAGTGAACCGATCCAGTGTTTGGCTACCATTATATGCTTTAAAAGTGTACGCGATGTGATTTTCTTGATATGTGTGAGGACTGGGGACTTAAATATATTTCTGTTCCATCTTTCATGCAAAAATTGAAGTGATATGCACAACTGATTGTACACAACTGAGGCCAGTCTTCTAATGAGCTAGAGGCTCGTGGGATTTCTGCCTCAGGTGGGCGACAATTAAACACGTTATAAAGGTAAGTCTGGCTGCTGGGTAAGTGGGTTGAAGGAAGGAGAGTCATCTTCTTTGCTGTAAGTTACTTGTGAGTAAGCACTAGCTACCTTCAGATAAGCCAGAGTAAGTCATCCAACTAAAGCTAGGCCTAAAAGAAACCCACATCCTCTGCAAGGGTGGTAGAGAATGAAGACCAGTGTCTTCACTGGCTTTTGGATGGAAGAATAAGGCTGAGGGGAAGGAGGAAGACTCTGAGCCAGTCTGTTCTTAAGAATCAGACTAATAAGGAACTTTCACAGGCGCCTGCAAATGTAACGAACAGGGACAGACCTCAGCAGATCTCTTTCCTGTGGAGGCACACAAGGTCGCTGCATCCAGTTTTGAAACGACTTGTTGAAAGGTGAGTGGGGTATTTCTTGAGTAGATATCGGAGATTTGCTGGAGAGCCCAGTGAAATTTATAAAACTCACAGGCTACTGGCCAGTTTGACTGACTAAATGATACTGTGAGAACTTTTCTCATTGATTCCTTTGGCAAGTCAAAAGTCCTGTTACAAAGCTAAAGGTTAGGAGGAGGCAGGCTGTACCATAATTTCTCTTTTTGTTGATTTTTATGCTGTGACTTTGGAAAATAAACAAGAGGGTTTAAGACGTGAGAATGTGGTAGATCTGCCCGCTCACGTAGGGTACCAAACAATAGAATTAGAAATAGATTTAGTTCTAAGTGAAATAATTTTATAAACTGGAATTTGAGGGGATGGCATTAATAAAGAAAGAGAAGTAGGTAAATTTGTGAAACTTGCTGTGTGGTCGACATTGGTTATATCATGAATTAATAAAGGACTGAGTAGTGTTTCACAGAAGAATAAAAAAAAAGAATGAAAAAAGAGCTGCACCAAGAGGTTCAAATAGGTGTTATGTCAATATACAATAGAAGATACAAGATGTGCTTTATTTTTTTAATTTTAAGATTTTAATTATTTATTTGACAGAGAGAGACACAGCTAGAGAGGGAACAGAAGGAGGTAGAGTGGGAGAGAGAGAAGCAGGCTTCCCTCAGAGGAGGGAGCCTGATGCGGGCTCAATTCCAGGACACTGAGATCATGACCCGAGCTGAAGGCAGATGGTAATGACTGAGCCACCCAGGCGCCCTTCAAAGTTTGCTTTAAGTTTGACAGGTAAATATTCTCATAAAGGGGGTACCACTGATTCTTGAAGTTGGGACAGATAACCTATAAGCATTTAAATAAGACTTTGCCTAAGAAGTAAATGAAATAAACAGGAAAAGGAGATGTAAAAAAAGAAAATACAAAATTTTCTAGAATAAATCTGAAGATAGAGCCCTCCTAGACGTATTTGAATAATAATAAAAATAGAGAAAGCCATAAGGTTGAAAAAAATCCTATACATTTTAGGTGTAATGTGATTCTGTTCTAATGTAAAATCTCAACTGTATTATCAGTGGAAAGATGCCAACATTCAGACATGTGTTGAAGCCCCATTCTGCCTCAAACAAAATATCTGATAAATTATTGCCTTGCTTAGTTGGTGATTTGGTTTTTACTCAGAGATAAAAACAACCAGTACAGCTGATGTTCTAGATCAGTGGTGGGAGAGGATTTGCCTTTGCAAAATCCCCCCCCACCACCAATGTCCCCCACCAAACACTCCTTGTTGAGGGAGGGGAGCGGATTCAGATACATTTTTCACATCTGCCTTAGATCATTAAAGCATTCCTAACAGTTGTTAAAGAACATGTAGTTACAGAATTAAACCTAGTTTTAGGGGAAGTAGTACTAGATATTAGGAAAATAGATTTTGAAAAGTTAAGAAGGGTGGATACTCAATGATTGTTGAGCAATTGTTTTGGTCTTGGCACTGGGCTAGACACATGATTAAACAAAAACTATCTACTATTAAGTCACAAGGATTACATTGCAACATATTACTATCAAGTTACAAAGTGGGGGTAGGGGATGAAAATTCAGAGATTAGATCACTTGCTCCAGCTCCTACAGGCAGCCAAAGCAGCGCTATAATCTGAACTCATCAGTCTAGCTCCAAAGCCCAGGCTTTATGGGTGTGACCTGTTGACCTGAAAACCTTGCAAGTCTAACCACCTTTTGAAAAGCCTCTACAATAAATAAATCCTTGTAGTGGTACAGGACCTCTCAGAGGATTTCAGATTTAAAAGGTCCACCTGCAAAAGATGCAAGGTGGGCATTCGCAAGGGTGGAATAATCCAAAGATTTTCCAAATTAAGAGGACTTTATTGACAATGTTTTAAACATGAGAGAGAGAATGAAAGAGCAATTCATTACTGTTGAGGAAAGATAATATCAAATCACAAGGCAGCAACAGCCTTCTCCTCCTCTGCCTTCTGTATTCTTCCCCATATTTCCAGGTATAAACAATAGGAATCTAGTATGCAAATATCCAAGAACTGTAAAAAGTTTGCATTCCATTACCCCCTCCTACTGCTCAATCTTTAATAGCATTTGTAATCTCTTCTGTCATCAGAGGTTTTTTCAATCTTAATTTACTTTTTCACGTTTCCATTGTGCTCAGTCAGACACTGTCTCTAATTAACTACCTAAGAAAAGTCACTGTGCACCCACAAAGAGATCCACAATTGGTTAGAACCCCAAAAAGCCCCCACTATTAAAATTAAAGTTTCATCCTGTGCCTCTGTGCATATATAAGCCTTTTATGTATGGAAAATGCTTGCATTTCGTCCTTTTACACACTGGCGGTAAATTATGAGTTTTATTCTCAGCACGAGGTCAGTTGAAATGTTCAGTGTATTATTTCTACTAATTACCTTGGCTGTTCCTTATTTCTGTCAGTCTTAGCATCCAGTAACCAGTGGTTGTTGACAAGTAAAAACTAGAAGTTCTCGTTAGCAGTGTTAGAATCGTAGCTGAGATCAGTACTGCTATGATCGAGGGAGAATGTCTCTTCTTGGTATAGCTCTTTCTACTTGTTTATTTGTTTAAATCATTTCCTATTTCCAATGTCTGGAATTAGAAAATGATGGAAAAGCTGTAAGATTACCCTTCAGCTTGAGCCTAAACCCATTCTTCAACTGTTATTGAGTGTGCCCGAATGCAGTGTCTTTCCCAAGCCAAGCCTTAGTGTGTTTCCCTGGATAACTCTATGGACTCCCAAGAGTCTTGTCTCACCTGCTACATTACAGAGCTGAATCCCTCCACTGGCCATCTGTACCCTTTCCAGTGGAGCTTTACTTCTCTAGGCATCTTTCTGGACCAAGCCTGCGCTGACTGGTGAGAATCGAGTGTTAAATTTTCAGGAATTTTGTGCACTGTTGATGTCCTGCGGGAGCTTGAAATGGACTATGGTTAGAATATTTACACCACTGAAATCAGTGAATGCTAGAAATCAGCAAACGTTACAAATCAGGGCTCCAAGAGCCCGTTGTTAAAACACTGACCAGTACTCAGGGCTAATTGGAAGGATCATTTGACAACCCAGAGAACAAATTTTCTTGTTCCTTATTTCTGAAAATAGCAAGCAGCTGCACTAATGCAGCTGAAAATCTTTTAGGAAAAAGTTTCCTTTCCCCCACTATTAATCTCTCTCTGTTCCCAACCCTCATTTCCAGTCTTTTTTTGTATTTGCACCAGGTCAGAAATGCTCCAAGTTGGATTTTGTGTGTGTGTGTGTGTGTGTGTGTGTGTGTGATATCTTACTAGATGGTCTTTGTGCTCTCTGTGTGGTTTCTATCACATGCCAAATGTGGAGCTTTGTATATAATAAGTCTTTAAAAACTTAACTGCTACACTAACATAAGAGCCAAACAGTCACCATTCAAATCTAGAGAGACCTCTGAAGTCAGGTTGACTCTTTTTCTCAAATCTGCGGAATCATTTTATGAAGGCAAATATATTAAGAGAAGTCTTGGTGTTAGAAGAGGAGTCTGAGCACCGTACATTCCGTGCTGGTTGGTAAGGTGCCGGCTGGGCAACACTTGGCTCCTTGCATTTCCTTCCCTGTAGAGGGAGCTCCACTAGGGCAACTCTTCTGATTTTTCTTAACTCCCAGGCATACTACTGTCTAGGAGAATGCAGTGGCTTATTTTGTTCTTGAGTGTCAAAATGCCAGCTATTTCTTCCTCTGTGTACAATCCAGTTGCCAAGGAATAAGTCATTTTGGTTTCTCTTCCATGCTCTATATTTTACATGATGTGCACTCCAATTCCGTTGTCTGAGAATGATAGGAACATCTACTTTTAGAGTTCTATATTAGGAAACCCTTGGTTCTTACAAACCTAGACCATGTTCTTTAACTCAATCTTAATAATAAAGATAACATTCTGGCTTCTATTTTTAGACTCCTTTGTCTTCATTAATGGTTCAGAACTAAGGAAACGAGGAGTGCGATTTGTTGGGTCCCTTCAAAAACAAAACTTATGTGATTTTGGAAAAGTCACTTAAGTTTTGTTTCTCAATTAGTTAAAAAAAAAAAAAGAGGAAAGTTAATGATGTGGTAGGGTTCCCTGATTCGGCAAACATTGAATACCTGTTACATTTAGTAAATGCCTGATGTGTGTCAAGCATTACCTAAGGTACTAGGAATATCCTGTCCCAGGCAATATAAGGGCAGTTATAGACATGCAAAAAATCTACTTGCAGAGTTCATAATCTAGGAATGAGCTATAATATACTCTAAGTGCCATAGGAAGAGCATGAAGAGAGAGGGCCTAACTCAAATTTGAATTCAAGAAGAGGAAAGAGATGTTTTTTCTTAAGTAAACTCCCAGCAACAAATGTTTTACCAAATTGATTTTTCTTTTAATTCCTATTCAGTTTATGGGAAATATGTTAATGAACTAGAAAGGGAGGAAAATTAGCTGGAGAACCTATGTACTGATTATTGAAAAAAAAATCGAGTTGACCATAGTAACATTTTCCAAACTATTAGTTTGGAAGGCCTGCCATTTAGCAGAATATCTCAGTCTTACAAGTAGCTGAAACAACAGAAATGTGTTTCTCATGATTTTGTAGGCTGGAAGTTCAAGATCAAGGTACTGGCAGGTGGGTTTCTTCTGAAGTCTCTCTCCTTGTTTGTAGATGGTCATCATCTCCCTGTATCTTCACATGGTCTCCCCTCTGGATGATTGTGTCCTAATCTTCTCTTATCTTCTTATAAGGATGCCAGTCATACTGAATTAGAACTTTCCCTAATGACCTTATTTACTTGTTTTATTCTTCAGAGACCCTATCTCCAAGAGTCACATTCTGAGTTCTTGGGGGTAAGGACTTCAATGTAAGAATACCAGGGGGAGACAGTTTAGTCTGTAACAGCAACCTTGCATGAAAACTTCTCTAGCAGTAGCAAGAAACTTAGTCATAATCTTGAGAATCAAACATTCTCTAGCACCCTTTTCCAGATGCTAGTGATTTGCCCAATTGTCCTTAGTAAGTACATCTTTTTCCTCACCTAAAATTCTGTCTTTTCTGTATGACGTACTGGTTATACTGGCCTCTTTCAGATGATTATTATGTGTGGAACTGTATAATTAAGAAATGGTTAAAATTTGCTGACTTATTAAAATTCTCCTGTTACTTTTTATTGGAAGAATTATGTCTAAGAGACCTTAGGATAGCACGTATTTCTTTATCTCTTCTTTATTTTTTCTTTTTCTTTTTTTTTTTTTTCATTCTAATACTTAGAATTACCTTGGGGACAAAATGAGGGAATTGGAGATCAGTCAAGAAGAGTTGAATTCATGCAGCTGTTTGCATCCAGCTGAGTTCTCTGTTTATGTATTTTTCAGGAAATTATAGAAACTGTTAAAAGAGAGTGCTGCAAAAATGGAAAGTTTTTAGCAGATAATTTGCTTTGGGTATGAGACCTTGTTGGAAAGCTCTCTTGAATCTGAAATTACCCTAACTTGAGCACAGAGCTTAAAGCATGTTAGAAATCCACTGATGAGAAATCTGCCATATCCTTTGCCATCTGTGCTATGCCCACAGATGAGACTGGAATTTTACCATCAGCCCTTGCAATATGTATTGAGTATAGAACAAATTCCTACCCCTCCCCCACACCTTGTGCTTTGTCATTCTGACTCTTCAACACATTTTATTTTTCTGTCTTTATTTTTTTTTTTTTTTGTTAATTCTGCGGGGGGTGGGGGGACCCAACAACAACAACAAAAAAACCAGCATGACTTCTGATTTTAATCACACATTTCTTCTGGAATCTCATGTGGATTAAGGATGCCAGGGACAGACATTTGAAGTTTATGTTTCTCTTCCTGAGCCTGTCGAAGGGCTGTTTCTCTTTCTTCCAAAAACATATCAGAAGTATCTTCACCTGCAAACTCCTTTATTTGTACTAGGAAATCCCTAAGATGTTCCTTGAAAGCAGGAATATCCTGATTTAAGCTGAAAAGCCTCTTGTAGATGAGGGAATGCAGATTTAAGGAGATTTGCCACATATTCCTGAATGAACATCTGGTTGTTAACTGGATTTCCAGGATTTAATGGTGTACTTATTTTTCCTTCTTCAACCAAATTAAACATATATGCAAGTATTGACGCATGCATTGTCAAACCAGCAGTATGTGAGGTGTCTGTCACAACAGAAAAGATATGCTGAAGAATATCACAAAAATAAGTCTGATAGAAACTCTGAGCTGCAGCTTCTTCTTGTGCAACACTTTGTAAGAGTGTAAAAAGTATCTGTAAGCCTGTATCTGCAACGTTCCTCATAGTATGTTTAAAAGCCCAAATAATGGAATCCAAAACAAGTTTAAATTGTGCAGGTGGTATAGCCAGGAATGCTGGGAAACAATGAGAATTGACAGCCTGAAGTAGTAAGAAAAAGTTCGTTCTGTGTTCAGGATATTCTTCAAAGTCCTTATTTATCATATTCAATGTGCATTCAAAAACAGCATCAAATATTTGAGGTATTTCAGCTGTTATATGTCCTCCTAACTTGTTGACAATAATAGCCATAGTACTAAGCACTTCTGGTTCTCTAGCAGCTGGGACATTTCTCTGATAATCAATGAGAACTGCCTCCAATAGAGGAGGAACAAAATTTTCAGCTACCATCTGTGGATCATTGGATCGGCTCACCCAACCAGATATTAACTTTAAAGTTTCCCTTTTTACTGTTCGCATACTTCTAATCAGAGGTTGCTTTGTAACCATCTCACCATTAGCTTGGATAGCTGCTGAAATATTTTCACTGAGGCACTTGTATACATTAAGCATATCTAAATAAATTCTCCCAAGCTGAATTACAAAGGGATGTCCGACAGCTTTGCAGGCTCTAACATTTGTTTTCAATATGCTACCGAGCTGCTTAACTGTTTCAGGATCTTTAAGTATATCCACATTTTTGGTTGCCTGCTGGATTATGCTATCCCAAACCTGATTAGGGAGTAGCATATATTTTTCTATCAAATGTTCTTGTACTGTTTGGTCTGTTTGTGCACCAATCATGTACCCGACAGCTTCATAAAATGTATGGACCTGTTGAGGCTGAAGATCACAAATTATAGTGTTGATATTGTTCAAAATTTCATCAATAAATGGCATTACTTCTCCAACCTGAACCTGAACAAAATGCCTGCGGCATTTCTGAGCTATTTTAATGAAAGTATCACAAGCCATGTCTTGGACTCTGTCATGGGTCTCGTGCATGAATTCAAACAACTTGTTAACTACAGTCTTCAAAAACTTCCAGTGAGCTCTTAAAAACCTTGGATATTGACCTACTATGTACATGATATTTGATGCAATAATAGCTTTATTATCTGTGCCTCTTTTCTGTTCACATAATCCTAATAGATCCTTTATAACAGCAACAAGAGAGCGTTTTTCATCCTCTTCATGCATTGCTCCACTAATGGAGCCTATTGCCCAACACAATGTATTCAAATTTTTCCATGACCACTCTGTACCATTCACTTGATTGTGAAGTTTCTCAGTCATTATTCTTTCTGTATCTACATAATCCAGATGAGTAAGATAAACTAATGTTTCTCTCATATTCTTATACAAATTAATGGAATCTGTATCCTTCATGAATTCTCTTACAACTTCTCCCTGATCATTTTCTACAACCAATACTTCCTCTGGTTTAGCCATACGACTAACCATCAATAAACGGACCTTGGATAACACGGGCAAATACAGCTGTCTCCTGGGAGGAACATCAAAATGTTGACTTCCAGATAGCAATGGAGAAGCAGATGTAGAGAATGGGCTCTCTCTATAGAGTTCAGCTGCCAAATGATTCCAGTACTCAAGACAAATCTTAAAGATTTCAGTTTCCTCCACTTCTGATACCAACAACATGTAATGAAGGGCCTCCATGAGTGTTTCCCTGAGATTTAACCTTTTCTCTAGAAGTTGACCATGTTCCTTAAGAAAGGTGCAGAGAAACAAACTGAGATTTTGAATAAAGTTCTGTTCATCATCTTTTCCATTTGAGTATGCAAGTTGAATATTGGTATTTAAAGGAAGCATCTGTTTTAGCTGCATCATTGTCAGTGTAAATAGCGTTACAAATTGTTCCTCATACTGGCTTACACTTACACCAGCAATCTCAGTGAGGCACTTCAGAGAGACATTTCGAAACATTGGAACATTCAGGAACTTATAAATTAATGTGCTGATTAACTTGGTCTCAAAAATATATCCCAGTGGAATCCAATTAAGAAATCTGAGCAATGTTTCCAAAGTTGCATGTACAAGTGGAACATTCTGGGAATTTTCCATCACAAACTGACACAGCTGAAAAATTTGTGAGAATTCATTGCACATGCTGTCTTTTAAATGCTTAGCTTTCACTTGAGTTATCTGTCCACTAGAGAAATCAAATACTTCTTCACTCAAGAGTTTGAGAATCACCATATTATTCTGACAGAGACTTTCACTGGTTCTACTTGCTCCAACAATGTCACTGATAAAAGTTGGCCAGTGTTTTGGCCATTCTTGTTTTAGTATCTGAACAAGAATCATATTTAATTTCCCAATATACACCTTTTCCTTCTCTACACAAGTTGGGTCAGATGACGTCTTGATAATGAGGCCAACAACATATTTTTTAATTCCTTCACACTGGTTCCTTGGAAGAATCTTCCACCTTGTTTTTTATCACATTTTCCAAAATTTGTAGTCCATAATATTTCGTGTTCATATTCTGTGAAAATTCCAAAATTGTGTCGACTCTTGTCCACGCATCAGGATGCTCCTTTAAATGTGTCAGTACTTCTTGAGCCATTCTTTGCTGGGCTCCTTCTTCATGGTATAAGCAATTCACCACATTGTCTAGAAGGTTGATATCCAGTTTTTGGCTGAAATCGAGCAGCTGACGAGCTGCATGGTCTGCTAACATTGTCATAATTGCTGGCATAGATTACCAGAGATTGAACCAACTGCTTCTTCTTTCCTTGTCGGGGGGATTAGGGCGAGGGAAGGTGGGGAGGGGGGAGAGGGGAGGAAATCAAGGTGGGTTTCACAGTTTTCCCACCTTAAAAAAAAGGAAATTAAATAAACGAAGATAAGGGCAAAAAAAGCTCAACAATATTTACTATTTCAGGGATACTCCCCACGACACACACCCACCCGTCCCCCCAAAAAAGGAAGGGGAATTAATCCGTGGAATAAATGCTCCCGCCTGGCTGGGGAGTGAGGGAAGGGGGAGAGGAAAGAGGTCAAGTCCCAAAGATTCAGCCCCAGGGGGACCCTCCAGCCACAGGCAGCAGCAGAAGCGGCAGGAGTAGGGGGTATAGAGTCCACAAGGTCGGGGGACGCTCTGCTGCCAGTTGCAGTCCGACTCCCCTCTACCAAAATAGAGCTCCCTCTCTCACGCGGCTCCGGCGCTGGGCCCCCCCACCCAGGCTCGCCTAAACTTTCCCCCCTTCTCCTGCTCCTCAGCGACTGGTGGTTCCCCCCCTCCCCCTCTGGGTGGTTGCACGGACTGCAGCAGCAAAGACTGGAACAGGCACCGCCGCCGGGGCTGTAGCTACTGTTGCTCTTGCTGATGCTGTAGCTCCCGCTGCTCCTGCCACGGCCGCTCTGTCTTTATTCTAAAATGTATTTTATCTTTGTTATTCTTTCTCTCAATTTTATTTTCTTATTTTGTATTTCAATAGATTTCCATTTAAAGTTCTGGAGAGTTTTAAGGAAAATAGTTGTGACAGAAACCTAAGGAAAGAGATTTCCAAATTAAATACCCTCTGTTTCACGGGCAAATGAGAGCAAACCAGCAATTCATTTGGAGACCCATATAGTAAGTTGTTCATACTTGACCAGGTGAAAATCTCTAATAGAGAATATCTTAGACTTAATAAAAAAATGAAGATTTTGTTTTTCCTTTAATCTTGATATTATTAAAGGGTCGAGTTCTTTGAATTTAAAGAACAACCAATCATTGTATGTCAGTTTCATGAGGCCCAGTTTTTTAAAAGAATTTAAATGTTACAACCACATCAATTGATTTTATTTTTATTTTATTTTTATTATGTTTAGTTAGCCAGCATATAGTACATCATTAGTTTTTTGATGTAGTGTTCAACGATTCATTAGCTGTGTTTAACATCCAGTGCTCATCACAACACATGTCCTCCTTAATACCTATAACCCTCAGTTTGTTTCCTGGAATCCAGAGTCTCTCATGGTTTGTCTCCCTTGCTGATTTCTTCATTCAGTATCCCATTCAGTTTTCCCTCCTTCCCCTGTGGTCCTCTGTGCTATTCCTTATAATCCACCTATGAGTGAAACCATGTGATAACTGTCCTTATCTGCTTGAGTTATTTTACTTAGCATAATTCCCTCCAGTTCCATCCATGTCAGTGCAAATGGTGGGTATTCATCCTTTCTGATGGCTGAGTAATACTCCATTGTATATTTGATTTTTTTAAAAAAAAAGATTCTACTTAAATACTTGTCAGAGAGAGAGAGTGAGAGAGAGAGAGCACAAGAGCAGGGGAGTAAACAGGGGAAACAGGATGATTCTATACTTGTTACTCCCCTTTCTCTAGAAAAACATCTTTTAAATCCTATCCATAATACTGACAATAAAAATAATAGTAATATGTTGATATCTGGCATTTATTGTGAATTTATTGCCTGCACTATAACCTCATTTAAACTTGACATTGGAGGGACGCCTGGGTGGCTCAGTTGGTTGGGCAGCTGCCTTCGGCTCAGGTCATGATCCCAGCGTCCTGGGATCGAGTCCCACATCGGGCTCCTTGCTCCGCAGGGAGCCTGCTTCTCCCTCTGACTCTGCCTTCCACTCTGTCTGCCTGTGCTCGCTCTCGCTCGCTCTCTCTCTGACAAATAAATAAATAAAATCTTTAAAAAAAAATTATAAACTTGACATTGGAAATGTACTATTACTATACTAATTTAACAAAAAACTCAAACTAAAGACCTGGGAATTATTGGCAATACCAAATACTCTATGAGCAGTCTCTTACCATTTTTCACCCTTCTAATAGCCAATAGACATATCTAACATGGATTATCTGTTCATTTGAAAAGGAAATTTTTGATTTAATACAAAAACAAATTACTGTCTCAAAACTCTACTTCTCTGAAACTTTTTTTTCCAATAAATATTTAAGGAAAGGTATTTTATACCATTTTATAAAAATGTAAATTGACTTAGAAGAAATTAATATATTTCTCAAATGCAGGTAATAAGGGAAATGGGAATTAGGTATTCTCAAAGAAGAGAGAAATTGTGTTAGAATATTAAAATTTTAATAATGTTCTGCTCCTTGCCACAGATGTAGTACTTATGTTTGAATCTTGGACTAAGCCTGGGGAGTTTTATTTCAAATTGGCAGAGATTTTCTTTTAGCTTGAGCTTTCTTATTTTCTAGACTTCACCTGTTTTGTTTATCTGATTCTGTTTTTATTCTTTGTCTTTTCTTTGATTCTTGCTTTCTCTTTCATTTTCTTAACTCTTTTCTCAGAAGATTTCCTTTCAGAATATAGGCATATTTCTAAGAAAATGTCTTAGGGAATGGGCTCCCCAGAGCTCAGGGCTCAAGAAATGAAAGGGTTCAATATAAATAAAACAAGGAATTGGCTCCAGACCTGGTTGAAAATCCTGAAAGAGATACTAGATTGTTGGCTTGCTATTTTCTAATTTCTTCATACCAATTAACACTTCATTTGTGTGAAAGTATCGGCAGTCTATGGGAATGTGAGGGTAATTAAGATTTTAAGACAACTGAGTGTTAACATTTATTGTTGGGTTTGAATAGCCCAACTCCAGAAACTTTCCTTAAAATACCTCAGGCCCCCAAATATAGCAGTCTGTCCACATTATCGAGATATATCATGGAGAAACCTAGACCAGCACATTCGTCTTATACAGAAGTGACAGTACATGTCAAGATATTATTGAAGTTCTCCCTGAGAGGAAAAGTTTTAAATAAAATAACACCTAAAACTTTCATGTTATTTGGATGTTTTCCAATAACTACATAACTAATAGGTAACTTCTAATGGATTATTTATTGTGATTTCAGACCTGCAACAAACTTGAAAAATAAAGTGATCAGCCTATTTACACTCATAGTGCTGTGACCACAAAGAGATGCTTCTAACTGTAAAGTTTTCTCAAAGTAGCACAGTTTCAATATTAATGGGAAAGGTGAATTAGCTAAGGTAAAGCCTCTGATTTTGGACCACTGATGTTCATGGCTGAATATGATTTTTTGAGTTATGACAACTGCTGCCACCTAAGGAGAGGCCCACAAGGTGGGGATGGTTTCTTGCTCAGACTTCTGACCAATTTTTCCTCACTAATTCAAAATGGCCTCTAACATAGAAAAGCGTTTACATTGGTGCCCCTTTATTATAGGCATTAGGAAAGTTCCAGAACTTGATATATAGGCAAGATTTAACGGAAAATATTTTCTGTTTTTGAAGGTATTGTAGTTGTTGATTACTGAGGACCATCTCCTTGAGAATCTTTGGACTTTGTGATCTAGGGTCAACTTTATTTCTCTTTGTTGTGGCTTACGTTCTTCTTTTTGAAACAGAAATAAAATCTCTGTGTGTCTGATTTAACTGATGTATTATTTTATTTTATTTTTTTAATATTTTATTGGCTAGAGCACAAACCTGCAGAGGGAGAGGGAGAAGCAGACTCCCTGCTGAGCGGGGAGCCCGATGTGATGCTCCATCCCAGGACCCTGGGATTGTGATCTGAGCCAAAGGCAGATGTTTAACCAGCAGAGCCACCCAGGCACCCTGGGTAACTGTATTTCTGCTTACCACATGAGTCTTGGCCAGGCAGTGGTCTTCTATCCACAGATGTATTTGTGTTTTTTTGGCGGTTTTCCAGTCTCCTTCAGTGGTTTCTTCAGACCTAAAACATTGTGGCTTTAAAGGCTCTACTACTTACTTCCTTTTTCCACTTCAGAACCTGAGATTTTTACTTGTTTGTCCTCTATGTTCTATTCACAAGCTTATGGTATTTGTGACCTCTTATGGAAAGATGTTTTTACTGCATTCTACTCTTTCAGGAATGGTTGTAGTGTCTCAAATCTGCCTAAACAATCTGGATTTAAATATTTAGTGAAAAATATTTTGTAAGCAATCTTTCAGTAGCTATAACCAAAGCTGCTTGAATTTAAGGAAGTAGATATTATCTCAAAATGGTAAAATATGTTTATATTTGTATCTGTGTCTATACATACAAATGTCAATAAGTATATGTAATAAATATATGCTTATTCATATTTTCTTTAAGCCTGAAAAATTCCAAGATAAAGTTATAAGTCTTTCTGGGCATTAGTATTACCTGGTTGATCTTCTTTGCTTACTTCCATAAATTTTTAGGACCTCTACTTGTCTGGATGCCTCTACTGAGATTGTTTCTCTACTATGGTGAATGTTCTAAGAAGATGTTACTCCACAGAAATGGTTATAGATACCGTTGTTTATCAGTGACAAGATTTATCCAAGTACTTGGCCCTAAATCATTGTTCTGGAGAATATTATGGTCACTCCCTCCCTCTCTGCATCCCTGTTGCCACCTAGAATCTTTCTGATCTAACTATTCCCACATCTTTATCCTTGGATTCTTTAGAGCACAAAGACAATTGTGTGGTTTTTAATTTGCCAAATACTTATTCAGCCTAAATAAGTAGTCTGGAATGTTGAATAGCCTATTTAAATGCTTCTGCAAATTTGTCTTATTTTTCCTACCTATAGTCAAACATAGATTATGGGAATAACAAATCAGCTTAGTTTGGGGGAATTTTCTTTACTGGATTATCAAAAGTATTGGATAAAATGATGCAAGCACTGACACATGCGTAAGTGTTTACAGAAAAGTATTGTGTGGTTTTTAAAATATTTGATAAAATATTTTGAAATATAATACACTGGCACAACAGAATGGATTGGAATTTTTTTAAATTGTTACTTAAGATCATTTGGAATGATAGCTCATTGTGTAAAAGTCTTGTGATTCAAAAATATAATAACAATGACAGAGTATAATTTGAGATATATTAATGACTGAGAATCCTTGCCTTTTGCAAAATGTTAGGTAGGAATAGAAATGTTAAATGGGGTTTGACCGAGTAAGTTAGACTATGAAAAGGAAAGTGATATATACAAACTCAGAAGTGCTATAATTTAAAAAGAATTGGAATAGGCATCTCATAAAATACTTTGCCAGTTCACTCCTTAACGAAGCATAAAAACAATCAAATTCATCGTCTTATTCTAAATATTTTGAGTTCCTCAAGCAAAATGGACACTTCAGTGGCTACTGATGTTATAACATTTTTTTCCTTAAATGGGGGGGGGGGTGTTACCCATTAATTAAACAAGTCATTTTTGAATATTTTATTGAGCACCTATCATGCTGATGAGAGCTCGTCTAAGGCTGAGGTTCTTACAGACTAGAAACCTAGATAGTAATAGAGCTTGAAGGAATCTTGGGAGATTGCACTTAAGTAAAACATTTTTAATAAATGAGAAAATAAAACTAATGTCCGAACATAGATGTGAAAGAGCTTACAAGCTACATCGGTTAAAAAAAAGAAGAAGAAGAAGAAGAAAAAAAAGACTTGTTCTTATGAAGAATTATATAAAAAAGTTAAGCTAGTCTACCACAGTGGTGAAAATAGAAACTTTTTTTTTCTTAAGACCACACACATATATGCAGGGGCTAGGGGTAGAGGGAGAGGAAGAGTCCAAACCAGGCTCCATACCCAGCATGGATATTATGGGGCTCCATCTCACAACTCTGGGATCATGGTCTGAGCCAAAATCAAGAGTCCCATGTAAAACCAACTGAGCCACCCAATTGCCCCAAAAGTAGGGACTTGTGAATTGAACTCATCTACTTACTAGCTGTGTGACCTTTGGTGGTATACTTAACTGCCTCAGGGCTTCAGTTTCATTATCTGTAAAGACCATATCTTGCAGAATTGGTTTGAGAATTAGATATGATCATGTTTTTAGAATGATATATCTTGCCTGTGGTGGGTGCTTAACAAATGGTGTTGTCATTACTACTGAGCTAATGCTATCTTGGAATGCCATACTAGTATGATAGATACTAGCCACCATAGGCAACAGGAGTCCAGGGAGGCAGTGTCCAAGAGAACTCAATCTTTTCCCCTTGTTCTCTCTTCCCTTTTGTTTCTTCCTTCTCACCCCTTTCTTAAATAAAATGACACCATATAATTACTAAAAACACACTTTCGGGGCACCTAGGTGGCTCAGTTGATTGAGTGTCTGCCTTCAGCACAGGTCATGATCCCCAGGTCCTGGCATGGAGCCCTGCACTGGGCTTCCTGCTCAGGGAAGGGCGGGGGACCTGCTTCTCCCTCTCCCTCTGCTGCTCCCCTTGCTTGTGCTCTCGTCAAATAAAATCTTAAAACAGACAAATCCTCACTTTCCTTTCATCTTCTATCCCATTAGTGTCCTCTGTATTGCCACCATAAACACATATCCACTAAATGTTTACTAGAATAGAGGCACAAACTCTCAGGGTATGGCAACAATTTCTTTATAGATGATAATGGTTTAGCCACATTGGCTTAGTCTTTTTGAACAATAGCATGATGATTCAGATCTTCAATTACAAGTGGTTGTCACTTCCCTTTCAGATAAGCTTGAGTTTCTCTGACGTTAGTGTTTTTTACAAAAAATTGTTTTGAACTAAGTAGTTGCAAAATTAATTTCACAGCAAGCCTTATTTTCTGAGGACCAGGGAAAGCCATTGCACTATAGAGATGGAAATAAGATCAGTGCTCAGAAACTCTATCCCTGCCGCAGGGCCACAAGGTAATGTTGTGCTCATTTCGGATAGTGATGTGGAAATTCTTTTAACACCATTCTTCTCATTGTATTTCATTTTTCTATCTTAGGACCAATCCCTTGCCACTCGTTTTGCTGGACGTTTTGATTGCCTTGCTATATTATTTTTCAATCTTTTTACATATTTATTGTTCCCTAAACCTAGATGTTGCTTTTCTTTCATATTTGATTTAATTTATTCTGTGAGTTTGTGTTCAATTTATGGATTTTGAGATAAATCTCTCTCATTGGTTCTTTACATTATAGACTGCATAAAATTTGATTTATAAAAGTTTACTTTGTTTTTTATATAAAAGCAAATATCACATTTGATTTGGCCTCAGTCTCATGGGGTTATTAAGAAGGGGAAATGTTTTTGATACTAGTAAAATTAGCCCTTTTGATTTTCAGTTGAAGCAAAGAAGAGGGAAATGGACATTTGCCTGAGTTTGATATTTGATTTCTGATCTTTGACTATTTTAAATGTTTATGTAAATCTGAGTCCTGTCTAAGCAATCTATCATTAGCAGGATTTTAACAAATCAGCAGTCACAGCAGACTGCTGTGACTTGTTTTTAAAATTAAAGCCACTTCTATACTTTCTAAGAATTGTATTTTATAAAGGTAAGAATAGTTGTAATCAAACAATTTCACTCTGGAGTCTGTAAGATTTTCATAAATGAATTAGGACCTATTCTTGCACTGGTTCAGGGCACCCATCTTTTGCCTGTGAGGACCTTCCAAAATAAATGTTGTAAGATATACATAGGTATTAGTTAGCTTCAGACCTAATGTCAGCAATTAGTCTTTAAGATATCTGTGGATATATTTTATTATAATTATTTACTATCATAATTGTGTTTATTTTTCACCTGGATTTTTGCACTGCTTAGCAAAATTCATTTTATCAGTTTCCAAACTTTTTTTTGTTAACAATATCTGTGTTGTCCAGAGAGGCCCCCACGCCCCAGTGTTTTATCTGGTTTATTTCTTGAGGTCTCAATTATGCAGAGACTTGCTGCCTTCTTTCTAGACAATTTTTAAAAATGTGACTTGCATTATTTTCAAAAGATCTCTGTTTAGAGCAATGGAGGAATAAGTGGTATCAAATGAAGCCTTCTACTGAAACAACTAAAAAAGATGAAACACAAAGAAAAAAAACACCCAATATAAAATAATCTGATTGGAGCTATAATTGTTAAAGAAATTGAGTTCACAGGTGTAAAACTCTAGAGCAACTCCAGTTTATCTGAGTTTGGCAACATTGTTTGCAAACCCAGCCAGAAGTTATGCTTCTGACTTGTCCAGTCTCCTCAGGATTCTCTGGGATGGGGCAGTTGGGGGCAGAGTGCCAGGGCTTAGCTTTTTATTTCATGAGTTAGTGGATTAGATCATTAAATCCTGAATTGATCGTTCAGTAAAAATACCCAAAACTGGACAAAACAGTGAAAAACAAACAAAAAACAACCAAAACCTTACAGGTGATGATCTCTAATGAACATAGCTCAAAAATACTCAATAAGATAATAGCAAATCAAAGCCAGCAATTAAAAAATGATATGCCACAACCAAATGCAAAGCTAGTTCAATATTAAAAAAAAAAAATCAGTCCTTGTGATCCATCACATCAATAGCCTAGAGTCGGGCGCCTGGGTGGCTCAGTGGGTTAAGCCACTGCCTTCGGCTTGGGTCATGGTCTCAGGGTCCTGGGATCAAGTCCTACGTCGGGCTCTCTGCTCGGTGGGGAGCCTGCTTCCCTCTCTCTCTCTCTGCCTGCCTCTCTGCCTACTTGTGATCTCTGTCAAATAAACAAATAAAATCTAAAAATAAAAAAATAGGCTAGAGTCATATGATTGTATCAATACAAGAAAAACTTTTGATAAAATTCCTCACTCATTGATGATTGAATCTCTCCACAAACCTAGGAATAGAAAAAAAAAAAACTAAATTTGATGAAATCATCTTTAAAACACCTGCAGCTAACATACCTAATGGTGAAAAACTGAATGATACACCCCTAAAATCTGGAACAAGGCAAGATTTCTACCCTTACTACTCTGATTCAACATAGTATTGGATATTCTAGCCAGCACAATAAAGCAAGAAAAGGAAATTAGACCCACAAATTGGAAAGTTAGAAACAATGCTATCTCTATGAGCAGATGACATGTCTATGTAGAAAATTGTGAGAAACTTAGTCCTCCAAAACTCCTAGAACTATGTGAGTTCAACAAATGCTAGGATACAAGATCAATTAAAAAAAAATAAACTGCATTTCTATATATTAGCAATAAGCATGTGAAAATGGAAATTAAAATACCATTTACAATTAAATGGTGAAATATTTGATATAAATATGATAAACCAGGTACAGGAATCATATGCCAAAAACTATAAAATGTTTATGGAAAAAAAATTTTTAAAGAACTAAATAAATGGAGACACATACAGTGGTTGTAGATTGGAAGAATGAACATAGTAAATATGTCAGTTCTCCCCAAGTTAGTTGATCTACAAGTTTCATGCAACTTTCATTAAATTTCTAGTGGATTTTTGTAGATACTGGCAAGCTTATTCTAAAATTTCTTTGGAAAGGCAACAGGTGTTATAATAGCTAAACAATTTTGGAAACGTGGTAGAAATTACTATGTCTACTAAAGGAAACAGTAATCAAAACAGGAAGTTCTGAAAGTCTATTTTATATCATGGTAACTCTAGTTAATACTGTGTTGTATACATACTATATTGAAATTTGCTAAGTAGATCTTAAAGGTATGTGTGTGCAGGTATGTGTGTATTGTGAGAACGTACGTGAGGTGACAGATATGTGATAATTTGCTTATGGCAATCATTTTGCAAAGTATATGAAATGACTGTTATATACTTAAAATATATGCAATTTATCAAAAATAAAAATTAAGAAATGTAAACCTTAAAAGACTATAGAACTTGTTGAGCGGAAGACCAACCAATCAAAGGAATAGAATAGAGAACCCAGAAATAAACCCACAAAAGTATAGGACAATAAATTGAATTTCATCAAAGACCAATTTTTGTCCTCTAAAATGCCTTAAGATAAAAAGACAAACACAAACGTAGAGGAAATATCTGGCAAAGAAATCATGGCTACAATACATAAAAAGGGGGCACCTGGGTGGCTCAGTTGGTTAATCTGCCTTTGGCTCAGGTCATGATCCCAGGGTCCTGGGATCAAGACCCACATCAGGCTCCTTGCTGAGCAGGGAACCTGCTTCTCCCTCTGCCTGCTCTGCCTGCTGCTGCTCCCCCTGCTTGTGCTCTCTCTCTGACAAATACAATACATAAAAAAATGACAAAACCATAAACAACAAAACTGGAAAATGGGAAACACCAGGAAAGTACAGGTTATCAAAGACCAATGGATAACAAGCACATGAAAATATATTCAGGATCATTAGTCTTTAAGAAATGCAAATGAAAACCACAATGAGGTATCACTATGTGGCTATTGGGACAGCTAAAATTAAGATGATCCAAATGCTGGGATGCAAGAAACTGGATCTTTCGTATCTTGCTAGTGGTAATGTAAAATGGGACAGTCTCTCTGGAAAATATCTTAGTAATTTCTTTAAAAACTGAATATACTCTTCTCATAGAACCTAGTAATCATAACCTTGGACATTTATCCCAGAGAGATGAAAAATTACATCCAGATGAAAACCTGTACTTGAATGTTTATAGTAACTGTATTTGTAATGATCGCAAAATGGAAACATCCTTATTGTCCTTCAATGGGTGAAGGGTTAAAAGAACATTACTCAGCACTGAAAATGAACACAATATTGAAACATATACCAAATTGGGTGGATAACAAGGGTATTATGCTTTGGGGAAAGAGCCAGTATCAAAAAGTTACCTACTACAAAGTAATAAACAAATTGTAAAGGAATGAAGGAAGTGTGGTAGGTTAATATGACTTTGAGAATCTGACCAATAAGAAGAAAAATACCAATTTGAATGATTTCTTGAATTTGCCGTCTTTCTATTTACACCATTGTTATAACTAATAAGAGAATCAATATATTGTACACATGGATACAATTATTTTTAAGATGTGTCTTTTTTTCTTTAAGCCTGAAATATATGACTGAACTAACATCCTTCATAGTTAAAATGGTTTTGTGAGTCACAAATTCTATGCCATAGTGAAGAAACCCATCTGCAATTTTGTTTACAATCTTCTCTCTTATTTAGAAGATTCAGTAAAATGGGAGAAATTTTATTTATCATTCTAGGCTCAGGAAGAAAGGGAAAAGAAAAAAATAAAGATTTGTTAAAAACCTGGGAGTAGTTTCTTCTATTATTCTCTATCACAGCACCCATTTATTTTCTTATAATATCATTCCTATTCTGCAATTTTTATTTTACATCTGTTTGCTTACTTATTTGCTTACTTATATTCTGTTTGCCTGCTGGTCCATCAGAATGCAAATTCCATGAACACTCAACTACTATTACTGGGGCCTATGCCCTTACATTATCCTTGTGTAGATGCGGGAAAATAATTTTCCTTTTACCCTCCTAGGTTATTGGCTGGGACCCTCCTGTAATAAAAAGACAATTTTTTTATTGTTTTTGTTTTTTCCCTTGTTCGTCTAAAAATGTATGTCCTATATACATGGGAGAGACCCAGGAAAACTGAGTAACTCCCCAAAATGGCCCAAGCTAGCACCTTAAATGCTATCTTCAGCTACAGACAAAGATGTTGGTGGAGGGTGAGAATGCCAGTTATGAGAGGTTACTGGGAAAAGCACACTAAATAAGGGTAATGTTATGTAGATTTAAGTCTTTGATTTCTCCACTGAGGAGTTTCTAGAGACAGAACCCTCCCCATCTTGAAAAAGAGATGCCCTTACAAGGGGAAATTTCCCTTATAAACCCAAAGATCTCTTACAAAAGGGTAACATCTACTTGATTTTCAAAGCTTCTCCTGTGTCTGCTGTTTCTTAAATAAAATAAAATAATCCTTATGCCCAAAAGATCGATTTTTGGGGTGAAAAATTCTGTTCCCCTTCACCGGCTCCACATCAGACTCTATGTATCAGTACATATTTATGTATGCAGAAATGAATGCATAAAATATTTGATACTATGTTTTAAAAATCTAGGTTAAGTGAAAAAAAATTACTGACATTTATAAGGGAAGAAGTTATTTAGGTAATACTGAGTATCTGTATGTACCAGGCATTACTCTAATTGTTTATAATACTTATCATTGGGGGAAAATTGCAATCCACCTGAATTTGTTGGCCCTTATGGAGCTTACATTCCACTCTAGTGAGCTTACATTCCATATCCATGGAATTGGTTAAGGGTTTTGGAAATGGATCATCATATGTAATAATACTCTGCTGGGACTAGAAGAGGAATAAAACAAATGGTTTGCTCTCTGATTAAAGGAGATATGCCAGTGTCCTTGATCTTTCTTCTCTTATCTACAGGAGGAAAATTTGGAAGGATAACTAAGAGGAAGTGATAGCCTAACCTCTCTTTTCCAAGTTTTTGTTTTGAACTATTAGCTGATGTAAGTTTGGCACACTTGGAAACCTTTACAATGGAAATGTATTTTAGGCGCTAAAATAACAGAACTACTTGATATTCAGAGTGATAGTAGATGTAGAGAGCTGAACTGCAAAGTGACATAGGCTAGACCAGGAGGAAAAGGCAGTAAATCCAGTATGGTACTGTTTCAAAGCTATTAATTTTTGAAAGGAACCATGCCCCCGCCCCAGCATTATATCTGCTAAGTATATCTTAAGATTGTCTTTCCTCTTAATACAGTAGGTCAAGTATTAATAACTTTAATAACCTAACATTTAGGGAAAAAACTAGTAAGAATATTTTGTTCTAAGACTTGATATCTGAAAAAAAAAAAAATGGCTGTAATAGCATCGTCACTCTAACAGCCATAACAATCCTCCAAATTGCAGGCGTCTTGCGGCGTAGTCTGTAGCAAAGGCATAATTCACAAGTAGTATCACTTATTGACCATTTACTCATCAGAAATTAATAGCAAACCTTTGAAGCCACTTAGATCTCCATGATACCATCAAGAAACATCGTCTTCGAAAAACTTTCCTCCGTATGCTTTTTTCAGAGGGGGACACTGAGTCACTTGAAATCTAAGTTCCCAGAGGTGCTTGGGAAAACAGTAGCCTCGCTCAGAGAGACAAGAAAATCAAATGGAAATTTCTAAACAAAAATGCTTTGCTGTTTTTTAAGATCTCATATAATTATTTCTACAATAAACACAGATTATTAAAAGATACATAGGTGATCTGGTTTGTCTTGAGATGGTGTAAATCGGGGTGCCTGGGTGGCTCAGTGGGTTAAAGCCTCTGCCTTCAGCTCAGGACATGATCCCAGGGTCCTAGGATCGAGCCCTGCATCAGGCTCTCTGCTCAGCAGGAGACTGCTTCCTCTTCTCTCTGTGCCTGCCTCTCTGCTTGCTTGTGATCTCTGTCTGTCAAAAATTAAAAAAAAAAAAAAAAAGGTGTAGACTCGTAATGCTTACTGTGTGAATTGTCACATCCAAAAGAGGCCTTATAAATCCAAACTCTGTTTATATTTTTACACCCAGATTTCTCAGTCAGCACTCCATTGTATTTATGGAGTCTAAATTGCTCCACCAGATGAAATTTTATTCAGGGGTCATTGATGTTGGCTTCACAAGATCACTTTAAAAAGTTTATTTCCCAGATCCTATTGCCATGAAGGGGGTTTCCTAGGCAATAGCCAATGCGCTTTGGCACATGGCTTTCTGGCCCTGTAGAACACAGGGCTGTTTGCCTCCCAGCTTGCTGTTCTGAAGTAAATATTCCTTGTTAGAAGATGGGATGCTGCTTCAACCTTGAAGGCGGAGGGAAGGAAGAAATAGCATTTTCTCAATATAAGCCTCTGTGATAACACCAAAATGTGAAACTTTATGAATGCTGTTTGAGAGATTCTATTTTTTGATAACTCAGAAATTGCATTTTTGGCAGGGTGGTTTCAAAAAGAGAACACTAGGGCTTTGATTTGGTCCTCTGTTTTTATCTGCAACTTTAATCTATATAAGGGGAAGGTTTTCTTTGACAAGTGTGTGTGTCTTCTTTATGGCTGAGTAGTTAATTTGTGTGTGTGTGTGTGTGTGTGTGTGTGTATCTTTATCCATTCATCTCTTGATGAATATTTAGGCTGCTTCCATAGAGTTTGGCTATTATAAATAATGCTGCAATAAACATGGGGTGCATGTAATACTTTGAGTTAGTATTTTTTTATTCTTGAGGTAAATACGCAGTAGTGCAATTCCTGGATCAAAGGGTAGAACCATTTTGATTTTTTAGAAGTTTCCATGCTATTTTCCAAAGTGGCTGCATCAATTTGCATCCCTACCAATAGTACATGAGGGTTTTTTTTTCTCCACATCTTTGCCAATATTTGTATTTTCTTGTGTTATTGATTTTAGCCATTCTGACAGGTGTGAAGTAATATATCATTATGGTTTTGATTTGCATTTCTCTGCTGATAAGTGGTATTGAACATCTTTTTATGTGTCTGTTGGCCATCTGGGTATCTTTGGAGAAGTGGCTCTTCATGTCATCTGCCCATTTTTAATTGGATTATATGTTATCTGGGTGATGATTTATTTAAGTTCTTTATATATTTTGGATACTAACCCTTTATCAGAGATGTCATTTTCAAATATCTTCCCCCATTCAGCAGGTTGCCTTTTCATTTTGTTGATTGTTTCCTTCACTGTGCAGAAGATTTTTATTTTGACATAGTACCAATAGGTTATTTTTTGTTTTACTTCCCTTGCCTCAGGTGATATAGCTAGAAAAATGTTGCTATGTCCAATGTCAAAAAGATTACTGCCTGTGTTCTCTTCAGGGTTTTTATGGTTTCAGGTCTCACATTCAGGTCTTTAATCCATTTTGAGCTTATTTTTGTGGATGGTGAAGAAAGTGGTCAATTTCATTCTTTTTCATCAAGATTTGACTTTGACTTGATCCCTAATGAGTCCAACCTGTAATATGTCAAGTCACCCCTTTTCCTGCATAGTATTTACCACTCTGTATAAGTACATGTTATTTGTGAAGCATTCCTGTAATTCACACCTAACTTTTTGTGGGAAATACGTTCAATCATATATTCTGAAGCTAAAGCTCTGAAGCTTGCATTTCTTGAGATTTCCCTTACAGTTTTGTCAATTTTTCTGACTTGGTACATTGGAACAAGAACAGGCCTCTTACTTCTATAAATGCTTTTCTCTTTAGTCAACCTTATTTTTACTATAAAGTTTTAAGATTATCAGGTGGAATTTTTGTCAACATGAGTATGTGTGTATACTTCAAAATACACCTATCTTGGTGGAAGGGAAGATGGTAACTTTAAAGCAGGGATTGGCCAACTACACTCTGCTGAATTTACGTCAATAAAGTTTTATTGGAACATAGCCACACTCATTTAGGTGTTGTCCATGTCTCCTTGGGTGCCAAACAGCAGAACTGAGTAATCGTGATACACCACGATTACCTATAAAGTCTTAAATATTTACTGACTGATTTCATACAGAGAATCTTTGTCTACCCTGGTTCAAACACTAAAAGGTACTGGTTATTTGATAATATTGATTAAAGATGCCGTTATTGTGGTGGCAAATTTTGGCTCTGCTTTCCCCTGGGGCAACATAAGAAAGTAGTCTTTTAGTTATGAAACAAATATTTTATGTGTAGAAATTACGTGCGTGTGTGTGTTTAGGGTAGACAACATGAGTTAACTACATGTATTGTGAGATGAGTACCACAATCAAGTTAATTAACATATTAACTTGTTAATTTGTAAATTTCACCTCACATATTTGTATGTGTGGTGAGATCACAGAAGATGTATTCTCTTAGCAAACTTCAACTCTACATGGCATTATTAAAAAAAAAAAACAATAAGAGATCACAAGTTTTGGTGAGGATGTGGAAGACAGAGAGCTCTTGTGCACTGTTGTCGGAAGGTAAACTGATACAGACACATGGAGGACAATATGAAGGTTCCTCAATAAACTGAAACTAGAAGTATTATATGACTCTGGGTATATATATCCTCCCAAACTAAAATCAGCATTTCCTCACTCCCTTGTCTTAGCATTATTCACAGTTGCCAAGATGAGGAAAACAATCTAAGTGGTTATTGAGGGGTGAATGGATAAAAAAATGTGAGACACATTGATATATGAGTTAGGCATCTGGAGAGAAGGAAATCCTGCCATTTTCAACAACATGGCTGAACCGGGAGGGAGGACATTAAATGCAGTGAACTAAGTCAGAGAAAGCAGTCTTCTTATGAAACATTCTTTTCACATCAACCTCACAGTTCCATTCATGACTAGAATTTTTCTATGGCTCCTCTGACAAAAATGTTAAAAATTCAGTGTCTTAAAAATGCTTTAAGGGGGGCGCCTGGGTGGCTCAGTGGGTTACAGCCTCTACCTTCAGCTCAGGTCATGATCCCAGGGTCCTGGGATCAAGCCCCACATCAGACTCTCTGCTCAGGAGGGAGCCTGCTTCCTCCTCTCTCTTTCTCTGCCTGCCTCTCTGCCTACTTGTGATCTCTGTCAAATAAATAAGTAAAATCTTTTTAAAAAATGCTTTAAAAATATTTGTAAACATTACCAACCAAATGTTTCCATCTCAGTCCCTTAGTGGAACGTGTGAGATTTTCCAGTCACATCTTACACTTCGATGTGCTTAAATACTACCGAGAAGGCTCATTTGTGTTCTCTCTCCTCACATGGTGTTTTCTAGGAGCCGCTGCGGTTGTTTCCCACACAGAGGAGCTCTCTCATGGAGTGACTTCCTGGGTCTTCAGGCAGCCATGGAGGATAAACCGTCTGTCTGGGGCTCTTTGAAACAGCGGACCAGGCCTTTGTTAATCGACCTGAGCAAGAGGAGAGTGAAAAAGAACCCGAACAAGCCCTTAGACCTACAGGCAAGGTGTTCCCTGGACCACCGCCTCAGCCTTTCTGTCCCTGACCTCTTGGAGGCTGAGGCCTTGGCCCCAGAGGGCAGGCCTTAACTCTGGGCCCCAGTCATCATACACCTCGGTGCCCAGCAGCCTGTCAACGGCGGGGATCTTGCCCAAGAGCAGCAGTAGCTCCTTGAAACAGTCTGAGGAGGTATTGGACTGGAGCCAGGAAGAAGCCGGCTACCTCCGTGTGGTGGAAACGGACTCCGAGGAGGCCTATGCCTCTCCCGCCGAGGACAGGAGGCCTTCTAGCAATGGCATCCTGGATCTGCTGCCGAAGATGCCGGCTGGAGACAAGGCCCTGGAAGAGCCAGAGGTGAGACCAGGGCTGGGCACTTTCCTGCTCCTTCTTCTGTTTTTCTCCTTTCTATGTGTACTCCTTGCCCTTGGAAGATTTGGTTTGGAGTTATTTTTGTGGTTCACTTGGATGGAGAGAATGTCATTTATAAGAATTTAAATTCAGGTAATATTGATTGCACCCACTGTTCCCATTCGTTTTAGGGTTGACCTCTACGTATTTTAAAACTATTACAAATAACCTCTCTGGGATACTTTAAGGCATTAAAAGCCCTATTGGATGAGCTTTCCTTTTCCCATGTTCCTGGCAAAGAAATTAAGAGCATAACTTTTCCTCGAACTTTTTGCTTTGTGTGTGTGTGTGTGTCTCCACCACTGCTCAGTGTTATGGTAGACAAAAATGCATGTTAATATTCCTTTAAAAAAAAGATGAACCATGAAATACTGTGGACTCTGAAAAACAATCTGAGGTTTTTGGAGGGGCGGGAGGTTGGGTGAGCCTGGTGGTGGGTATTACGAAGGGCACGTATTGCATGGAGCACTGGGTGTGGTGCGTAAACAATGAATTCTGGAACACTGAAAAAAAATTAAAAAAATTAAAAATAAAAATTAAAAAAATATTAAATTAAATAGATGAAAAGTGTTCCCAAAATGTGGAAGAGGGAGTTTGAAGACGTGGAGTCAAAGTACAATTTTTGGATGTCCTCTTGCTGGCTTTGAAGGTAAATGAAGGACACATGAACCATCGAGTACAGGTGGCTCTAAGGCTAGGATAGAAAAGAAAACATAGTCTCCTCAGACTTCCAGAATGAACTCTTCTGTGCAGACAGTGATTTTAGCTCATGGAGACCTATTTCAGATTTCTGACTTCAAAAACTATCAGAGAATAAACTGATTTGTTTAAGAAAAAAAGATTTTATTTATTTATTTGAAAGAGAGAGAGGATGAGCAGAGAGAGGGGGAGAAGCAGACTAACTAACCTGCTGGGCAGGGAACCTGACATGGGGCCTGATCCCAGGACCCTGGGATCACAACCCGAGCCGAAGGCAGTCGCTTAACTGACTGAGCCACCCAGGGACCCCTGCATATTCATCTTCCTAAGAAATGTATGAATGTGTGTCTCCGTTTGACTGTCAGAGGGTTTGAACTTGCTCCAGTCTCACTTGTGTGTGTGTGCATTTGTGTGTGCTTGTGAACACATGTGCATGTTTGCCTGTGGACAGCTTCACTTGCATTCTCTAAAAAAAAAACCTGAAGGATGCAAATTCTTATGGTTTCATTGATTTTTTAATGCTTTAGTATTTTGATGAGATAAATAGCCAAATACAATTATGAGAAAATCTTGTATATCTAGAACACATTTAATATAAATTCAGTCCCAGATTAGTAAATCATGGTGACTGGTTTAATCAGTTTTTTTTTTTTTAATTCCCCATCAATGACACTAAAGTACGTTGCAGCTTTGAGGGAAGAAGTGAATTTTTTTTTTTTTTTTTTTTGTGGAGACTCTAGGTTTCTGTTATAATTGCATACAAACCTGGATCTTCAACTGGGGTTTTTGTTATTCAACCAAATTTTTTTATTTAACCAAAGACTGTCATATTTTGGGGTGTCATATATTTATATTTAATTTTGTCATATATTTGGGTGTCATTATGGAATGGATCTGGGATATCTGGAGTACATTGTGACCAGATTCCTTTGGAAACTTGATGATAAGTCACGATTAACCATTCAATGACTTAACTATTTTTTCCATACCACTTACTTTTATGAAATTCTTTTCATAACCATGTAACAGTTTTTACCATTGTTTATAAATTTGAAATATGTTTTTCCAGTAATCAAAATATAAATCAGTAGAATTATTAAACATAATTCATAATTCATAGTTCAGTGTGAAGGGGGTAAATATATCCAATGTAGAATTGGATACTGAAGTTTATCTTCTTGTTACATTATTAACTGATCAGAAGAAAATGTGTGGGTTTTTTGGCTTTGATAGGCTAACACTCTCAGATTAGAATTCTTTTAAGATTACTTTTTTTTTAAGATTTTATTTATTTATTTGACAAAGATCACAAGTAGGCAGAGAGGCAGGTAGAGAGAGAGAGGGGGAAGCAGGCTCCTTGCTGAGCAGAGAGCCCGATGTGGGGCTCGATCCCAGGACCCTGAGATCATGACCTGAGCCGAAGGCAGAGGCTTAACCCACTGAGCCACCCAGGCGCCCATGATTACTTTTTTAAAAAAGACTTTATTTTTATTTATGGGCGAGAGATAGAGAAAGCAGGAGCATGGAGGGAGGAGGGGGGGAGAGGGACAAGCAGACTCCCCTGAGTGGGGAGCCTGACGTGGGGATCAATCCTAGGACCCTGAGATCAGGACCTGAGCAGAAACCAAGAAACAGACACTTAACTGAGTCACCCAGGTGGCCCCAGAATTTCTTTTTTTAGGTTAATGCTGTGAAGTTGTTTGGCTGACTATAAATATTCGAGTACCTACTCTAACTCAGGCACCATAAAGGTCATGACTAGAAATAGAGATGGTTAGGAAAGTAACCCTGCCTTTAAGTTATGAGGTATTAAGAGACAGCTTTGTGTAGCTCTAAAGGAATCTTAAGAGGCAAGAAGATATTGGAACTGTCTGTGCGAAACATCTAAGCCTTGCCTCTTGGCAGCCTGGTGGTTGGAGGATATCAGTGCATGGGTATGGACACACATTGTGACAGGACGTGAGGGCTTGCCCAAGCTGGCGTAGATTTGATGGGTGAGGAAATATGGTGGACACAACCTGAAGTGTGAGTGGGGTAGTTAGGAGGTGGTGAGAATTTTGCTGCTCCTGACATAGGTGTTTGAGGAACTTTCTGGTGTGATGTGTGCTAGGAAGGGTGGTCTGTGTTGAGGGGCTGTTTATGGATGGTAAATGGATGGTTGGTAGTGGTTACTTTCTCTTCTCTGGGCTAAATGCAAAACTCTTGGAATAATTTATTTTAAATAATTTTCCTTTTTAACTCACCCATGAAAAGAAAGCAAATTCTTTTTTTAATATTTTATTTTGAAGTCATCTGTGCCCTGAATCTGAGGTTCGAACCCACAACCCTGAGATTAAGAGTTATGTGCTTCATCAGCTGAGCCAGGCAGGTGTCTTTAAACCTCTTTTTGGAATACAAATCTTCTGCTTCTATTTTCTTGTCCTAGGACGTGCAAAGTAGAAACTGAGAAAATCCTCCCATGGTCACTTGAGTGCTATGTATCTGCTTTGTTTGCAGAGGATGGCAGGACTGGGCTATAGCTAATCAGGCCTATGGGATCACATGTGGTCAAGTGCATTGCTCTGTCTATCCCCCTTTTGAGCTCCCTTCCACCATATTGAGTGGGCTTCTCCCACTACCCGAGGATCTAGACTTTATTGCATGGTATAGAAGTTACCACTCCCTTGCTTATCTTCCCCACTAGGCTGTGTAATTTGGTCTGTGGGTAGGTCTAATGGAGTCATGTCTAATTTGTCTTTGTTTTCTTGGGGCCTTGCTGTGTGCCTGACACAGAGCATGTGCTCAATCACTATTTATATATGAGGAAATCAACGATAGTAATGTATCCATTCAGGTTCATACAGTTTTTATCAGTGTCTTTGTTGTAAGTTCTCTTCAGTTTATAATTTCATTGAAGTCAGAATTTCCCTGTTTATTTGTTTAGGATTTTTTGGAAAGAAACATACTGGAAATGAAATTTCTATCTATATGATTTCACTGAAAACAGAGAGATTTAGACAGGTATAGACTCTTCAGCCCAAATATGATACAAGCCTTAAATCTGAATGTGTTCTTCTGTCTTTTTTTCAATGAAGATGGAAGTTCTGGTGAATCCATGTCATGTGAGTTTGGGGGTTGGTGAATCTGTCTCTAGGATACAGGTCATCTCTTTTCTTCCTCATGAATAGTGGACAGGTTACTATCACTCTCATGGAATGGGAGAAGCAATGAGGAGGGAAGAAAGGATTGGCGTGGACTGGGCTGTAGCTAGTCAGGCCTATGGGATCACATGTGGTCAAGTGCATTGCTCTGCCTATCCCCCTTTTATCTCCTTCCACCATATTGGGGTACCACAAAGACAATAAGATGTTTGCTGAGTATTCATGGTGTGGCTGATATTATTTGTATCTTTCCAGAGCGGGGAGGGGTAAAGCAAGGAGCATCTGTGGTTCAAGTACCCATTGGTGTTTGTCTCCCATGTTTTATGTCTAAGGGCAACTTCAAGGCTGAACCTGCGGCAGTGGGATAACACCCCAGATAATGATGTTGGCTGAGTGTCTTCCAGTTTTTTCCCCACTCCTGTCAGGGTCAGCAATGAAGTGAGGCACGGGCTTACATTTAGGGGAAATGGAATGAGAAAGCAAAGAAAAAAATTAAGAGGGAAAAGGAAAAAGGGATGTGAGAATGTAGAGGCCACATGGAAGTCTGAAATAGTCAAGTATGGAACAGTCTCACTGTGGTGCTCAACCATCTCTAACACCAAAGTGGAAGAAAGTCATTTTAGAATAAAGGATGCATTTGCTGGAAGAGGAGTCTCCAGACTTTTCTCTTGGGTCCCAGATTCATACCACACTGGATAGTCCACAGAAACCTGATCACAACTGGTTCTGGCAGAATTCTGTCTCTCTGAAGTGCTCTCACAGATACAAACATTTGTTTCTTGGCAACATCACCATTATGCACCAGGTGGCACCCATGAAATGACATGAAATGATGTTAGACTGTTCCCCTTTCCTTGCTTTTCATGGTCTCTGTAATCTTCAGAGACCCATCTCACATCTGTCTTCTCCTCTCCCATAAATTCTCTCAATCCTTCAAAGCCCAGCTGAAAATTTCTTTTCTCTGTTTGGGTTTCCTAACCATATAATCTGTATCTTCCCCCTACCTTTGTTTACACAGCATGTCACTTTTGCTATCATGGAACACTAACCTTATTCTGCTTTCTCTAGAAATCTGTAGAGGGAGAAAGGGTTTGGAGCAAATAGAGGGAGTAGGGAAGGGAAGGCAAATGGGTAGTCGGCAAAGGTGTCACTGAGTAAGATCCTGAGAAGATCATTAGCTTCCAAGACCTGTATTAACTGTCCACTGGCCATCTGGCTCAGAGTACCACCTCATGATAACCCAATACCCATGAGACTAAGCTAGAAATTACAAATGGTGACTCATATGCAATGAGAATGAAATACTATGTAGACTCTCCTATTTATTTTGATATAAACAGCTCACTGTGTCATTATTGTCAAGTTATTTGGGAAGTCAAATCATAATGAGCATCAACTTCATTAAAGTGGAGTGAGCAATAATTATATCAGGGCCTAGAAATACTTTGGAGAGCCTGTTGGGTGTATTGGCTCCCTGAAGTCAGCCTGCATTACAAGCCACATAGAATCAGGAGACTGTTTTGTGGACTCAAATCCCTGAGAAGAGAATGGATAGGTTCTGCACTGAATGGTGTAGATAGCCATCCATCTCCCAATAGCGATTGAATTCTGAAAATTCCGAATGAGGACTTGACATACTCACATTTTGTTGGCTTGGGCCAATGACATAATGCCCACATGCCAACCTGCCTAGGCCATGAGGCCAAGGTTCTTAGAGTCCTGTGGGCTGGGCTCTCTCTTTCCTCCATAGGGTTCAGGACTAAGTCCAAACTTTCATCCAGGTCTTCTTGCATGACCTTGTCCTCTTTTGGATTGACACACTATTTGATTAGCTGTGTAATTATCACTTTCAGTCAGGATGAGAACCTCACATGGTTGCCCGGCAACCAGATTGTCTCCTTTACATGACTTTGTATGTCTGGCCTCTGATGGATGAAAGGTGGTCTTACAGTTTATCCTGCTTACTGTCATCACCAAAACTTGGGGATAGGAGGTGGTAAAGGGCACCTTTTTTTATTACCAAACCTCTCCACCATTTTGTATTTTTATTGGTTGTTTAGAAGTTGGCATCTCTCTCTCTCTCTTTTTTAAGATTTTTAAAAAATTTATTTGACATGCAGAGATCACAAGTAGGCAAAGAGGCAGGCAGAGAGAGAGGAGGAAGTAGGCTTGGCTGAGCAGAGAGCCTGATGCAGGACTCGATCCCAGGACCCTAGGATCATGACCTGAGCCAAAGGCAGAAGCTTTAACCCACAGAGCCACCCAGGCGCCCCTTGAAGTTGGCATCTCTTATTAGACTGGGAGCTCCTGAGGAACAGACACCTTTTTTTCTTTCCATTCCAGCTTTCTGCACATCTCATTTATGTGGAAAAAAAATATATATATACACACACACACACACACACACACACACACACATTTAAAAATATTTAATTATTTAAGTGGTGGGAAGAAGGAGAGGGAGAGCAAGAATCTCAAGCCAATTCTGCATGTTGAGCGTGAAGCCCTGCGTGGGGTTCGGTGTCACGACTCTGAGATCATGACCTGAGCTAAAACCAAGAGCTGGACACTCAACGAACTGAGCCACCCACAGGCCCTTATGTGTTTCTCCACAGCTGATTTTCAAGCCACAGGCCATGCTAGGTACTGTGGGGCTGCATGAATTTCCTCTGGGTTGGGGAAGGTCGTGATACATGGAGGCCTGGGGGAAGGAGGGCGGGCTCTAAAGGAATTCCTAAGTGTCAGGTTAAATACAGTTAAGGAGACCCAGGGGTAGAGTAGCTTCTTTTTTCTTCTTTTTTTTCCCCCCTTGCCTTTGTTCTTCTCACTTCCTTCCCTGGTACTCATTTTATAAGATACTCTCTTCTGCTTTATAAAGTCAGGTATTTAGAAAATACAGAAAGTTGCCACTGGTTCCCCTCCTTGGTGTTGATGGTGGAGTTGAGCATAGGCCCAGATTTCACAAAGACAATGACGAAGATCTGAGGTGGTCCCGGCCCCTGATCCGTGCTGGATCACTGGGCAAGGTGAATGGGGAGGAGTCATGTAGCAGGTGGTCAGGAAAGGGCCTGAAGAGGGAGGGCATATCCACTCCAACTCAGGCAGGGAATTAGCCAAGTTGCTGAGTTTCATGCAAAATTTTAAGGCCAAAAAAAAAAAAATGAAGGGCTTTTAGCTCAAATAGCTTGAGGGCACAAGCACCTGACATGCTTTGCATATTACCTTTGTATTTATTAGTTATTATAGTGGTTTCTATCATTACATTTCCCAGAATGAAATGAGGGCCCGGAAGGTTTAATGACTTACCTAACATCATCAAGCTGGTGTTAGAGCCAGGAGCTAAATCCAGGACTGTCTGAATCCAAGTGCAAAACTCTATGTACATCAGGAGTTTGGAAATGAGATGACTCAGAGCCGCTGATCTAAAAAAGTTGGTAGTCAAAGGGAGATTTTTCTTTTTTAAGATTTATTTATTTTAGAGAGAGAGCTCACACAAGCAGGGGGAAGGGAAGATGGAGAGAGAAAGAGATGCTCCAGGAGACTCCATGGTGAGTGCAGAACTCCCAATGCGGGGTTTGATCCCAGCACCCTGAGATCATGTCCTGAGCCAAAATCAAGAGCCGGGTGGGCACTCAGTCGACTGAGCCACCCAGGTGCCCCTCGAATGAAGGTAGTTATTTTTGTGTGTCCACTGTGCCCTCTTAAAGGCGAGAAGTGGTTGAATGGCCTTATTGTCGTACTCAGCGACTAATAATCCTGAATGAAAGGATTATTGCCTCCTACCACCACATTGTCCATGTAGTCGCCCACTGGGGATTTCCTGACATTTCATTTGGCAGTTGAGGTTTTAAATAACTAGCTTCGTTGCTAGCTTATACAGATGAGTTGAGTGGTTTAGAGAAGTACCTTACCTTATTGGCGGTATCCAGAAACACTACCAGGCAACCACAGAGCTTCAGTTTTGTGACCACAGAGAAGCACAGTGACAAAGCAGTACAGAGGAACTAGCTTACAGCTGGCACAACTGAACAGGTACATTAATTTCTCTACCTTTCAGTTGCGTGTTCTGTACTGTTAGTGAATTATCTCCAGAATCATTCCTCACCATCACCGTGTCCACGAGACGGGCACGTCAGCCGTGTTCCAGGATCTTCTGTGGGGTTGGCCTCTTTCTTCTTCTTTCCTCCCTCCTTTCTCCTCTGTTGAGTGCCTACTACATGCAGATGCTGCTGTAGACACCAGGAACACAACCGTCAACCGAACAAACATCCACTATCTCGTGGAGATCTCATCCTGGTCCCAATGGGGGCAGGCTAAAGATATGTTCAGAGAGGGCCAGGTGTAATAGAGAAAAACAAAGCAGAGAAGGTGATTGGGAGTGCTTGAACAGAGAAGTCCGGAAAGACCTCTTCTGAGCTGGTTGCATTTACCCAAAGACCTAGAGGAGGCAAGGAATTCAGGTGTGTTAGTGCCTGGAGAAAGAGCTTCTCTAGAGGAGAGAAGAGTAAGTGTACAGGCTCCAGGAAGGCAGAGGAGTGCCTGGTGTGATTCAGGAATAGCAGGGCAGCAGTGTGAGGGGACAGTGGTTGGGGGTGTGAGTTACTTTGGAGGCTGTGTGCGTCATGTGGGCTTTCCTTTTCTGTTGGGCAAGCTTGCGAGATCATAGGGCTACCTGGGGGTACCAAAGAATGGGCTAAGAAGGATCCCTTTGGGCTCAATAATGGTGTTGCTCACAGGCAGGGGTAAGTAGTATACAGGTGGTGCTTATAACACCTGCTCTAGACCCTGGGAATAGCATTAAGTAGAAGCTTTGCCTTGGAGGAGAGCCATGGAGGAAGCATGCACAGGTCAATGAGCTGTGCTTGTGAGGATTGGGGGCACTGTCCTGAGACTTCATTACCAGCCCTCTAGCTCTGTTGTGATGAAAGTATCAGAGGGAAAGGAATGGTTGGAATGAAGGAAGGGTCTTGGTTGGCTGACCACCTTCATTGAGCTTTTGCCTCCAGTCTTCCTAAACACATCCCCCACTTTAATAACAATCATACTAGTAAGACAGCAATAGTAACAGAGAGGCAACACCAGTATCGCTTTCTGAGAGGTTACATATAAGGACCTGTGCTTGGTACAATATAAGAGTATTATCTCATGGGACCACATCTGTTTGGTTCCCTCTACATACAAGCAGCCTAGTAAAGTGTCTGGCCCAGAGACAGCCTTTCAATGAAGTAATTTTTCTCCAAATAATCTGTAAAGTAAGTATCTTTTTTGGCCCTTTTGGAGATGTTCTCATGTCTTGAATTTTAAGTAAATTGTGCAAGAACGCAAAGATAGGAAGTAGAACAAGTATGATTCGAAATTCGGTCTTTCTGACTCCCAAGTCTCGTCTTCTCCGCACAGAGCTGGGCATTCTAATTTTGGATTCTCCTGGATCTTGGCACTGTGAAAAGAGTGGAGGATCCAGGACACTCCAGTAAAAGCCTAACTCTTTAATCTCCCTTCAGCAACCAATTATCCTGTTCACGTCGGCTTCCTTATTCCTATATCGATGATACTGATGACAGCCTGTGGGCCCCTTAACAGGAGTATGTGTGTATTTGTAAATTACAAAGTGCTAAGAAAGTGTAATGGGGACCATTATTCTTTTAAGCTACCTGCTGGTAACAAGTGTGAAAACAGTGCATGCAAGGTGAGTGGACAGATATTACTGAGCGTGAAAATAAAGGTTGATTATACCAGGGGTTGGCAAACTTTTTCCACAAAGGGCCAGATAATAAATATGTCTAGCTTTGTGGCCCACAAGCCTCTGTTGCAACATCCCAGCCCCGATACAGTATCATGAGATTAGCCATAGATAAACATGTCAATGAATAGATAGGACTGTGTTCCAAAGTTTAAACCTAATCTGTAGAATCAGGTGGTGGGTTGGATGTTGCCGACCAGTGCTTTAAACTGACATGTGATTGAATAGAGCATATTTGTATGAACACATGCGCACACACACACACACACACACACATGCATGCATGTGTGACTTCTAGTTTGCATCTCAGTATCCCGGGGTAATCACAGAGAACAATCTTGGGAGTGTGTGGGGGGGAACTAACTAGGTAGCTGACGATTGTACAGTAAATAGCCCCTTGAAAAGTTGTGTACAAATTTAATAGGCACGAACTCAGCCATTTGGTAGACCTGGATTTTTCTCAACTGACGTCTTAATTTTGTCCTCTCATCGCCACGTGTGTTGTTTTGATTCTGTCACTGTATCCAGGCTCTGCGTTGGGGTCTGTCTTTCCTCCTCTGTCTTTCCATCCCATCTCCTTCGTGCATTTTGCTACTTCCTTTGTCTGGTAGGTGTTTGTGTGTATGAACGCTGCCATCCAGAGTGTCCGATTCTCGGGAACCTAGATGCGGGTACGGTGGTTAAGTAAATCTGTATCCATGTACTGTTCGCTATAGTGACGTACTCTTGAGTGTTGTTCAGACACTGTAGAAGTGCTCTTCTCAGCCAGCGTTTTACTCACTTAGCTTTTCGGGATGTGGGTTTATGTCTTCTTGTATTGAGGTTTAAATGCCCAGCGATTGTTTACATGATTTATAATTTGGCTTCCTGTGTGTGCTTCATGGTGAGAGCGTTCGATGAGCCCCATGGGAGGGGGTATTTGTACAAGATCACGCTTTGCACACACAAAAGGAAGATGGTTACTCTCATCTGTGTTTTGCTCTTAAGATCCTTGGTGAGTGAGTAGGGGAGATTTTCTTTTTTATATCATTGGCCCATCCATGCTCATTTCTTCCCATATCCTGCTGAATTTTAATAAACCTGCATTCTTGCAGATAGAGGACTCTCAACTAAAGAGAATGCAAAAGATACTACCTTCTCACCAATTTCTATTTAGGTAGAAAGGAAATACCAATGCAAAGTCTGTGTCTTTAAAAACCAAACCAAACCAAAAGCACAAAAGCACTCACCCAAAAAGCAGCAATGAGAGTTGTGTGAGAGCTGGCTAACCTTATACTAGTTTTTATGCTAAAATATTGGTGCTATATTTTTTTAGTCATATTAAACTTTTTTCTTTTTTCTTTCTTTTTTTCTTTTTCTTTTTTTCTTTTTCTTGAGAGAGAGAGAGAGAGAGAGAAAATGCATAAGTGGTGAGGTGGGATGGAACAAAGGGAGAAGAAGAGAAAGAATCATAAACAGACTCCATGCCCTGTTCAGAGCCTGATGTGAGGCTCAGTTTCACAACCCTGAGATCATGACCTGAGCTGAAATCAACAGCTGGACACTTAACCTACTGAACCCCCAAAGTGCCCCTGTCATAGTAAACTATTTAGTGTTCATGGTATTCAAAATTATTTATCATTCCCTGAGTCCTTGGAAATCATTTGGTTGAAATGTTTGAAACCCGCACTTGTTGGATAAACTACAACTCATGTATTCAATGGAATACTATTCAGCTACGAAAAAGGTTTAATTTAAACAATTTATGCAGAGGACCACGTGGATGGGTTTCAAAGGCATTGTGTTGAATGAAATATGTCAGATGTCAGGTTTGCATACGGTATGAATCCATGTGCAAGATATTCTGGAAAAGGTGAAACTACATGGGGAAGACAGGCTGGACCCCAGTGGGCTTGAATGAATGAGTGCTATCAGGGAACAGAACTGTTCTGTCCTGATTGTTGTCATGGTCCCACAAGTCTATACGTGGCTTAAAAATTGTAATGCTGTACACAACAATTTTTGTGTGTTAACTTTTCAAAAGTCAAATGAAAAACAGAGTGCTTGATTATGCTTGTTGAGAACATCAACAATATATCCTTGTGATTGTGGGATACCAGGGATTCCTATGAGGAAAGTCATCACTGCGCTCTTTTTAAAGAAGAACTCATTGATGCAGTTACTGGGTTTACAAACAAGTGAAATCATTTAACTTCTACTCAGTGGATAATACCTTCGTCTCTATGCAGAATGGAAGGGAATAGTCAAGGTTATGTGTCCCCCAGTGGCCGTAACTTGGTCCTCAGTGTCTATGTAGCATTTCTGCTCTTCTTTATGTGATTACTTTCCTTCGTTGGTGTGTATATATGGTGTGTGACAGTTATGGTGGCTGTGGGAACCATAACTTTAAGTTCTGTGACTTTTCTGTGAGTAAAACCAGCCATAATATTGAATTAATGTCATTCTTCACATTTAATTTCCATGTTGTTGTAAGTGGAAGACTTGTCACATATTTGAGTAAGAGCTCTGTGCTCATGTTTGATAGTGTGTAAGTGACGGTGGTTGTGTGGACTCATTTTGTCCCTTAATTAATGTTATCATTAAGCACAGAGAGGCTAGTTTGGGGCAGAGCATGTTGGGTGTGACCTCTGAGGGGTGATGCTTTAAAGCCCCTATCCGTCCACCATTCTCCTTGGTGATAGAAGATTCTGGGCCATCACAATCTTTGGATCTTTGGCTAGTAACTGTGCACTCTGAATGGAAACTTTGAGCCCAACAGTGGTAGGTTTGTGATAGGTTTGTGGGACTGCAAAATGGGAGACATTACCAGTGGGTCTTCAGGCTGCAGAGGATCAGACAGGAGATGTTTTTTGTTGGTTCTGCCCGTGAAGATGTGTCTGGTCTCTCTTGGCTTTGTAAATCAGGCAGAAGAGTTGCTAAGCTTCCAGGAAATAATAGTGTGCAATGTAAAAGGCATGAGGGCAAACATTGAAATTGGGGGAGTAGAGTGAGATTCTGATTGTCTTCCTGATGTGGTCTTCAGATAGTCCTGTCCACATACACTAGGATGTGTTTTTACATAGAGCAACAAGGGAAGTATAAAGAGCCAGAGAGGAGGGTGACTAGTGAAGGCCCCGCTGGTGCCTCCCTTTCGGTCTGCTAACAGGTCTCCCACATACAGGGTTGGGGATCCTTTCCTGTCTGGGCAGTGGTGGTCCTTCCAGGGCCAGCGGCCTCTAGTGGCTGTGGTGCTGGGGGCCTAGAGGAAAGGTTGAAGTGTCTGAAATCACCCTTGTGATCGTGATGAATGAATGAGAAGAGGAATTATATACACAGTCAAGCGACTTGAGGGCTGGGATGGGTGGAGAAAGAGGCCTGTGTGAGAACCACAGATGCAGGAGCCATGGGGCCTCCGTTCTAAGTGGGGAGGATGTGTGATGCTTCAGGCCATCCTGGGATCAGGGCCCATTGCTGCCTGGTTGTAGCATTTCATGATGTCACTGCCTGCAGAGGGGGTGAACTAGAGGACCCCAGCTTGTCTGTAACCCCTCACATCCCCCCATCTCCTGGGGGCTGCTGCTTGGGAACCCAGATTCTCTCACTGCCTGAAGCTCTACTTGAGAGAGACACACACATACACAAGCCGTGTGTGTGTGTGTGTGTGTGTGTGTGTGTGTGTGTGTGTGTGTTCATGTCTTGGAAGGTAGCCTACCCTCCAGGCAGGATCTCTGACTTGTGTTTGGCTGTCCCTGATGAGCATTGTGGATGGGAAGGCCCAGTGAGTGACCACAGTGTTCCTGGTCCTCAGAGTGTCTACCCTCAGCAGTTCATGGTCATCAAAGCTGTCTTTGCAGGTTGACTGCCTGCCTCAGTTTTCCTGAAACTTTGGAGTTACCCAGCCTTGTTTGGAGGGAGAAATCCCATGTTTCTCACACAAGAAATCAGCCCTGGCTAAGACACCAGCCCAGCAGAAACATATCCAAAATGCGGGAAGACCGTTAACTCATGTCCCTTACACTCTGCCTTTCTGTGCAGACAGCTGTCCTTATCTCCAGCCCAGAACACCTCAAGGGGTCCGAGAGCTCTCCTGGACCCTGCATCTGTGCATCTAAAACCTGCACAGTGGATATGTTTACTGTATCCCACACTAACTACCGACCGTTTCCTTGCCCTGTGGGATCATTTCATAGGTATCTTCAGTTAGGAAAGCCACACCCCTCCCATTCTGAGCTTTCATTCAGAATTCCATTTTTTACTTTTTTGTTTGGGGATTGTACAGACTCTGGAAGATAAGGTGGGAGGAAGGTCTTCTAGATCACATTTTGAAATGTTCCCTCCTGAGCGATGATCCCAGGTCTCCGCCATGTGATCTGCCCACTTCTCTTTGGTGGCGGAGGACCAGGGAGGCCCGTGGTGGGAGGGACCTGGTGGGAGGGCTCAGGTGCTCCCACTTCATGCTGCCTGCCCACTAGAGCCTGGTTGAATGAAAGATGGCAGAGCAGCCTGGTGGTAGAGCAGAGTCAGCCTTGTCCATCCTCCGATCGAGGACTAAGTTGGCAGAGGCTGTAGCCAGAGGGGCTCCACTGAATCCAACTGTTATCGCCAACCCTGGCCACGTCTGTGGGAAGGCAGCCTGCGCACTTGAAATTGACCATGCAGATGGCAGATTCAAAGCGAATGACCTGATAAAGGCTATCTATCCTTGTAGGCTGATACCATTTTGCCTTTTGAAAGCGGGATTTTTTTTCTTTTTTTACAGAAGCTATGCGAAAGTGGCGATCTGAATGCTTCTCTGACATCCCAACAATTTGAAGTACAACCTGTGAGTGACGTTCCTTAAAAACAAACACTGGAGTAAACATGATTTGTTAGCAAATGTGTGGATCTGTATTTCTTTGCCTGTTTTTGAAGCACGCCGAAGCAGATCCACCTACAAAGGCAGGCCTTGTACATTATGGCTGGGAAAGATTAATTCAGGGTTTATTGATCTGTCATATTGGGACTGATTTTTCTAAAAATACAGAGCAGCTAGGCAGTTGAGTGGGATGGTAAAGGAGACAAAGCCGTTCGGAAGTGCTTTGAAACCTGGATGGGGGAAACTTTCAAAAGAAGGCTGTCAAGGGAGACCCAGCCACAAAATTGATTAATTGAATGTTCAATAAGTGAACAATAAATTACTTTATCTGTCCTCTCTCTTTGGAAAGACAAAAATTTGAGCTAGAGTGCAAAGTTCTAGTTCAACACTTTAGTTGTATTCATTGAATAAATATTCAGAAATGGACTTGAGTCGACCTTGTGGCCGGTAGGAGTTGATGAATTCCTGGACAGGGAAGTGAGCCCTATTTAGGGGAAGCAAGACTGAGGGTAAGTGGAGGAGACACCACAGGGGAGGCAGGGAATGGAGGACAATTAGCAAAAGGGAGAGCGCTCAAAATGTGTCACATGTGGACACGGGAGGGGTATGTACCCGATGGATGTGTGGGCTCCGGGTTTACGGTGGAGTGGTCGTGAACAGAAATGTGGAGGAGGTGTGCCAGGGTGGAAAGTTTTGGTGGGAAGGGGAGAAAATAAGGAAGCCGCTTTGCATCTGAGTCTGGACCCATGTCTGTGGGACACACGTGGAATCTGCATGTGCTACTCCCTCCCTCTGGGCTGCCCTTTGAGTTCCAGAAGAAAGAATCCTACCAGAAATCACTGAGCTTTAAGGGTATGTCAGATACTGGCTTATCACGTGTGTGATTATGTTGGGACAGAGTTAAGATTGCAAAGATATGATCAGGAGTTCTGGTAAAAAATCCCACTGGGGAGAAACATGAAGGATGTGCTAATAAATCATTGTAGCCAGGCCATCAAGCATGGGGTGTGGGAGATGCAGCTTGAAGATTTGCCTCTGTAGTGAGTTTTGCTTCAGCTCTGAAATTCTCTCTCTCGATCGCCAAACAGCAGACTTAACGTACTTCTCTGTCTGTGTAGATGTTTGGGGAAGCCAGTGATGGCTTGAGTAACCTGCCCAGTCCTTTTGCCTACCTCCTCACCATCCACCTGAAGGAAGGCCAGAACCTGGTCATCCGGGACAGCTGTGGTAAGCCTGGCACACCTGCGTCTGTACTCTTAATCTACATGATTAGGCAACAGAGTGGAGCTCAAATCTACACCTCTTAGGTGTCAAGGCCTTTGCAGCAAAGTATTTACATCTGCTGAATCTTACTGTCTTTTACTGTTATTAAATTAATAACAATAATGATAATAGTAATAATCACATAAAGTTGTTTTAAATGAGATGAGACGACGGTAATAGCTTTATGCCTGGCATATAGCAACTGCTCAAGAAAATGTTCCTTTGATTCTACTTTAATTATGCATAAGAAAAGATGTGATTGCATCCATAGCATGAAGCCAAAACTGAGATCACTTTTTATTTCAGGGCAAAGTGAGAGGGCAACTGTGTCCTAGAAGCTGGCTGGCCTCCCCATCCCCCAATGCAACTGCTGTGCTCTGGTTGTCAGGCAACTGTTTACCTTAGAGGTAGAGTGCCCCCCAAGGTTCTGAGCCTTCAGTTGAGACCCAGAGAACACTGGCCTTTGGAGGCAGAGCTGGGGAGCTCTCCACAGCCTTGGATGGCCTCCTGCCTACCATAGATCCACTTTCCACTTGGTCCTAGACCACCTGTGCGGTCCTGCGCTGGTGATTTCTGAAAGCTGGAGACACGTTTCAGGTCTCCGTGGATTTCCCTGGGAGATCCTGGTATAAACTGTGAAACTGGTTTTGCCAGTGAAGAAAGAACACATTTTGAGAAGGGTGAAGGTGTCAGGCTAAAGGTGTTTCGCCCACGCTGAAGTCTGTGGAAAAGGCAGTGAGAATATGGAACCGCTGACACAAGCTGATGATGCCCGAGGTCTGCCCAGGGCGGAGGCCAGTCTTCGCACCTTAAAATCCTCGTGCTTATCAGCAATAAATACAAACCACTGTAGGCTGTCTCTTCAGAATATTGTTGACTTTCTGCAAAAGTTACTGAAGGGCCAGCCTCCTAAATCGTCTCAAGAGACTGGTGACAGACCCATCTTCAAAGCCTCAGAGAAGAATGGAGAAGAGCTTTGGAAGAAAACCCTAGGTGATTTGAATGGAAACCCTCCTGATCTACAGAGTGCAGAACGGCTTGCCCAGGAAACTGAGATGGAAGCAGAGACTCCAAGAAATGGAGCAGAAGAAAGAAAGGCTAGAACAGTCAAACGCAGGGTTCCAACAGGCCCTGAACGAGAAAGTCAGCCAGTTAGTACCTGTGGGTGAAAACCTGCTGAAGACCTTCCCCGGGCCCACTCACCTTGGAGATCATTGGGTCATATCAACTGTGAGATCGAGGAAAAGAGGGAAACAGAAAATGACGATGGCCCCATCCACGGGTCAGAGGGTGATCTGAAGGGTGTCACTGATGATGCTGATTCCAATGTGTCCCTTCAAAGTGCTGACGCAAAAAAGCAGGAACTAGCCAGACAATTGCAGGAAGGAAAGCAAATGAATGAGGAGCTTATGGGACAAATAACAGCCAAGGAGGCCTCTTTGCAGCGTGAAAATTCACAGCTTGAAGAGGAGATTCAGCAGCTGAAACAGAAGCTTCAAACTCTGCCTCAATTATATCAAGATTGCATCAGCCCCATTGAGAGAAAATGGTCTGAGGCAGAAGAGCAGTGTGCAGACATTAAGTGAAATCTTTCCTGCACACGTAGAAACATCAAGGCCATGTCTCAGACTCGAGACTTCTACAAGGAGATCGCTGAAGACACCAGGAGACAATTGGAGGAAAATGCCATACACTATCAAAAGGGGATCCTCTTCCATGCAAAGAGAGCTCAGGAAAGCTGGATGCCAGCTGTGCTGACCAAGAGAAGCCTCAAGGAGCTAAAGAAAGAAAGTGATTACAACAGGCAAATGTTGGCCAAAGCAGAGTCCAACTTCCAGCTTTTCCCAAGTGGCCCTTTTACTCCTGCTCCTCCACCAGCTGCCCACAGAGGCCCAGAAGAGTCAGAGAACCCCTGGATATTCAGTACCCCCAGGAAGGAGAAGAGCCAGGACTTGAGGGCCCAGGCAGCTGGGCCACACCACCAGGGACCCCTGCGGATTTGACTGAGCTCACCCCAGGCCGGTCCTGAACTCCCACAACCACAACATAACATCTGCATGTGTTTTCTGTCTTTAAGTTATTTGGACTTATCTCTTTTTAGGTTTAGGTATTATTTAGATAGATAGTTAGTTAGATAGTTATTTAATTGATAGTACAATTGCTTTTATTCAAGTAGATTTAGCGTTATAGTTTTCAGATAGTATTTTTCCATTAAAGTGTCATTTCCTGTAATTTTTACAGATGTATTATTTTCACCAGACCCTCTAAAACTAGAAAATATTAAGTTAAAGATTTAAGTTAAAGATCTCCAGTTACTTTAATAATTATCAAAATTTAGCATGGATACAAACATTTAAAATAATCAACATTTTTCTTTTTTTAAGAACATTTTTCTATGGCATGAACATTTTTGTGTGCTGTTTTCATACACATAAGCTTGTATTAGACATCTGCACAAGTATATTAATATGTATTTGAATAAATTTTGATTTGAAAAACTGGAGAAAAGAAAACTCTAAACAATAATTCCCTATTCCAACTTCATAAAATTTTGATTAGACTAACCTTAAATTCATTAATTATCTTAGCAGAGCTTAAAGTACAATTTTTTCTCCTATTGTTAACTTTTTAAAATTTGTTTTCCTTTTGTTTAAGATATTGTTTGCTAAATATTTAGACATTTCTAAGTTTTATGTAGCGAAAATGAAAGTTTTTCAGAGATGGCAAGCAAACAGACCTCCCCCTTGCAGTTTACAAGGCACTTTTAGTCAGTTTGGCGGTAACAGAGAGTAATAGAACAGTAAAGAAAGCTGCCAATTTTTAAAACAATTTTAAAGAGAGAAAGAAATGATGTTCACACAATTTGTATAATATGCAAAATATACCTAGCTCATATATACACAAAAGGAGAATTGCCCAATGTATCAGATAGATGCTCTGTTCCTTGGAGCTGTGGAAGCAGAAAGCAAGGCAAAAAGCAGAGGGAGACTCCCAGATGCTAACAACAGGGGGAGCTGTTCCCACTCTTGGGCCTTCCTGGAGGGAGGAGGGGGAAAGTGCTGCCATCAGGGCCCAGGGCAGGCAGATTTAGTTCCAGGCCACTGCAATAATGCAAATGTCACCATAAAGCCCATAATTCAATAATTAATATTTTTTCTGGAAATCATTTTTTTTTTCACGTTTCCCAGTGCATATAAAAGGTGTTTATCCCACGACACTGCAGTCTTGTGAGTGGGCAATATCATTATCTCTAAATAAAAATTAAGCCTTGTTTAAAAAATATGTTTTGTTAAGATTTTATTTATTTGAGAGAGAGAGAGTGAGAGTGAGAGAGAGCATGAGCGGGGAGAAGAACAGAGGGAGAGGCGGACTGCTCGTGGATCGGGGAGCCCCATGCGGGACTGGATCCCAGGACTCTAGGATCATGACCTGAGCTGAAGGCCATTGCTTTGCCAATGGAGTCCCCCAGGCACCCAAATTAAAAAATATTTTCTTGCTGAAAACTGCTAACTGTCATCTGTGCATTTAGCAAGCTGTAATCTTTTAGCTGGGAGGAGGGTCTCGTTTCAGTATTGATGCAAGTTGATCAGGGTGGTGGTTGATAGAAAACTGTGGCAATTTCTTCAAAGATGACGACTACCAAGGTTGCCGCATCAGCCTACCCTTCCTGTCAGGAAGACGTCTCTGGTAGCGGGCAGGGCTGTGGAGGGATGTGAACAAATTGGAGCGCAGATGGGTGGGAATGTGAAACAGTGCAGCTGCTGTGGAACATGGTGCGAAGTTTCCTCCAAAAATTAAAAAATACTCTATGATCCAGTAATCCCACTTCTGTATTGCGGAAAACTGAAATCAGGATCTGAACAGGGTTTCTGCATTTCTAGGTTCATAGGGCACTATTCCCAGGAGCCCATGGATGGATGGATGGGCTGAGAGAATGTGGTGTGAATGAGTAAAGAAAATGTAATATTATTCTTTAAAAAGAAGAAAATTCTGTCACACGTTACAATATGCATGAAACTTAAGGATATTGCCTAACGCAAAATAAGCCAGTCACATACACACACAGACACACACACACCATATTTTCTGAGTCCCCTTATATAAGATCTCTAAAGTGGTTGAAAAAATAATATAAAATAGGGGCACCTGGGTGGCTCAGTAGGTTGAAGCCTCTGCCTTTCGGCTCAGGTCATGATCCCAGGGTCCTGGGATCCAGCCCCACTCTGGGCTTTCTGCTCGGCGGGGAGCCTGCTTCCTCCTCTCTGCCTACTTGTGATCTCTGTCTGTCAAATAGATGAATAAAATCTTAAAATAATAATAAAAATAAAATAAAAAATAAAGCAGTCAAATTCCTACAAACAGAAAGTGGAACCATGGCTCCCAGGGCTGAGGGGTGGAAGGAACGGGGTTGTTCTTCCCTGAGCATAGAGTTTCAGATTTGCAAGATTAAAATTTCTAGCAATCTCTTGCACAATTATGTGAATTTAGTTAGTAATACAAAACAGCAAACTTAAAAAGAATGAAAATGGTACATTCCATATCATGCGTTTTTTACCTCAATTGGGGAAAAAAAAAAGATATGAATATGAGCTTAAGGATTTGAGTTGTGGGGAATTAGGCTAGAGCTAAGTCTCAGACCAATGACTTCACCTCTCTACATGTCAGTTAATAAGTTAATCTAATTAATTTATTACCAAGTTGATTAAATAATTTTTAAAGGTTCTGTTCAGTTCTAAAATCTAACTGTATTGTAATTATAAAGAGAATATCTTAGTCCTCCACTCTAAGACAAAGTCCTTTACGGTACAAAATGCTGACCTTCTTATCTTCCAAAAATTCCCTCCGTTACACCTCATCAGTTAGATCAGAGGGACGATCATCTCACATTGGATGCTCAGAGATCAGCATCTCCCTAAAGTAATTCATGCTGAGAACATGATAACGTAGAAAAGGGCAAGGTTTACCCCACCCAAGCCAAAGGAGTACCTGATTCTTAAATATTCATATAAGGTTCATTATATTTTTGATGACTAATCTTTACTGGATGTGTGTGCGAAAGGTGAGAACAAAAGTCATTAGAAGAAAGATAATTATCTCAGAAATGACCCTGTTGTCAGGGGAAGATGGACTGAATGCAGGGAGCGATAGGGGAATGGAAAGGAAGGGCCAGAGGTAAGACAGGTTGCACACGGGACTTGGTGGGGGTCAGACGTAGCAAAGGATCAGAGGTGCTTCTCAGGCTTCGCTGTGGAGGGATCGGGAGAATGGTGATGCACGCAATGTTTGTAGAAAGGATGGTGTGCGTGTCGAAACACACAGGAGGGAGATTGGGTCCAGGGGTGAAGAGGCATCATGGTGAGACCTGGTACTTTCGCAGAGTGTTTTAATCGAGAGAAGAGCCGTGAGCCTCAGGCCGATCCTTGGGGCACAGCTGCAGTTGGCCAAAATCCTCCCTCTTGGAACAGGTGCCTTATGTGTTCCACTGTATAATGAATAAGAACGCTTATGAGAAAAGGAAGAGGCCCAGACAGGGGTGTAAACAAGGAGGAGGAAGTAGCCAAGACAGAGAAATGAAGCCCAAAGGGTGGAGGGCGAGACAGAGAGCATCCTGGGACTAAGTCAGAGGAAAGGGCTGGGGCGGGGAGGTGCTGGCTAGCGGGATCTTTGCTGCAGAAAGTTATGGGAAGGAGGACATCCAACGTGAGAAGATTCCCGAAAAGGCAGGAAGGGGAAGATTTCTAGGCACAGGTGAGAGAATTCGGTTTGGAAACCGAGGAGGGAAAGGTGAAAGATGAGTGCCGAAAGAAAGGTGATTTGCTGGAATTTATTGCTACAAGCCACAGCGAAAGAACTTTGCTAACTCAAGTAAAAAGGAATGTTATCTGCAAGGCTTTGGGCAAACTCCCCAAATTCAGAAGAAGACCAGGTAAGCAGACTCAGCAACATGGCTGAACGGGGCGTGAAAAAGACAGGAAAGCTCAAAACACGGCATGAGCCCAGGTGAGGCCCCGCCGCTGGTCCGGCTGCCTCTGGATATGCAGTCAGATGTGATCTGGCTTCAGCTATGGTCCCCGCAAAGCCGTGAAGCCCCCACCTGTTCTCCCGAGATTCAAAAGCCTGGTGGCAGGTGTCGTCTTAGCAAACCCTCCAACATCTGTCCACTATCCACCTGCAGGACTTCTCTCTTCTTTCTTTCTCTCTTTCTTTTTTTTTTTTTAAGATTTTATTTCTTTATTTGGCGGAGAGAGACAGCAAGAGAAGGATCTCAAGCAGGGGGAGTGGTGGAGGGAGACATAGGCTTCCCGCTGAGCAGGGAGCCCAGAGCTGGGCTGGATCACAATATCCTGGGATCATGATGGGCTCCTGACCAGAGCCAAAGGCAGATGCTTAAGGACTGAGCCATCCATGCGCCCCCACCACCATGACTTCTAAGAGGACCTGACGATTGTGCTATGTGAGACATACTTGATGTCCCCACAGGATACTCAGGGCAGACCTTGTTTCCAAAATAAGGCTCTTACAAAAACATACACAAGTCTGACAGTCAAGAGCAGCCACATAGGAGACCCTAATCTACCCCTCCCCAGCTCTCCATTTCCCACACCTGCATTTCAAAACCAAAACCAAACAACGCATATGATGCAAAAGGCTCTGCCTCACATGAAAACAGGCAGCCTTGGCACCACTGAAAACACCCTATTTCCCAAACCAGCTCATTAAAATCTCTCCAGGCTATCCAGGCTCCGCCCCAAGACCCCTGACTGACATCTGTTCCTTTGGTTTTCATTCTCCAGCAAGCTTGTTCTGATATTTTGTAAGCCACAGACTCAGGACAAAGTCAGAGGACACTGATGCATATGTACACTTGGTGGAAAGAGATTGAAAAGAAGGAAGTTGAAACACTGACATGATACAATACGGAAGGAAGCTCTGGGTCATGGCTCTAGTGCTCTCTGAGGTAGGTCTCTGCTGTGGGTCATGCTGAGGGCTTCCCTAGACCACAGCCTGCTCTGCTTTGCCTTCAGCCAGCCCTTCGGAGGCTGGAGGCCCTGCATCACCTGGGTTCCCCTTATGTCCCACAGGAAGATTTCAGCTCTGGGTCCTCTTGTGGCCTTCCAGAACTGCCTTTCACTAATTTTCTGTTTCTTTTTAAAGCATAACTTTAGTTTGGGGCATCTGGGTGGCTCAGTTGTTAAGAGTCTGCTTTCAGCTCAGGTCATGATCCCAGAGTCCTGGGATGGAGCCTCACATCAGGTTCCCTGCTCAGCAGGAAGCCTGCTTCTCCCTCTCCCACTCCCCCTGCTTGTGTTCCCTCTCTTGCTGTGTCTCTCTCTGTCAAATAAATAAAATCTTTTAAAAAAATGTTTTTTTAAAAAAACCCATACTTTGGTTTTTATTGGGCAAGAACATATATGACTTGATAGTAAATCAATCCTACCCTATAATTATAAAATGATGCTCTTTACCACATTGTAAGATTTCAATTCTCAGCCAGCCTATTTCTGATGTCTTCATGGGAACTCATGTGATATAATAATAAAATGGCTGTATCCCCACCAGGTTATTCAAATCCCCACTTAAATCCTACACAAGGGGTGCCTGGGTGGCTCGGTGGGTTACAGCCTCTGGCTTTGGCTCAGATCATGATCAGAGGGTCCTGGGATCGAGCCCTGCATTGGGCTGTCTACTTGGTGGGAAGCCTGCTTCCCCCTTTCTCTCTCTGCCTACTTTTGAACTCTCTATCAAATAAATAAATATAAAAAAATCTTTAAAAAATATCTTACACAAGTGGCCCCAATTTTTCTCTTTTCAAAATAAAGACTTTAAGACACAAGATGGTTTAGGAAAAAATGGAAACTCCATAGCCTTAAACCAAACAATCTGAGGGTTTTGAAGGGGTGGGGGTTGGGGGGTTGGGACAACCAGGTGGTGGGTATTAGAAAGGGCAGTGATTGAATGAAGCACTGGGTGTGGTGCAAAAACAATGAATACTGTTATGCTGAAAAGAAATTAAAAAAAAAAACACTAAGGGATGTCAGGTGTCTATTTAATTAAAGTGAAAGTAAAGAGAGAGATATAAATGGAGTCAAAAGAGGGACAATTCTTTGTGAAACTATGGAGATAAGAGAGTCCAGACAAGGAGGGAGAGAGCTAGATGGGGGTGAGGGGTAGAGCGGAAGAAGTGAAAGAAATCCCCCATGACAGGGGAGGAAAGGCCCAGAGAGGGTTTGTAGTGGAGGCTAACCTGGCCCAGACCACATAGCCTTTGCCAACCACACTGAGCGGCAGTGCTTTCCTAAGGGCTGGGGGTCTTTGCAGCAGGTGCAATATTTAGGTTTTAAAAACTATTTTTAAAAGATTCTGGCTCTGACTACAGGACAGATAATGTCTGTTGATAGAATGCAGCAGCAGTGAGAGGTAGATGTCAGGGGTAAGGGTGAGGGAACAAAACTGGATTCAGGGAAGCAGACCTGTAAGGAGGCAGTTACGATGGTCCACATGAGAGGCAATGGGGTGTATGTTCCATGGGGTAATGTTCCATTAGATTCCAGTGGAATCTCTGTCCAGGTCACAGCCAGGAATCACTGCGGCAGCAGGAAATGGCAGGAAAAGATAAAATGGGGGGAAAGCAGTGAAATTTAAATTGGGAGGAAACCAAACTGACCCACGGTGGACACAGAAGAGCAACAAAGTGGGAACCAGAAACACCTCTTCGATGTTAAAATATACTTAATGTCATGGATGCTGTTGGCGTTCACCATTTCCTAGCCACCAAATATCCATGCATGCAAAGTCCAAGGACTGTCTCTAATTTCTTTCTGGAGGACCCCTCTGAGATCTGCATTCGATGGCCCTGTGTTTCCCCTGGTACTGATGCCACTCCTAGCCAAAGGGAAGGAGGAGTAGCTGACTCTCTGCTCAACAACCCCTGCAAGTGGGTTCCTGTCTTGGATCCTGCTTCATAGTCATCTGCACAGTGGGGAACATACCCTGGGCCCAGTCGATACACCCCACAGGACCCCGCACCTCCCATTCTGGTCCATGTTTTGGATCTAAGTACCCAGGATCCGAAAATGACCGGCCTAAACATCTCTACCTGCTTCCAAGTCCCATGGTGGCCTCTTCCCCGTCCTGAGGGCAGACTAGGCAGGGGGTATGTCCTCCCCTGGGTGGGTAATAGCTAGCTGTTTGTGGCAGTGTGGACCATATGTGTGCATATGTGGCCCCTTAGGCTGTAGGCCAGAGTCAAGAAAGGAAAGAGAACTCGTCGGGCTTTGGGCTACCCTCTTCCATTTTTTTTTTAAAGATTTTATTTATTTATTTGACAGAGAGAGATCACAGGTAGGCAGAGAGGCAGGCAGAGAGAAGGGGAAGCAGGCTCCCTGCCAAGCAAAGAGCCCGATGTGGGGCTTGATGCAAGGACCCTGGGATCATGACCTGAGCTGAAGGCAGAGGCTTAACCCACTGAGCCACCCAGGTGCCCCCGGGCTTCCCTTTTCAAGGACTTGGAAGCAGGTAGAGATGTTTAGGCCAGTCATTTTCGGATCCAGAGCAGGCCATCTACAGAGTCTGAGAATTCTAAATGCAGACCTTCCTCCCAGGTTATTATGAAGGTATATTTTTAAGAGCGTAGAATGTATTTTATTTAAAATATAATTTGATTTATAGTTTCAAAATAATTTTACGTATTTTATATGGGCCTCTATGTAAAATCTTGCTTTAGACCCCTCCAAAAGTTAGGCCTTAGACCAGCCTGGCCAATCAATGCAGAACATCATATTCATTGTAGTGATAAGCTAGGGTTTAGGGAATGTGTCCCGGGCTGACATAGTGAGGAACAGTGTGGGTTTGCTGAACTCATATGAAAGAGATCCTTCTTCCCCTTGTTACATGGCTTGAAGTTGAGAGAACCAGGACGGAAGAGCAGCAGCAGCCTTCTTGTCACCATGTGGAGTAGAAGACTGAGTTTGAGGAGTAGTCACGGGGATAGAAGTAGACAAAAGCCAAAGTCTGGACTGTTGAACTCTTGACTAATTATCAGTTAAAGTCAGATCTACTCCTGGTCTTTTCAGTAAGGTAATACAGTCAGTTTCACCATAAAATATATCAGTTTGGCCTGGGTGTTCCTTCCCCTCTGTCAATCAATAGGTAGAGGCAAATAAAGAATTTAATAATAGATTATTTTTAATCCATCAATTTCTTTAGCCCATCAATTTCATCTCCTCCACCCACCCATCATCCCTACCTCCACAACAATTTTCTAATTTACCCAAATCTTTTATTTTTTTCTAAAGATTTTATTTATTTATTTGATAGAGGGAGAGCCCAAGTAGGTGGACTGGCAGGCAGAGGGAGAGGGAGAAGCAGGGTTTCCACCAAGCAGGAAGCCCAATGTGAGGCTCCATCCCAGGACACTGGAATCATGACCTGAGCCGAAGACCACTGACTGAGTTACACAGGTACCCTAACTTACCCAGATTTTGAAGGCCATTCCTCGGAGACCAGATAGCTTAATTTTAGGGTGAAGTCAAGTAAATCCAGTTGTGAATCCTGACTTGGTGGCATGCGAGCCAGATGGATGTTCTTCTCTGGAACTTTTATTCCTTAAGTAGTGGCCATGTCCTATCGAGAGAGTTGGAACATTATTCTGGGGCCGGGGGTGGGGGGCGGTGCTATGGCAGCATCGAGAGTCCTGCACTGATGATGTTGAGCTCTAGTGACAGCGTTGCTGGTGAAGATATCCTAGAAGGACAGTTCTGTGTAACAAGATGCCTATACATCCTGTCGTCTGGTCTCTCCTCATCCTAGCTGAGTTTCAAAGCCTGGTTGCCCAGGTTCTCATCAGTTCTGGAAGTTACCAAGTCTCCTTAGGCAGAGCTGGGCTCCACTGTGTGCCACCAAGCATTCTTCTACCCAGTGGTCTACAGTGTGGGATCCAGTAGTGTCTTGAAGGCAGTATAAACTAAGCGAATAGAACAGCAACGACAGTCTGAGATTGTCTATCTGACTGAGGTGTGGCTCAGAAAAGAAATTAGATTTCTTTTCTTTTAAGAATTAGGATTCTGATTTAAATAATTGATGTAATTATCGCATGTGGTCATGTGGAAGAAAGTGCCTACTGAGGGTCAGTATTGGAACCATGGTGTCTCTAACATTTGAAGATTATTGGGCATGGAATCTTCCAGAAAGATAGGATGAGACAGCTCCCTCTCATACCCCAGACAGCTTTAAAGAAGGAAAGATGGGTTTCCATAATTTCATGCAGGTTAATGTTTGTTTGTTTTTTCCCCTTGAGACATCCTCTTTGATTCATTTATTATTTTTAAGTGTGTTTTTAGTTTCTAAGTATTTGAAGATTTTCCTGTTATCTTTCCATTAGTGATTTTGGGTTTAATTCTGTTGTTGTCAGACAACACGCTCTGTATCATTGAAGTTCTAAACTTGTTGAGGTTTGTTTTATGGCCCAGGATGTGGTCTGTCTTGATATGTGTCTCAAATATGAGTATTCTGCCATTCGTGTTGGGGGGGGCAGTTCTATAAATGTCAGTTAAATCCTATTGGTTGAAGGTACCTTGTATTCCCTATACTAGCTGATTTTCTGTTTAGTAGTATCATTCAGTGTTGACAGGGGTGTTGAGGTCTACAATTGTATTTGTCGACTTTTCTGTTTCTCCTTTAAATAGAAAAGACGCCCATGATTTTTTTTTTTAAAGATTTTATTTATTTATTTGACAGACAGAGATCACAAGCAGGCAGAGAGGCAGGCAGAGAGAGGAGGAAGCAGGTTTCATGCTGAGCAGAGAGCCTGATGTGGAGCTTGATCCCAGGACCCTGGGATCATGACCTGAGCCAAAGGCAGAGGCTTTAACCCACTGAGCCACTCAGGTGCCCCTGCCCAGGATTTTTAATTGTATTTGGTAAGAGGAACAGAAAGAAATATTGAGATGAGTCCATATTGAAAAATATTGGGAAGAGTCCATCTTCTCCAAAGTGGAAATCCCCTTCCCATGGCTCTTTTAATTGAAAAATTACTTCTGGTTTGGAGAGAATAGTGGCCTAATTTGGACCATAATGTCATATGTCACTGCCTGATTCTCGAATGGGTACCTTTGGTGTTTTGGAAAAACAAAAAAACAAAAAAACAAAAAAAACAAACAAAGATCAGAAATACACATATTGAATCTTTGATTTAACTTCCCATCAACTATGTAGCAGGGTTATTTTTCTCTAAGGAGAATGAGCTACTCACATCTTCCAAGGGTCACTGGACACTGGCTATAGGTACCATTAATTTTTGGGATCTCAGTGTACCATTGCTTTGCACTAGTCACAATAGTCTTACAAGGGTCAAGGAACAAATGGAGTTTTGATTCACAAATGCTTCTCATAGTTCCAGCAGATCACGAGTCTTTTTTTTTTTTTTAAATCAATTTTCTGGTTGGGGAGCATGTAGTTGTTGCATATACCGTCTATCCTGTACGAACATGCCTTTCAGATTTGATACAAGAGCTATTAAGGTAAGAGGAGCCAAGTTGAAACGTATGGACCTCCCTCTAGCGATCAAACTAATAATGCGGAGGTATTATAATTTCTATGGAGAAATATTTAAAGTTAATGTTACCCCCAACCAAAAAAAATTCTGGGAAAATATGAGGATGCTGGGTTTTTTTTAAATTGTTTAATTTAAATTCTGTTAGCCAACATATAGCACACCATTAGTTTCAGATGTCGTGTTCAATCATCTATCAGCTGCTTATCACATTGGGAGATGGGCGTTAGGGCGGGCACTTGGTATGACAGGGGCGGTATCTTTTTTATTTTTACTTAACTCTCAGATGTGGCCAGTTCAATTGATCTTGGATTGGTCTTGGAGAATGAAAGTGGATTATTGGGGCACCTGGGTGGCTCAGTGGGTTAAGCCTCTGCCTTTGGCTCAGGTCATGGTCTCAGTGTCCTGGGATCGAGCCCCACATCAGGCTTTCTGTTCCACAGGGAGCCAGCTTCTCCCTCTCTTTCTCTCTCTCTGCCTCTCTGCCTACTTGTGATCCCTCTTTCTGTGTCAAATAAATAAATAAATAATAATCTTGAGAAAAAGAAAAGAAAGTGCATTATTGAGGTTTAGCAGGTGGTAACTCCAATCACATTTATTATTTGGATGTGATCTCTTTGGAGGAGGAAGGCAATGAAAGTTCTCCTGTTGATCCACTGGGATGGCCACAACCATCTCATTGCAGAATTACTCCAGCTGTTTGGCTCCATGTCACAACTTAGTCTACAGAGGCACAACTGTCTTAGTCACTTGTAACATATTACACAGGCCAAACATCCTGGTGACATGAGCTGCTAGAATGAAGACAAGAAAGGTCTTTGGCCTTAGTCAAGCTTATGTCTGTTCATGGAAGGAGACATGAGTTCTGTGAAAACCCTATTACCTCATAGTCTGAGAGATGCTCGGGTATTTGTTTTCCCCAAAATAAAAGAGGACTTTCCTTTGTTAACTCTACCTCATACTGTGTATTGTTAAGAATATATGCTGGGGCGCCTGGGTGGCTCAGTGGGTTAAAGCCTCTGCCTTCAGCTCAGGTCAGATCCCGGGGTCCTGGGATCGAGCCCTGCATCGGGCTCTCTGCTCAGTGGGAAGTCTGCTTCCTCCTCTCTCTCTTCCTGCCTCTCTGCCTACTTGGGATTTCTGTCTGTCAAATAAATAAATAAAATCTTAAAAAAAAAAAAGAACATATGCTGTCTTTGGATGGATATTTGAAGCTAATAACTGAGTATTCAGAAATACTCCTCTAGTGGGTTGAAATATATGTCCATGTCCTAAACCCCAGGACCTGTAACTGTTATCTTATTTGAAAAAAGAGTCTTTACAGATATAATTAAGTCAAGGATCTTGAGATGAAAATCACCCCAGATTTAACTCATCCTTATAAAAACATGTACCCTAAGTCCAGTGAATAAATACCCTTGTAAGAAAAGGGAAAGATGCAAGGAGACACAGGGGGAAGTCAATGCGAAGACAGGGACAGAGTTTGGAGTAATTCGTCTGCAAGGCAAGGAATGCCAAAGATTGCCACAGGCACCAGGATCTAGGAGAGACTCAGGGGGCAGATTCTCGTCAGAGCTTCCAGCAGAAACCAACCCTGCCAACTCTTTGATGTTTAATTTTTGGCCTCCAAAACAGAGTAAATTCCTGCTGTTTGAAGTCGCCGAGTTTGTGGTAATTTCTTACAAGAGCCCTAGAAAATTAAAACAATGTCCCCATTGGAAAAGGATCCAGAACAATTTTCCCTAGATGGTCCAGGTTACGGTCCAAGCAGATCCCATCAATGGCCCTTAAAGTTTTGGAGGTAGATCAAGATATTGTAGGAGACAACGACAAACCCCAGGAGGAAAGTCTCAGACCCCTGAGGTTTTCATCAAGTTCCTGCTTAGCAGGAATTTATTCTCTTTGACAGAAAGAGCTTTTGGATTGATATGGGGCCTTGATAAGTACTGAACTCTTGGTTATGGAAAGCCAGGGGAGCCGAGGCCCTGAGTCACTCATTAGGACCTGTGGATCTATTCCATTTAGCAAAGCTTCACCACGTGCAAGCAGTGTGTAAAGATGAGGTCTGAGCTGGCCCTACAAGGCACAGGTAAATGGTATCAGCCTAGACTCATGTTTTTCTTCTGCCTACTTCTGCTGTACCCTATTAGGCTTAATTCTCAATTAGTCAGTGTAAAGGCTGAGAAATCAAGGGACTCTTCAGACTGCAAAACCCGAATGTTCTCACTGGAGACTGTGACAGGGACATGCATGTAAGTCTTAATTCAACCCAGCCTGAGGTGGCAGGGGAAAGCACGCATTCTTCCGAGACACTGGGGAAAAGGGGCCCCAGACAAGACACTTCTTGTTTGTCAACCAGATTGTAGTAAGGGTGTCAGTCCAGTGGTGAAAGAAATGCAGCCAAGAGTCTGGAAAAATGTAGAACATCAGAAAGTAGGAAGGAAGGATGTGACGAGAGAGAGAGAGAGACACCTTCAGAAGGAGGATGGGCTGGGTGAAGAAGGTGGCAGGACCCGGAGGGAGAGAGCATACAGAGACCCTATAGAGGAGGTAGCTCATTCCAGCTGGTTTCCCTGAGGAAGGAATGTCTGGAATTGGGCAGGGGGAGGGGCATGGTAGAAATGAGAGGAATATCCTGGCCCAATAAAAATCTGGGTAACGCTGAAGTTCTTAAAGCTGTTAATACAGACTCCAGAAGTCTATGGTGACCTTCCAGAATATGACCCAGAATCTTACAGGTGAGTTGACGAAACAGAGTAATTCAGTGTTTACTGTGATGGATAATGCTGGTACTCCCACCAGATCTCCTTCGGTCTCTTTTATTATTAGGGTCCCAGGACTTTGAGATTTTGCTCCCAATAACCAGCTCCTGAAGCTTCCCCCATGACCATCGAAGGATTGGTCTGGCAGAGTCTGGGAATTTCCTCTCTTCTAAGCCAGTGACTGATGGATTTGGGAGTTTGAAATCTCCATGCCTGTTGCCTTTGGTCAGGACAGGGCTGAGGTGCAAACTACATTCCAGTGATCCAGAGATCCCCATCGTGGGATAAATCTGAGTCTATTATCTGTAAACTTTACCTGAAGTTTATCTAATATGGCTTCCTTCTTGTTCTTGTCCTGATTTTCTGATTTGCTCAGAAATTTGCTTTTGGGATTCCTTCATTCATAAGTCACGTGTACAGCACTCCCTGTCTTAGAGTCTGAGGTGGAGGCAGTGGACCTGGGACAATTACGAATCTCATCAGTAAATGGTCCCTTGAATTTGGAAGTCAAGCTTCGTGTCTTTTAAACAAATAAAGCCTTTGCTGAAAGAAAAACAACACAGATCCTTTAATGAGGGACACCCTCATGCAAGCAGCTAACATCTGGCCTTTTAATATAGTAAGTCGGGGGACTTGGAAGACAGTCCCTACTGCCTGCCCCAACACAGCAGACACAGTACAACTGATCTGCCATTAGGCTTTTCAAGTATGTTTTCCCGCTGGGAATTTCAAAATTCATACACTCATGACATGTGAAAAATATTTAAAATGCCAAGGAAAGCAGATGGTAATTCACACGTTGTTTTCTTTACTAATAATTCAGTTGGTCTCTTTGAATGGGTTGTTGTATGAGTACTAGGATGGCCACGACACAGTTCCACAGGCTGGGGGGCTAAGCAGCAGAGATTTATCTTCTCACACAGTTCTGGAGGCTGGACTCCAAGATGAAGGTACAGGGAGGTTCAGCTTCTTCTAGGGTTTTGCTCTTTGGCTTACAAATGGCCACCTCCCTTCTCTGTGAGTGTATGTCCCTGGTGTCTCTTTGTGTGTCTGAATTTCCTTTTCTTATAGGGACATCAGTCAGATTGGATTAGGCTCACCCTAATTGCCTCAGTGTAGCTTAATCACTCTGTAAAAGGCCCTATCTTCAAATACATTCACCTTCTTAGTTAACCCGGGGTTTGGACGTCAACATAAATTTTGGAGGAACACAGTTTATCCCATAGCAGTTGGATAGGGTGTAAGAACGTCAGGTATGAAATATTTCTTTGAATGAAAGACGATTTAATCAGAGGAAAACACTGCTATTAGTTGTACAGAAAAAGCCAGATTTTTTAAAAAATTTTTTATTTCTTTCCAGCTTAACAGTATTCGTTGTTTTTTGCACCACACCCAGTGCTCCATTCAATCCATGCCCTCTCTAACACCTACCACCCACCACCTGGTTCTCCCCACCCCCCACCCCCCGCCCCTCAGATTGTTTGGTTTAAGGCTATGGAGTTTCCAATTTTTCTTAAACCATATTGTGTCTTAAAGTCTTTATTTTGATAGAAAAGTTGGGGCCACTTGTGTATGATTTTTTTTAAGATTTTTTATATTTATTTATTTGATAGACAGAGTTCACAAGTAGGCAGAGAGAGAAAGGGGGAAGCAGGCTTCCCACCAAGTAGACAGCCCAATGCAGGGCTCGATCCCAGGACCCTCTGATCATGATCTGAGCCAAAGCCAGAGGCTGTAACCCACCGAGCTACCCAGGCACCCCTTGTGTAGGATTTAAGTGGGGATTTAAATAACCTGGTGGGGATACAGCCATTTTATTATTATATCACATGAGTTCCCATGAAGACATCAGAAATAGGCTGGCTGAGAATTGAAATCTTACAATGTGGTAAAGAGCATCATTTTATAATTATAGGGTAGGATTGATTTACTATCAAGTCATATATGTTCTTGCCCAATAAAAAACCAAAGTATGGGTTTTTTTTAAAAAACATTTTTAAAAAAATTTATTTATTTGACAGAGAGAGACACAGCAAGAGAGGGAACACAAGCAGGGGGAGTGGGAGAGGGAGAAGCAGGCTTCCTGCTGAGCAGGGAACCTGATGTGGGGCTCCATCCCAGGACTCTGGGATCATGACCTGAGCTGAAAGCAGACTCTTAACAACTGAGCCACCCAGATGCCCCAAACTAAAGTTATGCTTTAAAAAGAAACAGAAAATTAGTGAAAGGCAGTTCTGGAAGGCCACAAGAGGACCCAGAGCTGAAATCTTCCTGTGGGACATGAGTGTCACCCCAGTGATGCAGGGCCCCCAGCCCCCGAAGGGCTGGCTGAAGGCAAAGCAGAGCAGGCTGTGGTCTAGGGAAGCCCTCAGCATGACCCACAGCAGAGACCTACCTCAGAGAGCACTAGAGCCATGACCCAGAGCTTCCTTCCGTATTGTATCATGTCAGTGTTTCAACTTCCTTCTTTTCAATCTCTTTCCACCAAGTGTACATATGCATCAGTGTCCTCTGACTTTGTCCTGAGTCTGTGGCTTACAAAATATCAGAACAAGCTTGCTGGAGAATGAAAACCAAAGGAACAGATGTCAGTCAGGGGTCTTGGGGCGGAGCTTGGATAGCCTGGAGAGATTTTAATGGACTGGTTTGGGAAATAGGGTGTTTTCAGTGGTGCCAAGGCTGCCTGTTTTCATGTGAGGCAGAGCCTTTTGCATCATATGCGTTGTTTGGTTTTGGTTTTGAAATGCAGGTGTGGGAAATGGAGAGCTGCGGAGGGGTAGATTAGGGTCTCCTATTTGGCTCCTCTTGACTGTCAGACTTTTGTTTTGTTTTTGTTAGAGCCTTATTTTTATTTTTATTTTTAGTACGAGCCTTATTATTATTATTTTTAAAGATTTTATTTATTTACTTGAGACAGAGACAGTGAGAGAGAGCATGAATGAGGAGAAGGTCAGAGAGAGAAGCAGACACCCCATGGAGCTGGGAGCCCGATGCGGGACTCGATCCTGGGACTCCAGGATCATGACCCGAGCCGAAGGCAGTCGTCCAACCACCTGAGCCACCCAGGCATCCCAGAGCCTTATTTTTTGAAACAAGGTCTGCCCTGGGTATCCTGTGGGGACATCAAGTATGTCTCGCATAGCAGGACCTTCAGGTCCTCTTAGAAGTCATGGTTGTAGGGGCGTGTGGGTGGCTCAGTACTTAAGCATCTGCCTTTGGCTCAGGTCAGGAGCCCATCATGATCCCAGGATCCTGTGATCTAGCCCAGCTCTGGGCTCCCTGCTCAGTGAAAAGCCTATGTCTCCCTCCCCCACTCCCCCTGCTTGTGATCTTCTCTAGCTGTCTCTCTCCGCCAAATAAAGAAATAAAATCTTAAAAAAAAAAAAAAGAAAGAAAAGAGAGAGAAGTCCTGAGGTGGATAGTGGACAGATGTTGGAGGGTTTGCTCAGACGACACCTCCCACCAGGCTTTTGAATCTCGGGAGCAAGTGGGGTCTGTCTATCTTTCTCACTGCTGATCCCTCACAGAGCCTAGCTTAGAGCCTGTACAACTTTTATAAGAATCATGATTCAAAAAGGAGCCATGTTAATAACAAACCCAAGAATTCAGACCATAGATTTGGAGCAAAGCATATGAGTTTCAGAGAAGCAGATATTTTAGAAGAAAACAGCCCCTCCACTCTTAGAGGCGTTGAAACCATCCCTTTTCCCAAAGTCTTAAAGAAAAAGAAAGCTCTGAAAGTATACCACTGCGAATGAGTAGGAAACAGCATTGAGTACTTAATGCTCTCAAAATGAACACTTCCCTTCAAGAGATAGCCAGGAATTCCTGAGAGCAGGAGATTTTCATTACAAAAACTATGGGATTATGGGCAAAAATAACAAAATGGGGGACTTGAAAATCCTGAGAATGCCCCAATGGTAGGACAGATCTGGGGTCAGATCTCTGCCTTGCCCCCCGGCATTCATCGTTTTTTTCTGCAGCCTTTCTCTTGTCCTTTGGGGGATGGATGTCTTTGATTTATTGTAAGACGATGGCACACTTCACATCAGACATAACATGGGGGACAAATTCCATGTATGTTGGGTTTTGTCCATTTCTTTTCCATGATTCAAAAAATTGCCAGGAGAATACTTCCTTGGTTGTTTTAAAGATTGAAAAAAAAAAAAACCACATAAAGTATCTTCTTAAGCTATTTTACTATAAGTTGATGTTGACTGTAAGACCAAACTAGGTTGGGGGGAAAAAAAATCTTCCAAAAAAGGAGCTTGTGCTTGTGGGTACACACAACCTTATGAAGAAATAGGGTCCAGACAGGAATCAGAAGAAGATGGGAGGGCCTTATTTAAAGTAAACTTCTAAGGCAGTGCTTCTCAAACTTGACTTTGTATCATGGAAGGTCTTGTTAAAACACAGATTTTTGTCCAATTCCCCCATCCCCGCAGCCCTGCTGTTTCTGATTCTACAGTTTGGGGTGGGTCCTAAGAATTTTCATTTCAAATAAGATGACAGCGATATTCTAATGCTGGAGGTAGGACCACACTGAGAACTATTGCCATCGAGGCAATTGTCAGATTCTCAATCTTGGTTGTACCTTGAGATCACCTGGGAAGCTTTGCAAAACACCAATGCCTGTACTGAACCCTAGCTTCAGTTGAGAAGTTCTGATATTTCACTGCTTTGGGTGGGGGTTCTGGACATCAGGAGCTTTAAAAGTGCAAAAGTTAAAAACAATTTCACAATTGTTAAAAACAATTTCCCTGTCGGTTCTGGTATATGTTAGAAAAGGGACATTTAATTTTTTGTTCATTCCGTAAATATCAATTGAGTTTCCACTATAATCTGAGCCTTGTGTGGGGTGTTAGGGATATGGATATAAATCAGACAGAGAAAGGCAGATTGTCACTTTGATAACTAATGAGGTGGCTGGCATACCAATGATTTACAGAGAGCTATTAAGAGCTGTGAGTGGGGGCCCCTGGATGGCTTAGTTGGTTAAGCGTCTGCTTTTAGCTCATGTTACGATCCTGGGGTCCTGGGATTGAGCCGCACATCCAAATCCCTGTTCAGCAGGAAGCCTGCTTCTCCCTCTGTCTGTGTTTTCTCTCTCTCTCACTCTGTTAAATAAATAAAATCTTGAAAAAAAAAAAAGCTCTGGTGGAGGTCAATGAGTTTTAAGTGAGCAAAGACTTCATTAAGGAACTCAAACTTACTTTTGAAGAATGAGGATTTTTTATGGGCAGAGACTTAGGGGAAGAACATATGGAGGAGAGGCCTGGAGCTAGGAATGGACACAGGATGTGTTCACAGGTGTTCTCAGTTACCTGGAGCCTGGGGTAGGTGGTATGGGAGGAGGCCGCAGAAGTTGTCTAGAACCAGGGAAAGTGTTTCGAGATTCCAGGAGGGCGGGGCTCCTGGGTGGTTAAGTCAGTTAAGCTTCTATCTTAGGCTCAAGTCATGATCCTAGGGTCCTGGGATGGAGCCCCACATAGACTCCTTGCTCAGTGGGAAGGCTGTGTCTTCCTGTTTCTCTGCCTGTTGTTCCTTTGTTCCTCCTGCTTGTTGCTTTCTCTGTTTAAAAAAAAAAAAAGAGATTCGAGGAAGAGAGTGATATGACTGAGCTTAATCACCAGCTACATTTGAGATAGGAAGACCTACCTGAGAAATGTTCTCTAGGTAGAATCCTCGTTTTCTTTTTAAAAAGATTTTATTTATTTATTTATTTATTTATTTGATAGAGAGAGAGAGAGCCCACCTGCGCGCACATGGGGGAGGAGGAGTGCGAGGGACAAGCTCAGATGCAGGGCTCCATCCCCGACCCTGAGATCATGACCTGAACCCAAAGCAAGAACTGGATTCCTCAGGCACTGAGCCACCCAGGCGCCCTTGAATAATCTCTATCTTGAGGTTATATCTAGGATATTCTCCAGAGGTATATAATCAGGGCACCCAAACATCATAGACTAATAGGAAAATAAGACACCAGCTTCCTCCTCATTGGCTAACTCCCAAACTTCTGATTTGATTCTGGGGGGATAGGAAGGACACATTTGTTCTCACACGAGTCTACCTGGAATTAATCGTCAGTTTAAGCCACAGACGTTTTTCCCCTTTGAGCTACACAAAGGAGCATCTTACCATCGATACCATCCTAAACTTGGAAAAATATGGCGATATTTATTTCACATGCATCAGAGGTGAGGTCTGATGGACAAGGCATGACTTGGAATGTGGAAGATACACCAGCCCCTTGAATCTCTAATACCCTTTCTTTCTTATATTCTGCTTCGCCGTTACTCACTAGTTCTTTGATTTTTAGCAAATTATCGGAGTCTCAATTTCTTCATCCTATGTATCTTACACGGTTTTGTCAGAGTTTAATGATCTTATATATAAAGTCCTTGAAAGGTCCCTACCTTGCACATTAAAGCACTCAGTAAATAACTATTATCATTTCCAAATTAAAGTCTCAAAAACTGAGAGCTGTTCTACAAATACCCCAAAAGAAAGGCATTGGTACAAAAACGCTCTTCCTTATAGAATGTGCTGTTGAATCGCAAAGGCAATCTGTGCTGTTTAATCCTTGGAATTTAGGAAGACCTGCTGCTGAGCCATTCCCTTTCTGTTGATTACAAAGGCAGGAGAATTCAGATGGAGGCCGTGGGGGCAGTTATTTTAAATATTTGGATGTTTAAAGTCTTATGCAGGAGCCTGCTATATTTGCCTCCTGCAATTCAAAACCTCCAGTCCCCAAACCGTGTTTTCCTTTGTGCCCTTAAAACTAGCCAGCTCGACTTCTGCTTTATTTTTATAAACCTGGAAAGGCAGAGCCGTCTTTTAAGTAAAGCTTTTCCAGGGCTTAAGGCAGCCGAACCTAAATGAAACTGAAAATGACAATGAGAAGAGGTAATGCTATCTATCACTGTCCACTGGTTGCCGTCTGTAGCTCTCCCTAGCAATCGCAGGATAAAATAAAGCCCCGTGTTGAAGGGCAGGGCATAAGCAGGCTGGCTCTTCAAGCCTCAGTTAGCTCTGCAGGGAGGTGGCTCTGAGAAGGACCCCGATGGGAATGGAGCTTATAAAGATGTCTTGTAGCAGCCTTTCATGTTTGCCATGTGGCTGCCCCTTCAGCTCCCTAATACCCCTTCTCTCTTAAATGATACGAAATTGTACATTCCAAGTTCTTAGCACAAGTCCCAAGGAGAGGGAAGCAGGCTTAAAAGGGGAAGAAATCAAAGCTTTCCATGGTGGCAGTGCTGTGCTTTTGTTTCCTGGTAACACCATTGCATTTCTGGGGGTGCGTCAGGAGGAGGAGCTGAAGGGGGAAGCATGGAGTTTGTTTGTTTTTTTTTTAAGACTTATTTATTTATTTTAGAAAGAGAGAATGAGTGGGGGGAGGGGCAGAGGGAGAGAAGCTCAAGCAGATTCCCCGTTAAGTGTGACCTGATCCTAAAAGCCTGACATGACCTGAGCTGAAACCAAGAGCCATTCTACCAACTAAGCCACCCAGGAGCCCCTAGATGGGAATCTTGAAATACTCCTCCTGCTCAGGACCCTCCTTTCTCTGTGCCTCTGGCCTTCTTCTCTGCCACTGTTCAATCTTCCATTCCCAGCTACCCTACATAGGTCATAAGCTCAGTTGATACCTCGAGGTCCCAGATGGATTAAGCAGGGGCACCTGCATGGCTCAGTTGGTTAAGCAGCTGCCTTTGGCTCAGGCCATGGTTCCAGGGTCCTGGGATCGAGCCCCAGTGGGGATCTGCTTCTTCCTCTCCCTCTACCCTTCCCCCTGGCTTGGGCTTTCTGTCTTTCTCTCAAATAAATAAAATCTTAAAAAAAAAAAAAGTCAGATGCTCAGGTATCTGAGCCACCCAGATGTCCCCCTCCACCTCCCCTCACCTTTTATGTTTGTTTGTTTGTTTGTTTTTCCCCAAGCACATTTTGTTTAAGACCTACTAGGGCCAAAGATGCCAGCAGAATTTATCCAAGATTTGTTTGGTAGGCTTGCTTTTTTAGCTGCTTCACTTTTTCTGACCCTTTCTTGTTGCTTATAGCTTATTTGGTCAAGTTTTATGTCCTCTCTTAGAACTGCATGATCTAGGCTTTGTACGCTTTGTATCTGTATAACCCTGTTTCTCTCTTTAATTATGTTTTTAGCATTCAGAGTGATTAACATGGCAAAGTAAGTAGGAAAGTATTTATAGAATTGCTGCATTTTCTCCTAGATTGAAACAATTTATTTCATTTCGCTAATGACACTGTTATAACTTTCTGTGGCCTCCCCTAAGGCTATCTAACCAATATATTTTAGAAACCTTTTACTCCTTAGTTTCTTGTCATTTATCTAACAAGGTTCAAATGGTTAAACACATTGTATAGGATGCTGTATTTCCCAGAAGAAATAAAGAGGCTTGTCTCTAGGGACTTACTGTGGTCTCTCAGTTGTACTGAGATTTTTCTGTAGGCATACAGTGTGGTTTATGGAACATGGGCTGATAATGAATCCAACCCCACACTGAGTGGATGCAGTGGGATTCCTGGAATACTGATGTCTAATACATCTGTGAAGATGTTACATATAATGCTTCCAAAAAGCAATCAATTTCCCAATTTAAAGTAAATATAAATTTGGTCTTAATTCACTAAGGGTAAAGACAAACAGGTCTCAAGCTGGTTTAGTTTTCAGGTGTGATCTGTTAAAAATATCTGCTACCTCAATTCAATTAGATAATAAAAACAGTTGCTCAATAAGTGAAATAATAGAGATGATTGGTTTGAATTAGGTGTTATCTAAAGGTCTGTGGCTGTATTTACACTCTAGTTAGTGGGCTTATGAGTCAAATCTTAAGGTCCACCTCTAATGCTTTCAAGTTAAGTTCAAACATTAGCTTGAGGGAGGGTTTCTCTTTGACTTAACGGTCTGCACCACCCCTCCCTTAAGATTCGACTGTGGAAGGAGTTTGTCCCGAACTTTGTAAAACTCATAGTGCTGTTCCTTTATCTTCCAGTCCTAAAATTGCAACAGATTTCAGTCCATACTTTCCAGCTTGATTCATGATTTTCTATATGTTTCTAATTATCACAAGTGTGTGAAACCTTCCAAAGTATATTACCCCTAGGTCATTTTATTTAGAAAATAAATTTATATGCCATACAGCACTTCTGGGCAAGGAAACATGGTAGAATTCTGAGGACATACCTCTTTAAGTATTATAACAGTTAAAATACGTTCTGAGTGTGGAGCTGGCTGAGGCTTTGTGTTTGGGGATCCCTAATATAATCAGCTACTGAATTGGGTTCTGATGTGGGAGGGAAGTCAGCCAGATGGGGGCACTGTTGCCTCAAAAGTTAGAAGAAGTAGAAAAAAAGAGCTGGCCGAGGTTGGGTTTCACCTAAAAATATTTTGTTGTGGTCACACTTTGAATTAGCAAGAGACTCTTCCAAAACTGATCTTATGTTTTTCAAACTTGTACATCTGTATGGAAACGTGATGATTAAGCTATACATTCAGGCTGAGTTAAAGTCAAAAAACAGTTTTATTCAGCCTAAACTAATTTTGTGCCTAGGTGCGGTTTTCCAATATTCATCACATTTGTAAGCGGGGTGGGCTTGGATCCTCTTCCAGAAAGAGCTACTTTTTGGATATTCATTCTAAGGAGTTTACATGTTTTGTGCTGTTTGTCTTCGTGGCTTTCCTAGGTCGCAGGTATCAAGAAAGTCAACAACTTGATCAGAGAAGAAGACTTATATGCTTTGAAATCTATTAAGATTCCAGTGAAAAATCATGGGATCCTTACAGAGACCCACAGAGAACTCAGATCCCTCCTGAGCCCATCCTCAGAGACCAGAGTGACCTTCGAGGAGCAGCCAGACCCAGATAGAGCAGCTGTAGGCGCTGGTGCCCTCTCCAGCCCACTGACAGATTTCTTTAAGGGCATTGACGAGAATATTGAGCGCGCGGTGCAGTCAGAAATCTTTTTAAATGAAAGTTACTCGGCAGAGACCTCCAATCAGCCGCTGCTCCCGACTTCTCCAAAGACCCCCACGAAGGGTGCCGACTGTGGAATTCAGTGGTGGAATGCCGTTTTTATCATGCTTCTAATTGGGATTGTTTTACCAGTGTTTTACTTGGTCTATTTTAAAATACAAGCTACTGGCGAGATCCCCAGTAGCTTGAACATAACTGCTGTCCCCAATGGCTCCATGAGCGTGAGTGCAGTTCCAGGGCAAGCCCCCAGATTAGCAGTTCCAGTGCCAACTGTCCCCTCTGCAGACAGCCAGTTCAGTCAAACCACCCAGGCAGGGAACTAGCTCTTGTTTCTAAAGAATCAGGCCAGTGTGAGCATTTGGCCTCTTAATGTGGATCACCTGACATCGGTCATATCCTAGGGTGCTGCCTTTCCTTTTCTATGACCTACGGACATGTCTCAGAAGCCGCTGTGTATTCTCCAGGAACATTTGACCCTGGGGAATAGGCTGACCTAATCCAAGGCTGTGGGAGCCAAAACATGTGCCCCCCTGCTATCCCCCTACATCCAGAGGTACAGTAAGGGACATTTGCATGTGACACATGCTATTTCTTGAAGGTATATAGTGGACTGGCACTGCATGGGCCCCCAAGTTGGAAGTGTTTGGAAGTTGAGGAGCAGCATTGGACCTTCACTGTGGGAGCCTCTGACGTCAGCTTTGGTCACTTTGCTGTTTGCAGTGTCCTCTGCCGTGACACGTGGTGCTCTTTGTCTCCCTGACAAAGGTGCTGTCCAGCAGTGGTGAATATCACCCTGTTTTGGAGTATGACCGAATTATAATTAGCTCTATTTCATATTTGTCCCACCAGTTAGCCTTTTTGAGGCAACGTCACTTCTAGGATCAAAAAAAGGCCTGAATCTGAATTGCTCTAATACCGAATAAATGGCAGGTGTGTACCTTGTACTTCTAGAACTACTTAGGGGTACACAGGCCTGCTTTAAGCTGCTGCATGGTATGGCCAGCACTTCCTGGCTAGATCATTTGGAGCTTTTGCTCAGTTTCTTCTGAAGAGCATCCCCACTGCAGTGGCTAATCAGATTTCCCAAGTTAGCATTCTTGGGAAGAATTCGTGCTGCCCAGTGCCTGGATCTGAGTAGGTGCAGAGAGAAAGAGGAGTGCCTATCGCCAGGGTCTCAACATGTGACCCGTCTAAGGCCAGACAGTCAATGTCAGTCGCCAGTCTGGCATTGCTGAGAGCAGCAGCCCCTGGAGGTACTTGGAAGGGAGATACAGGGAGAATGGGCGTGCTTCCTGCTGCCTCCCTGACTCTAATCTTGGGAAGTCTAGAGCCGTTGCCCCAGAATCAGGCTCAGTGTTTTTCTTTGTCTAAATACACTTTATATAGTGTAGCTCATAATGTTAAAAGACCAAACCACAAGCTCCCATCAGCCGGAGGTTTTCCCGTCTACACAGCAGGTGTCTGCTGCAACATGCTAGAGGCTCAAGGGAGGCCTGGGTCAGCCTCAGGCCTTGCAGGTGGAGCAGGGGTACACGAGGTGAGGGTGAAGGCCTGTTTGGCTGGAGCCCATCTTGGTCCCATGGAAGGGTGGAAATGGGCTTACATGGTTCGGAGGAGCCTGCCTTCAGGGAGGAAGACTGCACAAATGCTGAGCTTGGAGGTGGTTTATGTCCCTGGACACATCAGGCCTAGAGATGAACTGGGAAGATTTCTTCAAGTAAGAGGAAGGGAGTGTGGTGGCAAGAGTGCTTGAGATGGGCTTCTCATTTTTCTCCTTTCAGCTGTGTGGGGAACGATTTGCCCTGGGTTCAGTTAGTAAACTTAAAGTATCTTCAGAAGTAAATCCTTTCTTCAAAACCAAAATGGTCTTCAGGATAAAATGAACTTGTGGATCTTTGCTACAGGAACTGCTTTGATCATGTGAATGTTTTCCAGCCAGAAGGGTGCACTCACTGTGCCCCTGGAGGCCGCAGGTTTCTCTAATGTATCATTAACTTCACCAGGCAGAGCCTAGAGACCTATGGGGAAATGGCTTTTGCCGGGCAAAGAATAAATATATGTATCTCTTACTTTAAAAAAATGGAATAAAATAATTTCTTCTGTGAAGAAAAATTGAGGATTCTTTTTTTTTTTTCAACGGGGGTGGTAATTCAGAATTAAAAGATGTGTGACAATGTTGGAGAACATGGAGGTGCCCCTGTCCAGGGGTGTCCCCCCAGGGCTTGTGCTGCTCAAGGTCGAACAGGTGAAGAACAGAAGTGGTAAACCAGCAGGGTCTCACTGATTGGTCTATACAATGTGCTTTAAAGTGGTTTTGTTTCGTATACACAAGAGACACCATGAAGCTTGTCTTCTACACATTTTACTACATTTATAGTGTCTTGGGAGTTAATGTTTTAAAGAAGTAATTAGAGGGGTGCCTGGTGGCTCAGTGGGTTAAAGCCTCTGCCTTTGGCTCAGGTCATGATCCCAGGGTCCTGGGATTAAGCCCCGCATCGGGCTCTCTGCTCAGCAGGGAGCCTGCTTCCTCCTCTCTCTCTGCCTGCCTCTCTGCCTACTTGTGATCTCTGTCAAATAAAATCTTTAAAGAAGTAATTAGATTTGATAGGAAATGTTCAGTCTTTTCATTGAACTGTAGTGCCCAATACTGTGGACACCTGGGGAATCTACGTCATCAGGAAAATGATGCTCCCGTTTTACCCTGGAGTGACAAGGCTGCAGAGACCAAGCCGAAGTCCAGGGTCACCCTGAGCAGGACTGCCCAGTCAAGGCCATGCCACAGTCCTTCCTTGGGAAGGTAGTTCTTTAAACTGCCTCTGTTAATAATGAAGTCTTCCTGGGGTTGAAGAATAATGGTAAAGGTTCTTTTTCCTCTACATCCCTACCAGCATTTGTGATCTCTTGTCTTTTTGATGATAGCTATTCTAACAGACATGAGGGGATATCTCACTGTGGTTTTGATTTGCATTTCCCTAATGATCCGTGATGTGGAGCACCTTCCCATGTACCTGTTGGCCCTTTGTATAACTTCTTTGGCACAATATCTATTCAGGTGCTTTGCCATTTTTAAAAATTGTTACATTTCTTTCTTTTCACTGCTCAGTTGTGTGAGTTCCTGATGTATTTGGGCTGTTAACTCTTTATTGGATATATGGTTTGCAAATATTTTTTCCCATTCCGTAGGTTGTCTTCATTTCGTTGATTGGTTCTTTTGCTATGAAGAAGGTTTTTAGTTTGATTTAGTCTCGCTTGTTTATTTTTGCTTCTGTTGCTTGTGCTTTTGGTGTTCTATCCAGAAAATCATTGCCAAGACAAGTGTCAAGAAGTTTACCATGAAGGAGCTTACATTCAAGTTGTTAATCCATTTTGAGTTAATTTTGGGGAGTTGAAAAAGATAGAGGTCTTTCATTTTTGTACACCTGAAAACCCATTTTCTCGGCACCATTTATTGAGGAGACTCTTCTCCATTGAGTTTTCTTGGCTCCCTTCTCAGTATGACTGTATAGGCACCGATCGATGTATTTCTGGGTTCTCACTTCTGTTCTGCTGGTCTGTATCTGTTTTAATGCCATTACCACATGGTTTTGATTACTGTAGCTTTATAATATAGCTTGAAATCGGGACGTGTTATGCCCCTGCTTTGTACTTCTTTCTCAGGATTCCTTTGGCTATTCAGTCTTTTGTGCTTCCATATAAATTTTAGGATTTTTTTGTACTTCTGTAAAATTTGCCATTGAAATCTTGATAGGGATAGCATTGAATCTATAGACGGTTTTAAGTAATATGGAAAGGTAAACAATATTCAGTTTTCCAGCCCATGAACACAGGATACCTTTCCATTTATTTTTATCTTTTTTCATCAGTGTCTTTTTGTAGTGTCCAGTATTCTTTCACCTCCTTGGTTAAATTTATTCTTAAATATTTGTTTCTGATGTTACTGCAAATGGAATCATTTTATTTCTTTTCAGGTCATTCATTGTTAGTGTATAGACATGCTACTGATTGTTGTATGTTAATTTTGTATCCTGGAACTTTACTAAATTCATTGCTAAGATCTAGTTTTTGTTTTTTGTTTTTTTTTTAATGGAGTCTTTAGGATTTTGTATACATAAAATCAAGTCATCTACAAATAGAGACAATTTTACTTACATTTTTTTTCCAATTTCCTGCTTTTTATTTTTTTTTTTTTCTTGCCTGATCACTCTGGCTAGGGCTTCCAGGACTATGTTGAATAAGAGCAGTGAGAGTGAGCTTGTTTTTGTTACTGATCTTAGAGAAAAAGATTTCACCCTTTCATCATCAAGCATAATCTTAGCTGTGGCCTTGTCATATATAGCCATTGTAATGTTGAGCACATTCCTTCTACACCTAATTTGTTAAGAGTTTTTATCATGAATAGATTTTGAATTTTGTCAAATGTTTTTTCTCTATCTATTGAGAGGATCATATGATTTTTGTCCTTCATTTTGTTAGTAAGGTGCATCACATTGATTGCATATGTTAAACCACCTTCTGGCCCTGAAATAAATCCCACTTGGTCATGGTGAATGATCTCTGTAATGTGCTGCTGAATTTGGTTTGCTGGTATTTTATTGAGAATTTGAGAATTGGCTTATAGTATTCTTTCCTAGCTTTGGTATCAGGTAGTGCCTGATACTTTTCTACCTTTGGTCAGGACTCATAAAATAAGTTTGGAAATGTTTCCTTTTTTTTAAGTTTGGGAAAAGTATTGGCATTGATTATTCTTTAAATGTTTGGTAAAAGCCACTGTGAAACCATCTGGTCCTGGGTTTTTCTTTTTGGGCAGATTTTTGATTACTGATTCAATCTTTTTACTAGTATGGATCCATTCTGATTTTCTGTTTCTTCCTGATTCAGTCTTGGTAGATTATATATATTTTTTAAAATTTTTCTATTTATTCTAGATTGTCCAGTTTGTAGGTGAATAGTTGTTCACAGTAGTCTCTTATGATCCTTTTTGTATTTGTGGTATCAGTTGTGATGTCTCCTTTTTCTTTTATAATTTTGTTGACTTGGGTCTTCTCTCTTTTTTCCTTGCTTAGTCGAGCTAAAGGTTTATCAGTTTTGTTTATCTTTTCAAATAACCAGCTATTAGTTTTATTAATCTTTTCTATTGTTTTCCTATTCTCTATTTGATGTATCTGCTGTAATCTATTCTTTCCTTCTTTCTGCTAATGTTGGGTTTACTTCGTTCTTCTTTTTCTAGTTTCTTAAAATGTTAGATTGCTTATTTAAGATCTTTCTTGTTTCTTAATGTAGGTGCTTATTGCTATGAATTTTCTTCTATTAACTGCTTTCTGCACATATTACATAAGTTTTGGTATGTTGTGTTTCCATTTTAGTTTGTCACAGGAGAGTTTTTTATTTCCCTCTTTAATTTCCTCATTGATCGATCTGTTGTTTAAGAGAGTGGTGTTTAGGGGTGCCTGGGGGCTCAGTTGGTTAAGCCTTTGCCTTTGGCTCAGGTCATGGTCTCAGGGTCCTGAAATGGAGCCCTGCATTGGGCTCTCTGCTCAGCAGGGAGCCTGCTTCCCCCCTCTCTCTGCCTGCCTCTCTGACTACTTGTGATCTCTCTCTCTCTGTCAAATAAATAAATAAAATTTAAAAAAAAAGATAGAGTGGTGTTTAATTTCCATTTCTCCATGAATTTTCCTGTTTTCTTCCTGTTACTGATTTCCAGTTTCATATCATTGTGTTCAGAGAAGATACATGATATGATTTTAACCTTGAATTTTCTTTGACTTGTTTTGTGGCCTAATGTATGGTCTGTCCTAGAAAATGTTTCATAGGCACTTGATAATAATGTATATTCTGTTGTAGGATAATAATGCTCTCTGTATATCTGTTAGGTCCTTTTGGTCTATACTGTTCAAATCCACTTTTTTTTTAATTAATTCTCTGAATGATATATCCATTGTTGAAAGTGAGGTATTGTATTGCTGTTTGTTTTTCCTTTCTCCTCTGTTTTATTCAGGTGCTCCAATGTTGAATGCATAAATACTTACATTTTATATCTTTTTGATGGATTGACCCCTTTATCTGTGTGTAATGACCTGTGTGTCTTACCATTTTTACTTTAAAATCTGTTCTGCTTGGTCTAAGTACAGCTACCCCTGTTTGGTTGTTTTTGTTTGGTTACTGTTTGCTTGAAGTATCGTTATCCATCTCTTCACTCACAGTCTGTGTATCTTTGAGGCTAAAGTGAGTTTCTGGTAGGCAACATATCATTGGGTCTTGTGGTTTTTCTTTTTTTTTTTTTCAATCTGTTCATCTATTTTATGTCTTTTGACTGAAAAATTTAATCCATTTATGGTTAAAGTAACTATTGATAGGTAAGGACTTACTGTTGCCATTTCATTGTTTTCTGGCTGTTTTGTAGATCCATTGCTCCTTGTTTCTTCTCCTACTGTCTTGTTTTGTATTTTGGTGTCTTATGGTATCAGTATGCTTTGAATTCTTTATCATTTTTTTCTGTTTTATTTTTTGTTGTGATAACTACAGATTTTCTCTTTGTGGTTACCATGAGGCTAACATAAAGTATCAGAATTATGACAGCTTATTTTAAACTGATAACAATTTCTATAGCATTCCTAAACTATGCTTTTACTTCTGCTCTCCCTTATTTTAGTTTATTGATGCTAAAGTTTACATATTTTTTATATTGTAAAACAATATCATTGTAATTATGGTTGTTTTTACTACTATTTTTATTATTTATTTATTTATTTATTTAAGATTTTATTTATTTAGTCATGAGAGACAGAGGGAGAGAGAGAAGCAGAGGCAGAGGGAGAGGCAGGTTCCCCAAGGAGCAAGGAGCCTGATGCGGGACTCGATCCCAGGATCCTGATGCGGGACTTGATCCCAGGACCCTGGGATCATGACCTGAGCCTAAGGCAGATTCTTCACCATCTGAGTCACCCAGGTGCCCTATTTTTTATCTTTTAAATTAGAGCTGTAAATGAATTATGCATCACAATTACTGTTTTATAGAATCTAATTTTGACTATGTATTTACTGTTACCAGATAGTTTTATGTTACTTTCTTATGTTTTTATTACCTTAATCAGCATCCTTTGAATTCCACTAAAGAACTCCCTTTAACATTTCTTGGAAGGCAAGTTTAGTGGTGATGAAATCCCTCTGCTTTTGTTTGTTTTGGAAAGTATAGCTCTCCTTCATCTCTGGAGGACAACTTGCTGGGTATAGAACTCTTGGCTGACAGTTTTCTTTCTCTTTGAATATTATGAATATATCATCCCTGGCCTGAAATGTTCCTGTTGAGAAATCTGATGGTAGTCTTATGGGAATTACCTTGTGTGTAACTTCTCTCTTTTTTGTTGCTGCTTTTAAAGTTCTTTGTCTTTGACTTTTGACATTTTAATTACGATGTATCACAGTGTAGCCTTATTCAGGTTCAACCAATTTACAGTCCTTTTGGCCTCGTGAAAATGGATGCCCATCTCTCTTTCCAGGTTTGGGAAGTTAGCAGCCATTGTTGTTTTAAATATACTTTCTGTCCTTTTCTCTTTCTCTTCTCCCTTTCTCTTCTCCATTTGTGTTCCTTAAGTCTTGTATGCTTTCTTCACTCTTCCTCATTTTTCTTTTCTTTTCTCTGGATAATTTCAAATATCCTCTCTTCTAGATCATTGATTCTTTGGCCTTGTCAAGTCTGTTTTGAATCTCTCTATTAAATTCTTCAGTCATTGTATTTTTTTCAACTTTAGGATCTATCTCTTTTTTTAAATGGTTTCTTTTTCTTTGTTGAACTTGTTCTGTTCATGCATTGTTTTCTTAATTTGGTTTAGTTGTCTGTGTATTCTTATAGTTCACTAAACTTTTTAAAGAGGAATTTAGGGGATCATTCTGAATTCTTTGACAGTTAATAGATTTTCATTCATTAGGGTCAGTTATTGGAGCTTTATTAGTTTCCTTTGGCAGTGTCACCTGTATCTGATACTTTGTAATTCTTGATTACTGACATTGGTGTATACACATTTGAAAAGTTTTCTTTACAGGTTCTAGACTTTACAGGTGGTCAAGCCCTGCAAACTCCCCCATAGTCACCATGGGGCAAGCGTGGATGCTCTCAGGGAGGGGCCCACAATGCTGGGGGAGCTGGATGTCCACCCTAAGCTCTCTTTTCCTTCTAGAGGAACAGTAGGCTATTGTTGTGCTGCTGTGCCAGCCTGAGTGAGGAGCAATGCAGTCGATGTGTAGCTAATTCTCTACCTTTCTAATGCGATCTGTCTTGGTCTCTGTGGTGCTTCAACCTCACCTCCATATTCTAGGATTCTTTCAGTGGTGTCTTGTCCATGAATAATTGTTATTGTTCTTGGGGGTGGGAAGGAGTAAAGTCAGGATTGATATATGTTGTCATCTTGAGGATGGGCAGAGGGAAGCAGGGAGAGAGAGAGAGAATCCTCAAGCAGACTCCCCGCTGGGCACGGAGCCTGATGCAGGACTGGATCCCAGTACTCTGAGATCATGACCTGAGCTGAAATCAAGGGATAGATGCTCAATGGACTGAGCCACCTAGTTGCTCCAGGAAGCTTTTCTTAAAAGGGTTTGCTACCCACTTGTAGGTAAAATGCAGGGGGCAATGCTGCCTGTTCCCTGTGGGTTTTTCCCCAGCTATGACCATAGCTTTCATGTTGCTTTTTATTTTTATTTTTTTGTTATTATTTATTTATTTTTGAAAGATTTTATTTACCTGAGAGAGTGCATGTGCACAAGCAGGGAGAGGGGCAGAGGGAGAAGCAGGGTCCCCACTGAACACAGAGCCTGACACTGGGCTTGATCCCAACACCCTGAGCCAAAGTGAGCAGCTTAACTGACTGAGCCACCCAGGTCCCCTCATGTTGCTTTTTAAATGAGCAAAGAAGCTTCCCTCTCCTGGCCTGTCTTCTACCATTCCTTGAAAGCCTTTTCCTGACATAAGCCAGGAGTTCTTAGCGGAAATGTGTGTCTTAAAAAGTTACAACCATTTGTATATGAGATGGGGTTTTAAAGTGTTTGCTTTCCCTAGCAGGAGATCAGGGTATCTGTCCCTGTGCTTTGGCAGGTTCCCCACTTCCCCATACCTGGTGCCTAGAGGGAGTGGCAGAGAAGACGATGGGATGACCTCCTAGTAGACTAATGTATCCGTTTATTGAAGCAGTGTACTTGGAGCCCTGCACCAGCTGGGTGCTGGCTGGGGTGGTGCTGAGAGTTGAGGAAGGTTTGTCTGAGAGATATCAGCTGGGGGATGGTCACAGCTCCATGTAAGGCCTAGGCTGCCATGGCTGGAGTGTGGAGGGGAGAAGTGGAAGAAGAACTCAAGTTCCTGAACTGAGACAGTAGCCACTTGGGTTGGCAAGGCAGGAACCTGAGCTTGGCTATAGGAAGGACCCAAACAGATGTGAAGATTTCTCTTTGGGAAAAGACTGGGATGCAGTGCAGAATAAAAATAATCCTCATTTAAACCATGACACTCCCGAGATGCTAGATGATTCTCTAAGAGCTTTATCACCAACTCACTTCCTTACGGTGTCCTTGGGAGGTTGGCACTTACTCTTCCTGTTTTGTTAACAGAAAAATGAAGCTAAGATCATGTAACTTGCAAATGGGGATGTGGGAGTCCCACCCAGGCTAACTGGCTTGGGAACCTGGGGTCTTGAACCCCTTTGCTTGGGACTTTGCTGCTCTTTCCCTCCCAAAACAGGGTTTTAGGAGGAGGCAGAATTGAGAGAAGAGAAGCAAGAGAAGAACTGAGAAAGTATCTTCTGGTCCCCAATGTGCTACTGGCCACACCTGTTAAGACGTTAGATCCCTGCCTTCACCTGAGGGAGAACTGTGGAATCAGAATTTACCTGCCTATTTCCTGGGTGGTGCCAGTGAGCCAGGCTCCTTGACTCTGAGAAATAAACCTCATTTGTGTCAGTAAAGGAAACTTCCCCAAAACTTAGCCATTTCCCTGAAGTACTTAACACCTTAGGACAAGATTCCTCGAAGCTTATTTTCAGAGAGGAGGGCCAGTAGGGCATGGGGAGTGGTGAGAGGGGGAAGGTACAGGATCCATTTTTGTCTGTTCTCCAGGAGCCACCTGGGTACGACAGCTTCTGAGGAGAGATGGGCCACTCTCCCTGCCCCCTGCGTGGTCAGGCCCCACAGCCCTGGGAAGGATTGGCATGGCGGTGATGTGCAGAACCTACCTGGGCTCTGGGCCCTCTTTCATCCCTCCCTTTTTTCTGTAGGATTCCCAAGGGACAACTACAGCAGTGCTCTGGGGAGGGGCTCTGATCACAGGGAGACCTTCCCAGAACTTTAGGAAATACTGTTATTTTGAATCCCACTGGCCACCCCGAGTAAGGAACATGTGTTACCATTCATTCATTCATTCACAAACTTTCAGAGCACCTATTATATGCCAAGAGGCTATGTGAAAGCAAGGCATTGGCCCTGCCCTCAAGGTGCTTCTAATCTGGGGGGAAAGGTAAAATTTATATTAAGGGCGCTGATGTGGTAAATCGTGCTGGGCCTTGTGAGAAGGTAATAGATAAGAAAATTCATGGTGGATAAAACAAGAAAGGTTTTCTAGAGAAGATGGCATTTCCTTAGGTGACACCTGAAGTCAGAGGTGGGAGAGCTATCTTTCGATATCCTGTCTTCATTTTCTTTTGATATACACTTAGAAATGGGATTGCCTGGTCATATGGTAGTTTTATTTTTAATTTTTCGAGGAACGTCCATGCCATTTTCCATAATGACTGAAACAACTTATGCTCCCACCAACAGAGCACAAGGGTTCTCTTTTCTCCACACCCTTACCCTTGTTCCCTCTTTTTGCTGAAGGTGAGATGATACCTCATTTTGGTTTTGATTTACATTTTCCTGATGAGTAGTGATGTTGAGCATCTTTTCATGTACCCGTTTGTCATCCTTATGTCTTCTTTAGGAAAATGTCTACTTAGATCCTCTGCCCATTTTTAAATCAGATGGTTTGTTTTTATACTATTGAACTGTATGTGTTTTTATGTATTTTGGTTATTAACCCCTTATCAGCTATGTGGTTTGCGAATATCTTCTCCCATTCGTATTTCCATTTCTTCTCCCATTCCCATTCCCATTTCATTTTGTTGTTTCTTTTGCTTTTTAGTTTGATGTTGTCCCACTTGTTGATTGAGGCTTTTGATGTTTGTGCTTTTGGTGTCAAATCCAAAAACTCATTGCCAAGACCAATTTTAAGAAGCTTTTTCCCTGTGTTTATTTGTAGAAGTTTTATGGTATCAGGTCTTATGTGTAAGTCTGATCCATTTTGAGTCAATTTTTGTGAACGTGTAAGATAGAGACACACTGTCATTCTTCCGCATGTGGTCATCCAGTTTTCCCCACAGATCTTCTTTCTGTCCTTTCCCCAGTATTCCTGGCTCCCTTGTCAATAGTTGTTGACTCTATATGCAGGAGGTTTTTGTTTTGTTTTGTTTTTTCCTTTGTCTGGGCTCTCAATTCTGTTCGGTTGACCTATGTGCCTGTTATTTTGACGATGGTGGCTTGGAGAATAGGTTGAAATCAGGAAATGTGATGCCTGCAGGTTTGTTCTTTCTCAGAATTGGTTTGGCTGTTCAAGGTCTTTTGTGGATCCATATAGACTTCAGGACTGTTTTTTCTATTTCTTTGAAAATGTCATGGGGATGTTTTTTTACAGTTTACACTGGATCTATAAATGGCTTTGGGTCGTATGGACATTTTAACAATGTCCTTTCCATCCGTGAACACAGGTTACTGTTACATTTCCTTGTGTCTTCTTCAGTTTCTTGCATCAAAGTCATAGTTTTCACCATATAAAACTTTTACCTTTCTGGTTAGATTTATTCCTAAGTATTGTTTTAAATGCTAATATAAATAGGATTATTTTGCTTCTTTTTCAGATATTTTGTTGTTAATGCTAAAAACTGTTTTCTGTATGTTTATTTTCTATCCTTCAACTTTACTGAATTTGTCCATTCTGGCAGTTTTTTGGTTGTGTCTTTAGAATTTTGTGTATATAAGATCATATCATTCATAAGCAAAGGCAGTTTCCCTTCTTTTCTTATTTGGATGCCTTTTACTTTTTTTTTTAAGATTTTATTTATTTATTTGACAGAGAGAGATTTCAAGTAGGCAGAGAGAGAGAGAGAGGAGTAAGCAGGCACCCTGCTGAGCAGAGAGCCCGATGCAGAGCTCGATCCCAGGACCTTGAGATCATGACCTGAGCCGAAGGCAGCGGCTTAACCCACTGAGCCACCCAGGTGCCCTGCCTTTTACTTTTTTTAACTGATTGGCTATGAGTGGTGACAGTAGGTATCATTGTGTTGTTCCTGACCTTAGAGGAAAAGCTTCCAGCTTTCACCATTACGATGTTGGCTATGGGTTTGTCATATGTGGCCTTTGTTGTGTTGAGGTGTCTTTCTCCTATACTTAATTAGTTGACCATTTTTATCATGAAAGGTTGTTGTATTTATAAAATGCCTTTTTTCCACCTGTTGATATGTCAGATGATTTTTTTTTTTCTCTTTCTGTTACTGTGTCTCACAGTCACCCATTGATTTGTGTGTGTGGAACTGCCTTGCATTCCAGGGACAGATCCCACTGGATGGTGAGTGGTTCTTTAATGTGTTGTGTGCTAATTAATTTGGTTTGCTAATATTTTGATGAGGATTTTTGCATCTATATTAATCAAGTATATTTGTTTGTAATTTTCTTGTCTTATAGGCTCCTTATCTGGCTTTGGTATCAGGCAATGCTGGCCATGTAAAATAAGTTTGGGAGTTCCTTCTCTTTAATTTTTGGATAGTTTGAGAAAGACCGTCACTGACTCTTCTTTAAATATTTGGTAGAATTTGTGACAATGTGGATGGAACTAGAGAGTATTATTTCACTAAGTCAATTGGAGAAAGACAACTATCACATGATCTCCCTGTTATGAGGAAGTGGTGATGCAACGTGAAGGGGTTTGGGAGGTAGGAAAAGAATAAATGAAACAAGATGGGATCAGGAGGGAGACAAACCATAAGAGACTCTTAATGTCACAAAACAAACTAAGGGTTGCTGCGGGGGAGGGAGGGAGAGGATGGTGGGGTTATGGACATTGGGGAGGGTATGTGCTATGGTGAGTGCTGTGAAGTGTGTAAACCTGGCAATTCACAGGCCTGTACCCCTGGGGCTAATAATATATCATATGTTTATAAAAAAATAAAAAAAATTTTAATAAATATTTGGTAGAATTCATTAGTGAAAGTATCTGTTCCTATATGTTTCTGTGTTGGGAGGTAGGAAGTGTGTGTGTGTGTGTGTGTGTGTGTGTGTGTGTGTGTGTGTGTTGGGACGTTTTGATTACTGATTCAATCTCCTTACGTGATACTTGTCTGCTCAGATTTTCAAATTCTTCACATTTTTTTGAACAGCTCTTAGTTTCATTGATCTTTTTAATTATTTTCTTGTCTCTATTTCATCTATTTTTAAATTTTCTTCCTTTTACTAAATTTGGGCTTAGTTCTTTCTCTAGTGCCTTGACCTGTAAATTGAGGTGGTTGATGCTTTCTTGTGTTTTGATGCAGGTATTTGTGAATTTTTCCTGTAGCAGTACTCTTTGATTCCCTTCACATCTTATGTGTATCTGTTGTAGATTTTTTGTTTTTATAAACTTCCCTCTTAGAACTACTCTTGCAGTGTCCCATAGCTTTTGATATGTTGTGCTTCCATTCCCATTTGTTTCAAGATACTTCTTGATTTTTCTTTTGATTTCTTCTTTGGCCTATATTCAGGAGCATGTTTTGTAGTCTCCATATATTTGTTGTATTTCTAGCTTTCCTCCTGTTATTTATTAATTTCTGGTTCCATACCACTATAGTCAGAAAAGATACTTGGGTTTTTTTCAATCTTTTAAAATTTGCTAAGACTTTTTTTTTTTTTTTTTTACTGACCTACATGTGATGTATTCTGGAAAATGTTCTGTATGCACTTGAGAAGAATGTGTATTCTGCTGCTGTTAGTTGGCCTGTTTATACGTGTTAGGTCCATTTGGTCTAAAGTATAGTTCAAGTGCAGTGCTTTCTCACAGGTTTTCTATCTAGATGATCTTGTGTTGTTAGGTAGGGTACTGAATTTCCTTTCTATTATTGTGTTATCTGTTTTTTCCTTCAAATCTGTTAGAATTTGCTTAATGTAATTCAGGTGCTCTAAAGTTGGGTGCATATAGTTGATGATTTTTGTATCTTGATGAATTGACCCCCTTATCACTCACTATGCAGTGACCATCTTTGTCACTTTAACTGTTTTTGGCTTATTGTCAGTTTTGTCTGGTATTAGTATAACTACCCATGTTCTTTTGGCTTCTGTTTGCATGGGGTAGCTTTTGCCATTCCTTTGATTTTATGTGTGTCTTTAGAGCTGAGGTGAGTCCCTGGTAGCATATAATAGGGTATTATTTTTTTTAATCCTGGCAGTAAGTCTGCCTTTTGATTGGAGAATTTGGTCCCTTAACATTTACAGTAATTATTGGCAAGTAAGGACTTACGAATGCCACTTTATTATCTTCTGGCTGTATATATTTCCATTTTCCTTTTCCTCTTGTTGCCTCCCTGTGTAAATAAGAGATTTTTGGTCTCAGTATACTTTGATTCCCTTCTTATCTTATGTGTGTCTGTTGTAGTTTTTTGGTTTTGGAGTTCCCATGAGGTTTGCATAACAAATCTTATAGATATCAGTGTATTTTATGCTAATAATAATTTGATTGCATATTAAAAAAATCTATCCTTTTCTCCCCCATTTTATATTTTTGATGACACTATTTACATTGTTAATGGTGTATCCATTAACAAACTGTCAAAGCTATACCTAGGTTTCATACCTTTGGCTTTTAATCTTTAGGTGAATCTTTACCTAGCACAATACCATATTAACAGTGTTAAGGTATTCTAAGTCTGACTCTACACCAGTGTGTCATATATTTCTATGTTTTCAAGCTACTAATTAGTGTCCTTTTGTTTCAGCTTGAGGAAATCCTTTTAGCATTTTTTTAATTTTTAAAAAAATTCTATTTAAAGTGGGCTCATTACTATTTTATGATCCAATATAAAATAAATACTATTTATTTTAACTTGGAAAGGAGCTCAACATAGGGCTTGAACTCACAACACTGAGATCAAGGACCAAGCTGAGATCAAGTCAAACACTTAATCGACTAAGCTACCCAGGCACCCCCGACTTTGAGCATTTCTTGTGTAGTTTAGTGGCAAAAGTTTAGCAGCTTTTATTAGGGGAAGATTTTATTATTTATTTTTATATGTGTATTATTATTATTGTATGTTTATTGTTATTTAGCATTTCTTATAATGTAGTTTACTGGCAAGAGTTTAGCAGGTTTTGTTTTTTAGGGAAAAATTTTATTATTTCACTTTCATTTCTGATGGACAGCTTTGCTGGGTAAAGTATTCTGGCTGGCAGTTTTTCTCTCAGCACTTTAAATTTATCATCCCACTCTCTCTTTGCCTGTAAGTTGTCGGATGAGAAATCCTCTAAGAGCCTTATGGGGGGTTTCCTTGTGTGAGAGAATTTTTTTTTCTCTTCTAGCTTTTAAAATTCTGTCTTTGATTTTTAGACCATTTCATTATTATATATCTTGGAGAACATTTTGGGTTGAAGGTTTATGGTGACCAAGCTTCATGAACTTGGATATCTAGTTCTCTTCCCATGTCTGAGAAATTCCCAGTCATTATTTCTTTAAATAAGCTTTTCATTCCTTTCTCCCTCTCTTCTGGGACTTTAGTAATATGTACATTGTTTCTTTTGATTGTGCCTTTTCATTATTTTTTCTAATTGTTTAAATTCAACTGATCTGCCTTCTTGCTCACTGCCTCTCTCTTCTGTTCAACTACGCTGTTGAAACTATTGAATTCTTCAGTTCATTGTATTCTTTAGCCCCCAAATTCGGTTCTTTTCTCTTTGTTTAGCTGCTCCTTTTGTTCTTGTATGGTTTCCCTCATACTGTTGAATCACATATGTGTTCTCTTGTAGCTCTGAGCATTTGTACTACAATTATTTTGAATCCTGTGATGGGCAATACCTGCATCTCTGTTTCTTTGGGTCCCGTTACTGAACTCCCCTTTGGTAGAGACATGTTTCCCTCACGTCTTCCAGACTTTATGGATTATTTTTGGTTAGAGAAGACTTTCACTTGCATATGGGGGAGCGCGGATCGCCTCGTGACCAGGTCTAGTGGTGCGGGGCAACAGGTGCAGGAGTGTGCAGTAGCAGTAGGTTCAGTTGGGGCATGATGGCTCTCTGGCTCAAGCCACTGGGGTCCACACTGTTGGTAACAGTGTTCTTGGTGATCACTGCAGGTGTCTGCAGCACCTGTAAGGGCTATTGGGCTTCTCAGCCTCTAGAACCAGTTAGTAGCTAGGGACCAGAGCAGGCAGCATTAGTGGCTAGGGCCAGTGGTGTTCACACTCGACTGTGAGGGGCCAGATATAGGACCCTTGGTAGTGGCAGAGGTCACTTGCTGATAAAGTTGTCGTGATGGGGTCAGGGCAGGTAGCAAGGGCTAGGGCCAACTGGGGGCTCCCTGGCATTGGCAGAGGACCCGAGTGTCTGTGTGCTGCCCTAGAACTTGACACTCTACCCCTGGGTGTGCATATTGCAGTGGAGGTCGGGGACAGGTGTCAGGCTGCAGAAAAGGAGGTGGAGGGCATGCAGGCCCTTGGCCAGAGGGACTCATTCTAGCTGCAAGTGGGCATGGTGGTGCTGGCCAGTAACGGAAGGCAGGGCTCCCCGGGGGCTGTGCTGGGGGCATGCACACTGGAGGAGCTAGTTACAGGTGGCCGTGCTGATGCTGGCCTGCACCGGAAGGCGGGCTTAATAGTCCTGGAAGAGCATCAGCTTCCTGGTTCTGATAGTGAACGACAGTTATGTCAATGTTAACTGTCGGGAAGGTGGGTGCAGGATATATGGAAACGATGGTTTCTGCAGCTTTTATGTAAGTTAGAAGTAAGTTCAAAGTAAAGTTTAAAAAAAGCTTAAAAGGGGGAGTGGGGCGGGGTGGGGGGTAGTTTACAGTGAAACCAATTAGTACAACTGTGATTTTGATTTTCTTCCCCAGCTGCCTTCAGCTGCTTTGGTAGAGAGTGAGCAGGCAGATGATGTCAGGAAGTGACTGAAGTCTAAGCATTCTCTAAAGCTGCGTGAGCTCGTGTCAGTCTGGGTCGTCTGGAAGCAGAAGCAGATGGGAGTTGGGAGTGCAGATGATTCCTTGCAGGAGGGAAGGGGCGTAGCCCAGCTGTGTGCAGTCATTGGCTGGGGGCTGGCTGAGAAGAGCGTGTCCTCAGCTCACACCCTGTGACAGCTGGGGCCCAGGGCTCACCTCTCCCATACTGGGCTCAGCGGTGTCTGCGGTGTGATGGCGCGAGTCCACGGGTCCCTGAGGAGCCCCTCTCCTTAATGTTCCAGGCACCTCTCCGGAACCCCCTTTCTGTGGAGGACAGGAAAACACAACCGGTTTCCTGGGTCCCATGCCTAGGTGGTGCTTTGACCCCTGCCGAGCGACTGGCCGGGCACATGAGAGCAGGCCGGGGCCACCGGGCTGGCGGAGAGTTCCAAACGAAAACTCCTCTTCAAGGCAGGTGCCAGGCAGCATCAGCTTAAAAGCAGGCTCCAGGCTAGCGGAGGGCGCCCGTGCGAGCGAGCCTGGACATCGCGATGAATTGATTGTAAGCAGCTGCAGCTGTGATCAGACTATTTTTAGCCACGGGACTCAAGCAGCTTTCAAAACCTGCTAATAGGAGCCTCACTGGAGCCAGCGAGTAAAACCAGCACAAAAATTTAGCTTTTAATCTAACTGACAGCAGGAATGTGCTCCCTTACGAGCTGGCTTAAAAGGCAAATCCAAGGAAGAGAGCGCTTGCCACTGCCAAGTTTAAGATAAGTTTTCACACCTGTCATTTTTGAAACTAACTCATTCAGTAAATCTGTCCTCTGCTGCGGCTCGCTCAGTATTGGGTGTGCATTTTGGGTAGACCGAGTCGCTATCCTCAGAGCCTGTTTAGCAGTAACTCGCCCTCTCCCCCCGCCAGTATATCCTGCGGGCAGTGCGGCAGCGCCTGGGAGGGCCGGCCCCATCCACGCCGGCTGCAGTGACGGGCCAGGCTGGCCAAGCTGGGCCCCGGATCGCCCCTGCCTCCTGCAGGGGCCCGGGCAGCCCAGGAAGGGAAGCCTCAGGAGCAGCTGTGGGCGAGGCTGGTGAGCTGTGGCCGCAGCTTCCTTGACCAAGCCTCAAAGTAGGTAAAGGGGATCTCGGGCAGGAAGAGGCCTGTGAGGGGAAGGGACAGGAGTCGCATCTGGGGGCGGGGCCAGGGGACGACTGGAGGCAAACATGACAGAGTCTGGAGTACACAGGAAAAGCCAGTCCGTCTTTACTGTAGTGAGTGCAGGATACAAATAGTTTACAACAACCTCTAGCATTTTCTTAACCATTTGATACAAAGTTCACTATAATATTTATTGTATAATGAAGAAAGAACAACACATTCAGGGAAAAATTGAGATTAACTTATTTTTCTTAAAAGGTTCATCTCAAGGATGGCAACAAAGTCCAGCTTGTGCCGCCAAACGGTTTTACATGATCAAACCGTGTACAGCTTCTTGTGTGAACTGTTGACTACAAACATTTACCAAATACATAAATCTCTTTTTAAAAAAGCCATTTTAAATATAGCAAAGCAGTGTCTTCTTGCACAGCAAAGTGAAGAAAGTTTCTACAGAGAAATAAAAGTTTTACATTTGTAAAATCTTTTTCACATTCTAATCATCTAGCTTCTTATGATCCAATGCCAGGAGTTTTCTGGTTCCTTATTTACTATGTATTTCTTGTGCGCATGATGGTTAATAAAGAAAATAGGTTAATGCTTTATTAGTTGTCCTTACAGTTAAACGAAATGGTAAAACATATATTGTTCTTTTCGAACAAACCCGATTTAGTCTTTAACACAGTGGACATAATTAGGGCTCAAAAGATGGACCATCTGCAGACATACAATGGTGACTCTCACTCAAAGCAGGACGGTTTGCGCACTGAGGGAAGGGGAAGGACAGCTGTTGGAAACTGTACTTGAGCCAGTGCGGCGTCCTCTAAGCCTTTTTTTTTTTTTTTTGTCTTTTAGTAATAAAATACTTCATCTGAAGGATAAAATTTTCTGGTAATGGTGTCATACAAAACACACGAGTCTAAAACGGTAAGAAAACTCAGTTCTAAAGAAACACCATTCGTGTCTTCCCCACTCTGACTTGGTTTCCACCAGGAGATGTGCATGTGTATGTGGTGTTTGTATATGGAGTCTGGGTGAGGGTGTCTGTCAAGTCCACACGCTCCAGGTCACACTGGGCAGACAGGAAAAGGGTTAACAGTCAAATATTCACTTTCTGAAAACGGAATACATTGTTACTTGGTCAGTGTAATTGAAATACAAACTCCGAGCCTCGTGTAATAGTATTTTAGAAAACAGTAGTTGTACTGATTATAAACCTGCATAGAAAGAAAGACTATTGAGATACAGTCAGAAAAGCCATCTCATAAGGCACACAAGAAAATAGTAAATGCGAATGTGGTAACTCCTATTCCAATGTACAGCAGAAGTTCATGAACGTGCATGAAGAGTAAGGGAAGAATCACTTAACACTTTCAAAGCTATAAATGGTTTACAAAGTGGTAAGGATTATCTTGGAAATTCAGTGTCGGGAGACTGTCTTGTCTCAATCAGGTGTGACCTTACAAAGAAACGTCCCGGTATGCAGTTCAGTAAAGTAAGTACATTTGAAAGAGAAACTAATCCTTTCTGAACAAGAGCCCAAGGGCCATCCTGCTGAGAGGAGACAGCATGTCACCTTCCCTTTTTTTGGCCTCTCAAAATTTACTACCTGAACTGTTACTAAAACCGAATTCCATTTTGTAGCTGTGAACACCACAGGTTTCCCCTGTACCTAATACCTATGTGTCAGTCAGGAAGTCTGGCTGATGATTTGTCACAAATAGCATTTGAGGAAAATATCAGAAGCAAGGCAATTTAGGGGGAAAAGCAAAACCTAAGTAAAAAATTGTAGGTAGCTGCTCAACATTAAGTTTAAAATACAAAATAGCAGCAGTTTTTAAACCCTTATTTTGAGTTTCTCAGGAAAGGGAGTATTTAAAAATCTACGATGAAAGTATTTAAAAATCTACAGGACTTTGAATTTTGTTTGTGGCACAAGCCCAGGAAACGGACGAACCTGCCCTCCAGCCCCGCTGTCTCGGTAAGAGGGAGGCCGCGCTCGGAGGCGGAGCGGGGCGCGGCCCGGGTCTCAGGAGGACGGCGCGCCTTGCCAGCCAGAGGTGTGCCCGTGAGAGAATTTCTCCCCACACCGAAGTGCCATTTCGATGCACAGAGAGCTCAGAATGGTAGTATTTTGTAACCAGCTGCATCATTCTATTTTAGAGGGGCCAGGAAGAAAGATCCCTTTCCCCACAAGTATTTTTCCCTAATCATTTACCACTTATAAAACCTTTGTGCTGGTCTCCTATTTTGCCATGTTCTCTAATATTAAATTAAGTCAGCTTTTTCTACTATATTTTTTTCCTCACAAAAGGCAAGTTTTAAATAATGCCTTAAATCTGTTACAACACATTTTATATTTATGCAAGATGAACTTAACACCAGTTTTTTTTTGCCACTTTGCTATTTATGTACACATATAAAATATATTATGGTATTCAACCCATACAGCACAAAGATTACAACGTAACATCACACATTCACCACGAGTGAGAGGAGAAACCCCTTTATATAATCTTCTGAAAAGACTGGGCTAATAATTAAAATCCAAAGTACAGTATATTTAACAAAATAGTAAATATTAAACAGTGAATACTTAATAAAGATCTCACCTTTTCCCCCCAAATTGGCGGCAATCCACAAAAATATACTTTTTAATCTGGTGACCATACAATACATAGGTACTTACATCAAAGGTGATAATATATTTAAGATGCTATATACACAAAAGAGTTTGGCTCGACTTTTAAATTACATATAGAATAATAAGTGTTCATGGCTTTTTTTCCCAAGGTTCTGCTTGCAAGATATTTTTGTTTTTTTCCCCTCTTAACATAAATCTAAAAAGTTAAAACAAGATAAAGCTATTCTCTTTAAAAAAAAGTTACAACATACAGCTTTGGCTTATATAAATAATTCATAGCAGAATGTGTTCAAAAGTAGTGAATACAATTTTATATATAGTCATCAATTCATAAGGGTGTTTTCTTTCATATAAAATATACATGAGCTAAAATCAGTTTCTTAGAGATATGAATGTAAAAAGAAACTTCTGACATAGTCCAATTATAGCTTAATATATTAATTTATTTTGTTAATGCTCTATATTTCTAGGCTAGTATTTTCTGAATATCTCATGCGTGTTTTCTACTCTCTCTCTTTTTTATTAGCTAAAGATCACTTGTTTGACCCAATACATTTTTTGCACGTGCAAAACAGTTATGTGTGGGGCTTTTTTGTATTGTTTTAAAATATCAACAGCCCTTCCCATGCACCCCTCTGCAACAGAGACCCATGCCAGGCTGGGTAATTAATATAAATGACATTTTATGTACAGTATTGCTTTCTTGGTTCCTGCTTTTCTACTGCTCTGTTCTACAAAGCATTTTTCTTAAGTAACTACAGTCACTGCACAGTTAAATAAAACAAGTAGGGGCCCTCTAGGTTTCTGCAAGCTAGTGTGGGAGAATTATATATGGGTACACGTTTCTCTGCAAAAACTGGTTATCTTATGAAACAAGTAGTCCAAGGAAGTGCCAGACTAGAATCTGCCTACAGGGCGCTTTGTTTGCCACGGGGACGTACATCTGCAGATCTACGAGGCAGGTAAGTGCCCGATTCTGTATGTAACACACACCCACACACACACACACACACACTCACACCCACATACATATATATATATAAAGGAATATATATGTATGTATGTACATATAAATATAGTTAACTCATGTCCTTATTTACCGATGTAGATATGTAGGGCAGTTCGCTGCGGGATCACGAAGTACGAATACCAGCCCAGGAGCCTTAGGTCACCCATGCGTCCATCCTCATTCGCTTGACGGAAGGGCTTTCTCTGTCCTCTGTGGTGGGCGGTCGGCCAAGCACGATTGGAGAATGGAAGTCGCCCCGTGGATCCTCCCGGTCACTCCCATCATAGGAGCTGCTCGAGCTGCTCAGACTGTCCACAGGGGAGCGCCCCATTTCCTGCCAGGGCTGGGGGGGCTGGGGGGGCTGTGGCGGCCGCCGGCGGTGGCTGCTGCTGCTGGAAGCCTGATGGGGTCATTCGATCCCGGGGAAGTGAAATTGGTTCTGACTTAATGTTGGTGTTTTGGTTGGTATTAATGGATAAATTCGAACCCTGAGATAACTGCCCTCCAGCACTGAAGGAAAGACAAGATGTTAGAGGGTTGGTGAGTGCATCTGTGTGACCGGAGTGATACTGCAGCCTCCACCCAACAGAGCCTGTCCAAATGCCCAGACTGGTTTTAATGACCTCTCCATGGGAGGAAAACAAAACCGGGGTGGCTAGTTCTCCTGCCCAAGCCCTTGGTTCTTCTGCAGATGATGGAGCCGAAACTGTGTGTCCGCTGCTGTGCGTGGACCAGAACGGGAGAGGAAGCCTTTGGCTTCCCCTCTGCTCCAGCCCTGGGAGAGGCACCGCTCACTGCTCGCACAGTACCTGCAAGGCCGTCACCTGACCCTGTCTTCCAGGGGAGGGCACCGCCTCAGACAGGCCACTCAGAGTAGCGGAGCCTGCATACAGGCTTCTCCCCCGAGCTGAGCGACCCTTTCAGCTCATGGTGTGTTCATTTAGGATGAACAGACCCCCAAGGGCCAATGGGTGAAGAAATGCAAGGAAAACCACCTTGGCTTTCTCCACGGACAGGACGGGAGGAACAGTAGGGGGTGGGCATCTTGTGTGTGGAGCCAGCTAGCTACTGGGTTTCATGTGGATGATCCCAGCCCACTGCCCACACCGTCCCTCACCGAGAAGAGTTCAACGCAGAGAACATTCGTTCTGGGCAGGGTGAGGGGACAGGCGTGAGAAAAGCTTACGGTGGGGCCCAGGGGTATCCAAAAGCCCTAGTAGCAGGGAGAATGTGGGGGCCGCCTGTGCCTCAGTACCCCTTGGTCACCATCTCCAGAGAAGAGAAGCCTTGCCTCCCGAATCTCTTCAGGGAATGCCTAGTTTGAGCAGGACCCAAGCTATTATCCAGAAGCACGTAAAGGAAATATTTTCTCCAAACACTTGTACTACATAAAGAAGAAGTCGTCCTAGGACCGTCATGTGACAGTCAACAGCACTAAAGACTGTAACTGATAGAAAAATAAAGTGCAAGGGCCGGGAGGAGAGATTTGGAGACAATTTCCCGTTACTCACACCAGAGAGCAGAGGGCGGCTTGTCCTAAATGGTGCTGCTGCCAGGCTGACATCTGTCCCAGAGACAGCATGCCCGGGGAGTTGAAGCCCTGCAGGGCGGACAGGTCTGGGCAAGTCAGTGAGTAATCTAGAACAAAGAGAGAAGTATCACTCGTGTGAGAGAGAGAAGGCCCAAGCACAAGCCGGTTACCCCAGCTGCAAGAAGCCAGGTACTTCCTAACTAAAACACACGTCCACACCGACAACAGTTTTTCTTTCGGCAGGTCCTAGCTGCATTTGCTTGTCTGGGATTATCTCGATAAAGTCAGCGTCAACTCTGTGCTACGTGTTTACAGTCTCCTGACTCACAAAAGGTTGAGATCCTTTCTCCAGACTTGTAAATAGAAATAATGGCAGGGCCATTGCTAAGGGACGTGCGCACGCAGCGGTCGCCTGACACGTGCGCACCGCTACCTCCTGGGAAAAGCAGCGACAGACCGGATGGAGCCTAGAGCAGCAGCTCTTCTCTTCCCAAGAAGAGGGGAGCAGGAAGGACACAGCAGCCCTCCTCGTGTGGGGCCAGCTCGGCGGCCAAGTGAAGGACGCCAGCACACAGCGGGTGAGCAGCCGTCGCTTGCGGCCGGGGCTGTCGGAGATCGCTGACTGCGTGCAACACAGCTTCAAGTTCATGAAAAAACTTATGTGTGACAAGAGTGTAACAGAGAATGTGGCTCATTTCCTCAGAAAGGCTCAGTCATAATCACTCTGGCCAAGACCCAGGACATTAGGTATCGTTCACACGTCGAGCTATTTCAGTTCTTCATTAACACTTGTTTTTTCCATTTACTTTCAAAGAGAGGTGGCAAAAACCCTTCTACTTTTAACTGTTTTTTCCCCGTCTCAAGGGAGGTATTTAAGGAAGCCCATCTTCCTAGTGCATTAACATTCATAAAAAAAGGGACTCAGAGGAAAGAACGTAGCTGCTGCTTGGGATCCTGCCGGCCTCCACACTCTGCTCCCGCCATGCTCTCTGACCGCCTCAGCCACTCCCCGCCGAGGTGCGCAGGGGTCCCGCATGCACACCGGTGCCCCCTGCAGCCCCCAGCTCTTGACCTCTAGGTCCACCCAGCTACCTCCTTGGTATGTTCATTTGGATGTCTCTCCAAACCCCTCAAATCTGACACCCGACTGGAATCGTCTCCTCCAAACCTGCTCCTTATCTTAATAAATGGCACCGATATTCACCTCGGTCGTGCCAGAAACCTGTGGGTGTTCTTGATACTTCTCTCCGACTTCCAGCGCCAACCACCAAGGCCCGTCAGTTCTCTGTGTTGTCTCTCAAACCTGCCTGTTTCACCAGCTTTCCTGCCACCGCTTTCCTCTGAGCCATCAGGATCCACTACCTGGGCCACCATGCGAGCCTCCGGACGGTCTCCTAGCACGCAGCCTTGCCCCAGGAACACTAGCCAAAGTGATCTTAAAGTAACAAATGGGCTCACGATACCTCTCTGCCTACACTTTCTGGCTTCCCTGTGCTCTCAACATCCAAAATCTTCAACATGGCCTAGAAATTGTGACTTACCTCTACAGTTTCCACCCTTCACACCCTGCGCCATCCCGATTCCGCCGTGCTCCCTTCTCCCCGGAACAATCTCCCTGCCCCGCGCCGCTGAGTCACGGGTGCCCCTCTAGCGAGGCTTCTCGTAGCTCTTAACACGACTGTGGTACCTGATTCTCACAGCGGTCTGTCCCAAGTTCCGCTGTGAACCATACACTCCCGCGTGCCCAGCCCCACAGCTGCCACCCAGCGAGTGTTCAGCAGGCGTGTGCTGAATGGACACACGAGCAGGGCTGCGGAGGGACCTTATGAGGGGCATGACAGGACAAAGCACCGGGGCTCTTCCACATAAAAACTTGCACTTTTGGAAATGTTGATCCTACCTTCATCCCTTTCCTGATCATTTGGCACGAGTCTGACTCTGCACAGAAAGGCAGCTGCCAAACTACAGAAAGATGAAGGTGGACGTGTTTAAAAAGGGCAACGAGACAGAGTAAAAATAATGTTTTTTAAGATTAAGCTTCACACATGCTCTGAAAATGAGCACAGAGACTGAGTCACAGTTAAAAGAAGGAATGAGACTGAGGCCAAGTGATTGATGGCTTTGAGAGAATCAGACTATGTTTTTATGTTTTGGTAATTCCTTCTGGATTTTTAAAAAACAACTTCATGCTAATCCAACAGCATTTCTTAAGCACGCACAGTGGCACAGGGACATATCCTGGAAAACCCGTCATGAAAGCTCAAGAAACTGCTCTCGCTCCGAACCAGTTCAAGTGCCACCTTCCCCGCTGGAGCGCTTCTGAACATTTCAGGTCGTGCTTTCCCCCCTCTTTCCTCATGCTCTCAGGTCTCAGAGCACAAACTACTAACCTCAGCCGCTTTGACCTCAGCTCCGGCCTGTATCCCGAGCTGGCACGAACCTGGGACAAAAGCTCTGCCCCTGGCATATGGGCGCGCCTACAGCTGGCGATCACCACCAGGACACAGAATTTCTATGAACATGTTATCTCTCGCTTCACTCTAAATTTGCACTTAATAGGTTTGGGCATTTTTTTTCATATTGATTGTTAGAAAAGGTAGTGGACATTCTCCTAAGAGGCTTTCTTTTTTCAACAAAACCTTTTAAAATTCTGTTTTAAATGAACTACACAGCTTTAAGTGACAAGCAAATGTATCAATGGCTGCAGGGAGCGTCAGACAGCAGTGTGAAAGCACCGTGTTAAAGCATTTACTCTGAAGGCTAAAATTAGATGGTTTTTATTACAGTCTGCTTATAAGAATCCTGAAAGGATGAATACCCTGCACTGCAGTCTGAAAGCTGACAAGGTATCGCTTAACTATTTCCTTCTTTCCTTCTTCCTTTGAAGCATCAGGTGTTTGGCTCAGCGGGTAAGAAGGCGAAACCACACCTGCCAACCTTCTGCCTCTCCCCAGAACGGCTGATCTGGAAGAAACCTGCCACGTGCCGGGCCTCTGTGGACAGCCTGCGTGGCCCATGGCACCTCTCCGGTCACTCAGCAGTGCTGACTTTGCCTTACAGACCCCCGCAATAGGTGTTTTAAGATGAAACGTCTAAGTAAACATAAATGAGTGAGAAGCTCCTCTCAGAAGGGAGGAATGACTGACTGGCTCTGAGGAGAAACAAGAAATGTCCTGGTTTTGCTCCTGAGGCACAAGGGACAGAAACTAAAAAAGGTAGGTACACAGAGGAATACACCAGCTGCCCGGCGCAGCCACGCACGTGTCCCCTTCCGGAGTCCCGAGTCCAGGCGGAGGCCGTGCTCCCCCCAGCAGGTCAACACCTGCCAGCCTGGAGGACTGCAGCGAGACGCACCAGAGAAAATGCCAAGCGGCGCTCTCGTCCTGTCTGGTCACAGATTCTGGGAACAGCTCTCTGTTTCTTTGTCAGGGTAAGTAAAAGCGGACACTGGGAAATCATTCCACAATGTATTTTTTTGTACGTTTTTCAAAGCTAACCTTTGTCTTTTAATATGCCCAAATGTGACTCTAAAGAACTGGAGATTATTGATTTCAATCAATATACTTGTAAAAAAAAGAAAATCACAAAAGCACATGGTGATCACCAAACAAAGAAGTACGAGCCACAGAAGGCAAGAGAGCAGGCTTAACCAGTGTTGTAGGCAGTCGGCATGGCTGAGTACACGAGTCCCTGCAGAGGCAAGCTCAGGGTGGTCACAGACACGACTGGGGTAGCTAGAGGCTGAGTGGTGTGAGAACTGCTTATCCTTTGGGTATTCTGTGAGAGAGTAGAAAAAAGGGTCATTATTTGAGTATTTATATTCAGCCTTAGTATTTTAAAAATAACATTCAATTTAAAAGTGACATTTTTCACAGTTTTATGATGTGAACGTCATTATGTCTTAAAGCAGTGATGATGTGGAAAAAAACCTTAGAAATACTAATGTGAACTAAATATTTAATTTCAAGGGACATAGTTTTACATTAATTATTCATTTTCCCTTGTCTTTCATAGTGTTTATCGGTGGCAAGGATATATCCTTAAAACAGAAACCTGCACTCTGGGTGAGAATGCTTTGATGTGTTACCATAAATGAGGACTTGCTGGCACTAAAATACCGCCAGGCTGCCCCAAATCAAACATCTAGGTTTTCGAGCTGAGGAGAGCCAAAAGTCTTTTGTATCCTGAGAGTGTAAGTAAGTTTAGGGATCGAAACCACTTGCACCGGCAGCATTCCCATGTTAGCGTGCTGTGAGGTCCTGGCTTCCTATAGTACAGTTTGCTTCCAGTTTTCCTGCCCTGCGCTCCTACAGTTGCTACACCCACACCCCCCGCCCCGTGCCCCCCACACCCCCCGGTGCCCCACGCCCATACAAGCTCAGCCTCCCCTACTGTCACCCCCCCCCCCCAGTGACCTATTTCTTGGCAGCAGGTTCCAATACACATCCCTGCTCAGGCTCCCGACACTTCTGAAAGGAGAGGCTTTGCGTGGAGAGCTTGTAACTAGCGCACTTCTCATGAGACGGCGAATGGGGCAACACTAAATGCTCGCTGACCGACTCCATCTACACCGTATCCTATCTGTACCGGGAGTGAAAAAACCCAACTACTGAATAATCAAGTCAGCTTGACATGGCCACTCTACGTTTCGGGGGTGACAGCACTTTCTCACGACAGGGGCTTCCGAGAATGCTCCAAAAGCAGGATCAGATAAAGAGAACAGACTCCATGATCCATGGGTTCAGCACCCAAGAAGGCCAAAGCACAACTAGCCCAGGGCTTTTAATATAGAGACATCACCTACGTTTTTCTCCCCAATTCCCGACTCCCTAAGCTTGGGGAGGGGGGAATCATTTCACTTTTCTGAACCTCTCTGTTTGCACAGTAGGGAAGACAGTGATCTTTGTGCTGCCGGCCTTGGGCACTACTGGGAAGCTCTAATGAGCCAAGAGTTGGGAAGTGCTCTGGTGACTGGAGTACCACCCAGATGTAAGACAGTATCCTTAAATGACTCTCCTGAGAAACCCTCTGGCCCACATTTCTATGTCACTTCAGATCCACAGGTAAGACCCCTGGAGCTACCACAAAGCGAGGTTGTTTAGAACAGCAAGGCTTCTCAAGGCATCTCAGCAGCCCGGCTCTCACCATGAGAGTCTTTCTTCACCTTGTGGTTTTCAAAGATTTAGAAATTTATCTTTGAGATTCTGTAACTGGGGAGTGAACTTTAAGTGGGTGGAAGTCAGTGTATGGTAAGTGGGAACACATGTTCATCTCAGCATCAAGTTAATAATTTTAATGAGTTTTTGAGGTAGAGATATACTTTGGACTTAATCTGGAAACTCAGAGTCAGACAGTAGGCAAAAGAACACAGCATGACCCAGTTTGGCCTAACTCTATCCATGCCAGGGCTTCAACTCCATGGCAATCTCCGGGCATGACCTCAAGAAGAGGTGGTGTGTATGTGTGTGTGTGTGTGTAACAGTGAATGCCAATATATCGGCAGGATGCATCAAAGCTCCGAATCTCCAAGGCATTGATTTTTCTGAGTAAGAGACTTGTGGGACCACTAGAGGGCAACATACTGCTACAGAATTGAAAGGAAACACTTGTGACAACTAACTTCTTAAGGGTAAACAGTCGAAGACAAATCATTTCATCTTTAATTATAAACTTCCATTTTCTAATTATTACCATATTACTAAATAAAGTATTTCCCCAGAAGAAAGTCTAAATCTGCACATGATATAATCCAACACCACAGTTGATGGCACACTAGTATATTTTAGTTTACTGAATACAAAACCATATCTCAAACTGTGAGTGATCACGAAGTTAAAGAATGATCTCTTAGTTTAAGGACAGAACACAGACAACCTAATCTAAAAAGACAGAAACTGTGCAAAACACACCAGCATGCGTATATATGTAATAATAAAATATAAATAAAACCAACAGATGCCTTCCCCCCATGCTCTGATGCAATCTGAACCCTTGTCCATGCTACAAACTAAACATTTTCAAGTTTTTCTCCCTTAAGGTCACTAATTCGCAACTGACAGAATTTATATGATTTCTGTGAATTTTGGGTTTTAGTTCCCAAAGAAGAGATAAAAGTTATTTTTAGTCAAATTTATTTTCTAGAAGAGAAGCCAATAGAAATCATTTATTTTAGAAAAAAGAAATCATTTATTTTAGAAAAACTTTTAACAACAGAGTATGTCCTGATACAAAAAGGTAAATTTGTGTATATTAAATTATAGACATTCCTTTTAGCAAACAGGGAATCCCCCTTATGGTTCAGATCATCTCATGCAGTATGAAATAATTCCAACTCTGAAAAAAGTGACCTCACCAAAAATGATGTAATCTTTTTGAAAGAAAGAGAAATAACACAAGACCATGTGTTACAATCTGAGGAACTTTGAGGGTGAAGTCATTTTCTAAAAATATGTTAATAATTTGGGGAACTATATAAGGTATTTTATATCCTTCCTTAAAAAAAAATCTTTAGCAAGTGTCTTGTGATCATTGACAGCTATTGTTTTTAAAGGCTCTGTTCCAATGTTCCCTCCAACAAAAAAAATGGGTCAAGATATACAACTATAAGCAGAAAAACGGGATGGACTCAGTAGTACTAGATTGGTTCCATTATTAAAAGTGCTTGGATAGTGTTTAATAACAGCAAGAAAAACTGTGTAACAAAGGGAACACTGGTTAGATATAAACACTTAAGAGAATTCGTACTTTCCAGATCTTTTGCAACTCCCTTCAAGCAGAAACGCACACTCACCAATTGGAGTCACCAACTCCAATTCTTCTTCCTCCGACTGCACTCAGCACATGAGAGGGATACGGGAGTTACTAAGACTGTTGATACTCAAAAATAAAATATTTCCTTAGAAAAACACGTTATTCGGACACTAGCAGTTGCTTGGAACTCTAAAGAGATGATTAAATATAAGCAGTGAATACAAATATAAATTATTTATCGTATCTCCACTAGTAGCTGCTTTCAGAAGAAAGATTCTTCGGATTCTTGCAGGCCAGGCTTTAAAGCTGCCCCCCTCCCTGGCTTCGTCCACTTCTGTGTCGGCCTCACCCACATACCGCCGGGCTACCGCCACTGTGTTTAAACAGAGTTCCTCATCATGACACCAGTTTATACTTGAAACCCTGAGAGTACTTCGTCCTCGCATCCGTAGCCCACCTGGTCACACACGTCCATTATTTATCTCCTAGATGTATGCTTTTTGGTCAGCAGGAATTATTTTGTTTTCTAATTTCCCACCGCAGCTAGCATAGTGTTACAAAACAAGAAGAACTCCAACAGTAGTTCATAACAGTCTTGGATAACACGGATTTGGATGCAAATACAGCTTTCGTGTGTATAATTTCGCTGCGGAAAAACAGTAACATGTATGAAGCTAATGAGACTGGAAGAGAACTGAACTGATAAATCACGTCCAGAAAAGAGATGAAGGACACATATTTGCTCTTCTCCTAAGCATTCAGAAAATACTAACATGCTAGAAATAATCTGCTAGCTAGTGCTTTCTTTTACTTGAAGGAGTCAAGTTTCTCTGTCAATCTACGGAAGTCTTTGTAAGCATCAGTGATGGAGGAGACCCGGATCCAAAAGCCAGCCAACCTGCAAACAAACGGTAATACAGGCAGGCTGGTTGCCAACTCTGAAAAACAAGCGCCCAGCCTACAGCTGCTGTCTCAAATGTGGGCGAGAGGCCCTTCAGCGGCAGAGTTACACAGATCTTCACAGGCCTCCAACCACAGGACCCGCATGCAAATACCGCAGGTAAGTGCTGTGTGGTTTCCACTTGCACCTGCCAGGCCAAGGGTGTAAAATAGTTTATATGGCAAATTCTGAGTCTTCTAAGAGCTGCTTCATGATCTCTGAAAGAAAGCCCAGACAGAGATAGTTCTGACCAGCAGCTGAAGTCCTCCATGCAGGTCTGCCCTTACCTTCTGCAGTTGACTGAGCCTTAAATGAAACTTTCTGTAGCCTCTCTGAAAGACAGGGGCAGGTGTTCGACATCCTGTTCCTAAACGGTGAGCCAAATGACTACCCTGAATGCCCACATGTTTTTCTTTTCGGGGTTACCTGTTACACCTGTGTGTATCTTTAACTCGGTATCCTGCAATAATTTTACCCGTAGAGAGCGGCTGTGAAGAGAGCGCACCATCACAGCACACACCCCAGCACCACCCCACCCGGGTCTGCCTCTCAAAGAAGCACGAGACAACTGTCAAACTGACAGAGGAACCAGCAATAACTGAGGCTACAGGACTTCACCTGGATTTCACCCGTCTTTCACCGATGTCCTTTTTCTACTCCAGGACTGGATGCTGCATCCCACATGCCCTTACCGGTCACATACCCTTCGTCTCCTCTGGTCTGTGACCGCTCCCTCCATCTTTCCTCATTTTGCATGACCTTAAAAACTGCAGAGTAGGGGCGCCTGGGTGGCTCAGTGGGTTAAGCCGCTGCCTTTGGCTCAGGTCATGATCTCGGGGTCCTGGGATCGAGTCCCGCATCGGGCTCTCTGCTCAGCAGGGAGTCTGCTTCCCTCTCTTTCTCTCTGCCTGCCTCTCAGTCTACTTGTGATTTCTCTCTGTCAAATAAATAAATAAAATCTTTGGATAAAAAAAAAACTGCAGAGTACTGGGTGGATATCTCATGGAACGTCCCGTAATTTGGGTCTTAAATTTTCTTGGATAGAGAGCATGGATTTTTGGAAGAGTACCAAAGAGGTGATGTGACCCTCTTAGCACATACCAGAAGGTATGTCAGTTCATTATTGGTGATGTTAAACTCGATTGCTGGTGAAAGTCGCGTCTTCGAGCACTCCCTACTACAAAATTACTATTGTTCCCTTTGTCAGTTATTTGGGGAGAGACATTTTGAGGCTATGCAAACACCCTGTTTTTCCTTAAACTTTCACTCACTCATTTTAGCATCCATTGACCCTGTCTGGCCATGATCTCTGTACTGTGGTAATGACAGTGATGATTTGCTATTTCTCTCATTCTTTCTACATGTAATAATTAGAACTCTTCTCTAAGGAAGAGCTGTTTCTTTCATCATTTTTATCAATAACAGACTTGGTATTTTGTATTCCTTGGGTACTAATCCAATACTATTGTTACTTATTTTGTTGCTTAAATTGTTCTAGTTTGGGCCACTGGAGCTCTTCAGAGAGGCTGGTTCCTGTAAGCATTTCACCTGCACTTCCTTATCCTCTGGCACCTCCGACTCATCCTGTATTTTCATTGCCCCCACTCTATAATCAATCATTTTTCCAAGGAATCCTGATTCCTCTTATTGGAGAATGTTTAGAAACGAAGATCTGAGTACTAGGTGTGTTCAGTTATCAGGTGCCATTACCTGAAGGGTCTGTCGGTAGAGCTAGGAAATATATGAGGTACACTATTCACGTGTATATACATTGATATTTCTCTATCTATGTTAAGAAAGTAAGTTCATACTGAAACTTCCAACAATAGCCCAGAAACACAGTGTTCACTGTAGCCTTCCTTCCCCAACCCCAACCACCTTGCTTATTTGTAAGTCACCCCCCCCCCCGAACAATGAAAAACCTGGCTTTATCTACAATGTATTCACTGTTTGAGTGTTGTCTAACAAATGTACCCTCTTGAGCACAACGACTTCCTCATTTTTTTGTTTTCTCTATCTAGAGTTAAAACCGTTTCCAAAGTTACTGAGAGCTCCTTCCCCGTCCCCTTCCGGATCATCCTGTCACAGACTTGTACTACAGCCATATTCATGTGTCACAGTCTGTATTCCATCTGCAGTTCCCCTGGAATCCTGGTTGATTTTTAACCGCATATAGTAAAACCACTCTTTGTACAGTTTTATGAGTTTTAACAGAGGCATAGACTCATATGTACACCCACCAGCACAGGATCACTGAAGAGTTCCATCGCCTCAAAAATTCACCTCACATACCCTTTGCAGTCAACTCCTCTCTCCATCCCTGGCAACTACTGATCTGTTTTGCATTTTGCAGAATGAAATATAAATAGAATCAAATGCTATGTAGTCTTTTGGATCCAGCTTCTTTCACTTAGCAAAACTCATTTAAGATCATCTATACTGCTGTGAATAAGTGGCTCGTCCCTTTTTTTTGCTGAGCAGTACTCTTTGGATGTACCACAGTGTGTATATGCATCGATTCTTCTGTTGGAAGGACATCTAGGTTGTTCTCAGTTTTTGGCAACTGTGAAAAATACAGATTTCTATAAGCACAGTTCTCCGAGAGGACTGTTGGGTTGTATGACAAGTATATATTTAACTTTGTAAGACGTTGTTGATCTGTTTTCCCAAGTGGTGTGTGACTTTGCTCTAAGCATGAATATACGAGAGTTCTTGTTGCTCTGCATCCTTGTCAGAACTTGGCATTTTAGAATGCTGGGTTTTTGTTTTGTTTTTAAGTAGCCCTCATCGGGCCTTGAACTCGCCTTGAACTCTGATATCAGCGGGTCTTGAACTCTGATATCAAAACCTGAGCTGAAATCAAGAGCTGGACACTTAACCGACTGAGCCAACCAGGCACCCGAGTAAAGCTGACCCATGATGTTACATTTTTTCAGGTGTGCAACACAGCAGTTCCCCAACTCCATACAGTATGCTGTGCTCACAAGTGTAGCTTTTCCATCTGTCCCCATACAATGCTATCACAGTACCACTGATTTTATTTTTTAAATCTTAGCCATCCTAATAGATGTACAGTTGTATTATCATAGAAGCAGGTAGGTCCTTTACGAGTATGTGATTTGCAAACAGTTTCTCCTCATCTGTAGGCTGTCTTTTTATTCTCTGGGTAGGACCTTTTACAGAGTAAAACTTTTTGATAGTGAAACTATTTTGATAGCATCAATATATCAGAATTTTCTTTATGGATTGTGTTTTTGGTGTATTGTTTCTTCCAAAATTTTCTTCTAAAAGTTTCAGAGTTTTGTATTTTATGCTTGAGTCTATGATGCGTTTTTAGTTAATTTTTGAATAAGGTATGATTTGTATTTTGAGGTTTTATTTTTGCATATGGATGGTGAACTGTTCCAGGAGAGTCAGTTGGACCAGCTATCCTTTCTCGGCTGAACTGCTTTACTGCCTTTGTCAAAATACAACAGAATATATCTGTGTAGGTCTATTTTCTGGGTTCTCTGTTTTGTCCACTGGCGCCCACCTTTCTGCCAGTACCTCTTTCATTCTTGATATTGATAACCTGTGCCTTCTCTTTTAATTTGGTCAGCTTGGCCAGAAGTTTAGCAATCAAAAAACTAGGCTTTGCTTGATTGCTTTTCTCTATTGCTTTCATTTTAAATTTCATTTATTTCTGAATTTTTTCTTTTGATTGCTTTGGGTTAAGTTTTTGCTCTTCTTTCTTGAGTTTATGAGTTTTAACAAAAGTTTACTGATTTAGTACCTTCTCTTTTCTAATATAAACATCAAATGCTGTAAGTTTCCCTCTCTCATATACATACATATACACACACATACACACATACATATTTTATAATTTCTCCTAAGATTTCCTCTTTGACCCAGAGATTATTTAAAAGTGTGTTAATTTCTCAATATATAAGGATTTTTCCTTTCTGTTATGATTTCATTATGATCAGAGAATATAATCTAGTTGATTTTAACTCTTTGATATTTGTTGAGATTTACTTTATGGCACAGGTAATGGTCTATCTTGGTGAATGTTCCAAGGGCCCTTAAGAAAAATGTTATGCTCTGCTGTTGTGAAGTGTCCCATAAAAGTCTATTAGAGTACTGGTGAGGCTGGTTGAGTATTGCTCAGGTTGTCCAGATCCGTACAGATTTTTCTGCCTGCTTGTTCTGCCGATTACGGAGAGAAGAATGTTTAAGTTTCCAGCTACAGTTGTGGATTTTTCTATTTCACCTTTTAGTTCCATCAGTTTTTGGCTTACAAATTTTGAAGGCAGGCTGTTACATGTGTATACATTAAAGATACTTATTTCTTGGAAAATGGACTGTGTGAAGTCCTTCTTTATTCTTGATAATATTCCTTATTGTGAAGCCCATATTGTCTAAAATTAATATTGCTACACTAGCCTTTTTGTGGTTAACATTTGCATAGTATGTTTTCTCTATCTGCTAACTTCTGCCTTTATATTTAAAGTAGGGTTTCTATAGACTGTGTATAGTATGACCTTCCTTTTTTTTAAAATTAATTAATTTTTAAAATAAACATATAAAGGGGGTGCCTGGGTGGCTCAGTGGGTTAAAGCCTCTGTCTTCGGCTCAGGTCATGATCTCAGCGACCTGGGATCTAGCCCCGCATCGGCTTCTCTGCTCAGCAGGGAGCCTGCTTCCTCCTCTCTGCCTGCCTCTTGGCCTACTTGTGATCTCTGTCTGTCAAATAAATAAATAAAATCTTTAAAAATAAATAAATAAATACACATATGATGTGTTTTTATCCCCAGGGGTACAGGTCTATGAATCGCCATGACCTTCCTTTTCTTAAACAATCTGACATTTTGTCTTTTAACTGATGTTTACGACCACATTCAGTGTGATTACTTGTATGGTTGGATTACAATCTACAATGTTGTTAGCTGTATTTATTTGCCTCATTGTCTCTTTGTTGTATTTTCCTGTTTTCTCCCATATCTTGGGCTATTCGAGCATTTTTTAATAATTCCATTTTATCTCCTCTATTGACTTTTTATACTCTTTCATAAATTGTTTTCTGTAGTTGCACTAGGTTTTATAACATACATCTTTAGTTAACTAGAGTTTACCGTCAAGTAGATATCATATTAGGTGTAGAGTAAGGGCTTCGAACAGTGTGTTTACAACTTTGCTTCCTGTCTTTTGTTGTCCTACACTTTATTTCTACATGTATTATAAGCACCAAATTCATTCCCGCTATTTTTGCTTTAGAAAGTAGTGATCTTTTAGAACAATGAAAAAGAGAGAGATGCCTGGATTCCGGTTTCTAATACCAGTCTCCAATAATAAGGAACCAGGTTCCTTAGAGAAATGACTGATTCTGGGACTGGGGCAGGGAATATACAAGATGAGCCCGGAACACTTCATCGTAACTGAAAAATTTTAAAGTAACCTTCATTATCCCCTCCCTGCCAAAAATAACCCCACAAGGATGAGGGTGTATTTTCAGAGGAACTGGAACCAAGTGAAAAGTCCTCGACAGCTAAAGCTGGAATATGAGCAACAGAATGAAACAGTATTGGTAGAACTATATGTTAGCAGAATTTAGTAGTATAAATATCCATAAGTCTGTATTAAAGTAAATCATTAAATAAAAGCAAACAGATAAATCACCTGTTCAGAAGAACTCCAAATAATTTATGTAGATATTCTGCCCTCAAGGAGGTAGAGCCCAATTCCCCACTCCTTAAGTATGGACCTTGCATAGGACTTCTTTCCAAAGAGGACAGTACGCAAAGGAAGAAGTGTAACTTTGCAGCACAGAAACCCATGCAACACTGCATCAGCAAGGTGACCAAGGTTGACAACAACAGAAATTACTCATAATGATACTATGTACCCTTTGTATGAGGTGATCAAAATGGCACACTTGAGTTGTGGCCTTCCTCCCTGAAACCCATAACCCCAGTCTAATCATGAGTAAAACGTGGGGAAAAAAGTCCCAATGGAAGGACATTCTACAAGATACCTTACTAGTACTTCTCAAAACTGTCAAGGTCATTAAAGCAAGGAAAGACTTAGAAACTATCACAGCCAAGAGGAGTCTGAGGAAACAGCCTACTAAGTGGGAAACAGCCTACTAAGTGTAATGTGGTGTCTTGGATGGGGTCCCAGAACACAAGCTATGTGGTTTAAAAACTAAAGAAATCTGAATAACGTACAAAAGTTCTGTGAATAATAATGTATCAATACTGACCTTTTAGTACTATGCAGTACTACAGTACTATTGTACTATACTAATGCAAGATGTTAATAATCGGAGAAACTGGTACGAAGCATTAGGAGAACTTTCTGTACTATCTTTGTAATCTAAAATAAAAGGTTTATAAAATGTAGGGGAAAATAAATTGTGTTTTATTTTATCTTCATTTATTTCATTTCCATTGTTCTATATTTCTCTGTGTTCTATATTTCTCTGTGTAGATCCAAGTTTTCGCTGGCATCACAGTCCCTTTGCAGAAGGACTTCCTTCAGCATTTTTTGCAGAACAGATCTCCCAGCAATAAATTCCCCAGATTTTTTTGTTTGAGAAAGTTTTTATTTCTCTTTCATTTCTGAAAGACAACTTTGCTGGATACAGAATTCCAGGTTGAGGGTTTCTTGTTTTGAATTCCAGCACCGCAGGTTACTCCACGGTTTTATAGCTTGCATAGGTTCTGAAGAGAAGTATGGTATATATTTTCTTTTTCCTTCTCTTTCCTCTGGCTGCCTTTAAGATTTTCTCCTTGTTGTCCTTTGCTTTTAGTAACCTGAAATGTGTGTGTATTTGTCCTACTTGGTGTTACTGTTTCTTCAAATATTTCTTCTGCTCTGTTCTCTCTCCCCTCTTTTTGGAATTCCAATGACAAATATGTTAAACCACCTGATAGAAGTCCACAGCTCTTGGAAGATTTGTTCTGCTCTTTGTTTTGCAGTTTGGGTTAACTTCACTGACCTACAGACCAATAGGTCTTTAGCGCTTGGTTGGAGTTCATTTAGTTAGGAATTGGGCTGAGTTGGAGCTCATGGGTGCAGTCATCACCCTCGGTGCTGCCACCATGGGCCCCGAATCCCTGCAGCAGGAAGTGAGGCTGGTTTGCCGGAAGTCGGTTTTTCTCCAGTGTGTGATCCATTCTCAGTCTGCAGCCTTCCCCTCTTGGTGCTGCGCCCCGGGCTGGGGCCTCTTGGGCCTCTGCCATGCTCTTGGCGTTCACATTGTTCCTGCACCTCCGCCCTGGCTTCAAATGTTTTTCCTTTTCCATTTCTCAAGATACAATGGGAGGTCGCCAAAGGGCCTGGAGGGTGACACTTTCTGTCGTTCATCCCCTCACAGATGAACACTTCTGGTCCATAGGACAGAAAGGGGAGAAGGGTCCAGGCAGCACATTTTGTCCCTATTACAGGGGCTGCTCTTCCCTTTTCTCAGCCGTACATCATAGGGGAGACATCTTCAGGATGTTCCCAATCTCTTCTGTGAGCACCCAGTAGGGTTTGTGAAGAAAAAGCCTCCAAAAGAACTTGGACTTCACCTACGTCAGAGTAGGTCAACTTTCAGTAGAGAAATGTACCTCGTATGCCAAGTCAGAGTGCCACTCTGGAAAATGTATACAATTTACAGCATGTACAAAACTGGCAGGTTTTACTTGAACAATAAAAGACTGAAAACAAATTATGTTTCAAGGAAAAACAAATGAATGCTTTAATTTACTATAATAAAATGTTATGACTGTGGAGGTACCAACCATATCAATATAGAAAGTTTAGAAACTAGAAAAGGAGAGAGAAAATTCCTATATCCACCATCCCAACATAACTATGATAATCAGTTTGGATTTCCCCTTTTTATTTTCCACATGCATATTTTTTTGCATAGTTTTTAATTACAACTAAAAAGAAGTTCAGATGAAAATTTTCATTTACATAACTTTCATACTGTTGAATACATTGGTTTCTTCCTATTATTCATACTATAAATAAAGTTGCAGTGAATCTTTGCAAGTTCTAGTTCATTTCTTTAGGAGAGATTCCCAGAAATGGGATTTGTGGGCTCAGAGGCATGAACATTTTTATGACTACTGGGACATCTTTGCAAAATCTTTTCAGAAAGCTCATTACTAACTTACAATGCCATCATCAGTTTCCTCACACCTGCACTGGTTCTCCAGATCACAACACAAAGTGGTAATAGTTGGCAATTAGTGAGTTTGTGGTTTTCTTTTGTCATTTTTATTTAAATCTCCTGATACATCCTTTCCATTTTTCAAATACTAGTTGGGTTTCTTTTTTGAATTGTACATTTAGGTACATTAAAAAACCCACCTACTTATTAAATATTCCCCTTCCTCTTGCTTGTATTTTATTTTACTTCTTTACGGAATGAGAAAATCTTTTTATCTCCCTTAAGACAACTGGAGAAAAGTGGTTGCAAGCTCAGTGGCTTTTGCAGCTCACTGTGGAGGAGCCAGAGCTTTCCAGCTTTCTGCTCTGCCATCCTAGGCTTTTGCTGGTCTGTCCCCTTGACACAGTCTTGCTTCCTGATCTCAAGATGGGACTGTACATCCCGCTGCCACATGCAGACAATAGTGCCCAATGAACGGAGTCTTTGCCCAAAGACTGTTAAGTCTTTCTGAGAGTATGAATGTGTAATGTTTTCTCTCTAGATTTCAGGATAGTATAACACCTATACAATATACACTACATTCTCTTATCATTTGATTGATTGATTGATTGATTTTTAATATTTATTTATTTGACAAACAGAGATCACAAGTAGGCAGAGAGGCAGGCAGAGAGAAAGGGGGAGGCAGGTCTCCCACTGAGCAGAGAGCCAGAGGCAGGGCTCCCAGGACCCTGGGATCATGACTTGAGCTGAAGGCAGAGGCTTTAACCCACTGAGCCACTCAGGCGCCCCTCTCTTAGCATTTTATTTTTTTTTTTATTTTATTTATTTATTTTTTTTAACTTTTTATTTTTTATAAACATATATTTTTATCCCCAGGGGTACAGGTCTGTGAATCACCAGGTTTACACACTTCACAGCACTCACCAAAGCACATACCCTCCCCAATGTCTCTTAGCATTTTAAAAGTACCTCCACACTTTGGTTTAGAATTCCTTTTAAAAATCAAATGTATCTATTTTAAAACTCATATTAACATACCACATAATACAAAATGGTACATAAAATAAAAACTTAACAATCAAGGCTTTAGCATAAATTTAAAATCTCCACGTATCCATTACATCAGGAAAAACAATACTGCCAAAACCCTGAAAAGGCTCTATAATTGGGCCCCCCGAACATTCCTGTTGTCCCACCTACCCAAAATAACCAGTATTATGACTATTACAGTGACTTGTTTTTCTTTACAGTTTTATCATCTATCTACACGCAATCTTAGCACATAATATTGCTTGGCTATTTTTCCAGCTTTATTTAGATAGAATAGAATAATTTTGTATTTGCATCCATTGTCTTTCATACATCATAGTCTGATGAAATTCAGCCACCATGCTAATTACTGCTATAGTTTCTTCCTTTTCATTCCAGTATAGAACTCCTTCACATAGACATACTATCACTTATTTATTTGTTCTACTGTTGACAGAAATTTGGATTATTTCTAGATGTTGCCTGTAACAGGCAATGCCATGCGCATTCCTTTATTTCCTGATGCTCATGGTACACATATGCATTTCTCTACAGTATATAAGGATGAATAAAAATGGTGGGTTTTAGAACCCATATATCTACTACTTTAGGAGACAATGTCAAAACAGCTGCATCAATTTGCACTGTAATCCTCAGGGAATGAGAGTTTGGAACTCTCACAATGAGAGTTATCAACACCTGGTATTATCAGCCTATTCTGCTTTGGCCATTCTGGCTGTTGTATGATGCTTTCTGTGATTTTAATTTTGCATTGCCTTGGTTACTGAGACTGAGTATCTTGTCACAGGCTTACTGGATACCCGGTAACTTCTTTTGTAAAATGTTCTCATGCACATTTTCAAAAATCAGATTTTTTTCATGATGACTTGTAAGTATTCTTGATAAAAAAGACCTCTGTGTGCTGTATGTATGCAATCTACATTTTCTCACTGTCTTGCCTTTTTGTTCTCTTCATGGTGATTTTGATCAATAAAGATTCTTAATTTTACACAACCAAATCAATCCTTCTTTTACAGTTATGCTTCCTCTGATTTCCTATTTAACATGTCTTTCCCTATTCTAAGTTTGTCTCATGCTTAAAAACCTCAAAGATGCTTCTGCTTGCCTTATTACATGGGCCTGAAGCATCCTGTATTTTGGGAAGCAGGAGACTCAACAAAAATTAAAATAAGAACGAGGAGAACAGAGGCTCATCTATAAAAACATTATACATTTGAAAATTATAGTATCAGTAAAAATGTTCCAGTTTAAAGGTTAATTGAAACTATATGGAAGTGGTTCATGGCAAGCCTTTAAGCCTGGACTGAAAAATTAAAGTTATTATACAGATTATGTATAAAAAATTGATTTATTATACATAAAAAATGGTTGCTGGCTGAAATACTCTGTCACCAGAGAGCTTACCTCTATGTGATTAAATTCTCCAAAATTTGTTGATACTTTTTTTGTGGCCCAGCATGTGGTCAATTTTCAGTTTTATGTACACAAAGAACTTTTTTTTTTTTTTTAAGTATAGAAGAACATATGGGGCACCTGGGTGGCCAGTCAAGTTAAGCGTCTGCCTTCAGCTCAGGTCATGATCCCAGGGTCCCGGGACTGAGTCCCACACTGGGCTCCCTGCTCAGCAAGGACTCTGCTTCTCCCTCTGCCCTGTCTTTCCTCCCCCCTCATGCTCTGACAAATAAACAAGCAAAATCTTAAAAAAGAGAAAAAAGGAACACAGTGTAAAGAACGTTTACTCTGTACTTTAAATGTAGATAACAACACTCTAGTGTACGGAAAGCAGATGGCGCAGATGTTAGATGTAGCTACTAGAAGGGCCTGTTAATCTCTGATTCACTCTACTTCTATGGTCTTGCCTTTTGGGGGCTTAACACAAAGTGTTAAAATACCCATGACAGATCATTTATTTTAGGGACAAAGTGACAGGAGCACACTGGACCCTCCCAATTTTTAAGGGCCCTGAACTTTGACTTCCCTGTCCCCCTAGGTCTCTGAGGCATCCTGCTCCACTGTGGAAGTGGCAACTACCACCTGCGGAAAAGCAGTCACTAATGCCAGGCTCACCCTCTTTGAGGATCTGTCTCCAACATTCCCTGGATCTTGAGCCAGGAATTCTTCATTATTTTGTAGGTTCTCAAGTGCTTTCAAGCAGATTTAAAAAATATTTTGCCTAGCATTTGTAGGTGTCTTCAGTGGAAGGGTTGGTCCCAATAATCAGGTCTACTATTATCACAGCACAAGCTTAATTGTCTTGTCTTTTTTTAAACCTCAATTTTAATTTCATTTATGGAAGGTTTCATTATCCAAAAGCTCTTTTCTATATATCATCTTAAGACCAGAAAGAAGATTTCCCAAAATGTTTTATGATACTAATTATGAAAGATGCTTTTTCATGAGGAAAAAAATGAAGGTTTCTATTATGAAATCACTTTGTGTAACCATATGTTACATACTAAGTTTAATGACTCACAAACAAATTAGCATTTTAAAGGCTCCAGTAAGTCCTACAGTGAAGAAAATTGCTTAGTTTTATTTAACACAAGGTTTACCAAACATTGATAAATCCTTCTTCTCATACAGTTCCAAGAAACATATCTGGAAAAATAGATTAGAAATCATTCTTTACTTTTAAATATTTTTCCCTCTAAATTTCCCTGGGAATCTTAACTGTTTAATCTTTTCATTCATAAAGAGTATATCTGGTATAATAATGAGTTTAAACTACTTTTTCCAAACTACTAAACCAAAATGGCATCATTGTTGAAAATGAGCTAAAACATATTATCTGGCTCTTCCTCACAAAAATAACATTTTAAAA